>NC_089587.1:54132320-54458708 GCF_019320115.1 Miscanthus floridulus | reverse complement strand
GGATTTATTGGCACCCGAAAGAAATGTATATCGGAGATTTCTTCCTGCCGATATAAAATATTATCTTAGTCACATTACGGAAAGGTCTATAAAGTAGAGTTTGTGAGCCTGCGACGCCACGCACTCCGTGACTGTGTTAATTCATAAACTTTGCTTTTTGATTAAATATCACTTTAACGTTGGTATTTAATTTATTATTTTTATCTTATCGTGCGATCCGTGTGTTTTAAATACGAAATGTTAGCTATCCCGTTGCAACGTACAGACACGCTACCTAGTTATAACAAAGGTGTAGAAATGTGTTCGTGAAAAATACTTAGTTCGATCAACTGCACGCATGGTTAATTTGTTTCACATGATCTGTATGTCTCTTGTTCATCACGCACGCGTCTCTGCCTTCGTCGATCAGTTGGTGGCCCCCTCCTCCGGCGCCGACGAGGTGACGAAGACGTGCGCCTTGAACTCGTCCATGCGCGCGGGGTCGAGCGACACGGACAGCTGCACCTCGCCGTCGCGCCTCCCGCCGACGAGCACCATCTCGCCGTCGTGGTTCATGGACACGAGCTCCACGCGGGCAGGGCGGCCGAACCCGAAGTCGGACGCCTCGTACACGCGGAACCGCGGGCTGGCGGCCACGTTGCAGAGGCGCGTGAAGGGGAGCCCCATCATCTTCTCGAGCCACCGCTCCGTTCCCGCCAGCGGCGCCGCCTCCATCTCCGCCACGGCCGCCTGGATCGCGCGGGACGCCGCCAGCAGCCCCCGCGCGCCGTCGAGCAGCAGGTCCCCGGCGTCCGCCATCGCCAGGACGCCCTTGATGCAGTTGCCCAGGTAGCCGTCCCCCACCGGCGGGTCCAGGCGCGCGCGCAGGTCGGCGAGGAACACCAGGTACGTATCGTCGCCGGCGACCAGGCCTTTGGACCGCACGAACGACGTCCAGCCCAGCGCCGCCAGCGCCACGAACGTCGACACCGGCTTCTTGTTTCTGCTGTGGGTGGTGGTGGTGCTGTTGCTGTTATTACTGCCGTCGGCGACGACGGCGTCGTCCTTGTCGTCGGCCGCGGCGAGCGCGTCGATGCGGCGCTTGAGCGCCCGGATGTCATCGCCGGAGAGGTAGAACGTCCGGCGCGCCAGGCGGAAGCGCTGGCTGAAGTCGTAGTCCGCCACGATGCTGGCCTGCATGAACACACAAGCAAGAGGTCCCGTGAGCGAGTCCATCACGACAGACAGACAACACACAAAAACCGTGCAGGTACTACTGGACATGTACAAAAAAAGTTGTAAGCTTGGCACTGTACACGTACCACGGGCAGCTTCGGCGCGATCATCTTGAGCATCTGGCGCGCGGACTCGTCGCCGTTGGGGACGCGGATGGCCTCCCGACCGTAGTGCGGCGCGGGGAGGGACTTGGTGACGGGGGACCCCTCGTGAGCGGCGGACACCCAGGCGGCCATGAACCGCCACACGGCCTGGCCGTCAGCGACGGCGTGGTGCACGGAGAGGCCTAGCGCGAGTCCGCTGCCGCGGCCTGGGAGCCGCGTTGCCTGCACGGCCAGCACGGGCGCCGGGAGCACCTTGGTGGGGAGGTCCGGCACCAGCGCGAGGAACGCCGGGATGTCGTGCGCCTCGTCGCCCGCGAGCCCGCGCACGTCGAAGGTGTCGGTGTCGGTACCGTCGGCCTCGGCCTCGACGAAGGCCACGCCGGGGTCGTCGGCGCAGTCCACGACCACGTCCCCGGTGGCGGCCACGTACGCCAGTTTTCCGGCCAGCGGCAGGTACACCGCCAGCGTGGCGGCGAGGGAGCTCTTGAGGTGCGCCACCGCCGCAGTGAACTCGTGACCGTCGCCGTCGACGTCGCCCCCGTCGGGAAGCTCGTACAGGAACACCCGCTGGATGGGCGGCAGCACGACCCAGGGCGTGTCGAAGAAGGACAGCTTGACGACGACGGGGTCAGCGCCGGCTGTGGCGCCCTCCGCCGGCGCCGGCGTGATGCGGGACACGGACAGCACGCGCACCGCCGCGGCGGCGGCGGGTGGCGCGCCGCCTGTGGCGTTGGCGTTGGCCTCGCCCATCGGTGTCGGTCGCCGCCGAACGGTTGTTGCTAGCTAGCTAGCAGCCGTAGGGGAGAGGGGGGAGTGCTATCGGTTCGGTTCGTGGAGCACACGACGACGGGTGGATTGAAGCCGCGCCGACCGGTGTTTTCGAGGACGAGGAAGACGAGTTCAAGTGCGCTTTTTGCGCGGGCTCGTCGTCTCTCTCGCGGGTAGCTCTATATAGTTCAAGTACAACGCTGGATCGATGCCGATTGGAGGAGTGGACCGAGGTTTATGCCCCAAGCTAGCTAGGAAACCACCGTATCCGTATCGATCGCCATGTCTCGTTGGATTGGATTTGGATCTCACCACCATGCACTGAATTAATTTGAATTGAATTCGTAGCAAATCAGGCTCGAACTGGCCGGTAGATAAATCTCCGCGACCGGCCGGGCATTATATACGTCAAGAAAACAAGTGATACTGCACGCGTCTGTCTACGTAATCTATCAGTTGGGGTTGGGCCGGCCGGCCGCGGGCACGTTACGGATGCATGCGATGAACGAACGCCAAACGTAAGCAAAGTAGATGGATCCGGGCGGTGGATACGCGCACGCAGAGACATGTACACACACGTCGACAGTGTGAGCTCAGGTTGTACGTGGCACGTCTCTCTGGATCTCAGCTCCCGCTTTCTGTTAGCCGAACGGAACATACCACATGCTGGCCGTGGCCGGCCGGCCGCCTTGCGCTGCCGCTGCTACACGACACATTGTGCCAGTTGCAGGAGAGGCAGAGAGCGAACGAGAGGCTCACGGACGGCGCGGTTGTTTGGAAGCTAGCTACGTATATACTAGTAGATTACCGGAGGAAAAACATCGTTGTCGACGACTTTATTTGCATTGATGACAATGGCAGAGCAGAGGAAACAAGCAGAGAGGCCGGGAGCGACGCGAACGTCACGATCGACGGCGACGGCGACGGCGTACAGGGCTCGAACGGTTGTAGTATCGTGACACAGCCCTCCGAAATAACATATTTAGGAAGGCGTTTTTTTTCCACTAGATATTAAGCACCTCAAAGGTGAGCTACATCAGACAGTTTCGTCAAGCACACCACATGAGAAAACCCGAAAATCCACATTTTTCTATCAGGATCACAAATGAGAGAATAAACACCATGTTCGTTTGGGCTTATTTTTAGCCAACGAACAGTATTTTTTCCTCACACCAAATCAGTCAACAGTACTTTCAGCCATGGCTTATAAGTCAAACACGTCCAAGCGAACAGGCTAAAAGCTTACAACATGTTAGACATTTCTTACATCACTTTTCATGCAACATCAGAGTATAATATTCATTGTTTATAACAGCGCAAAATAACCATGTTATCAGAGTTACAGCGAAAAAATATATATATTCATGATATGATGAAGCATTGACATATAAGCTATGAAAACAGATTATAGAACTTCTATTTATAAAGACATTTAGTGAGAGTTATAGATAAAAGCTATGATCGCAGCGTAAAGGAATCCTCTCTGAGCCCACCAGAAGAAATCAACACACAAGAGTCAGTTCTAGCATCCGCCTGTCATCTGCAACAGAGGAAAAATAAAACCTTGAGTATTCAATTATACTCAGCAAGACTTATCCGTCAGAGGAAAGAAAAGACTCCAAGGGTATGCAAGGCTATCTGGCTTATGAGTTATTTCATCTACGGGAACATTACTAATCGTGTGTTCTTATATTTAATTTCATTAGCAGTCATCATTAGTTCATTAACTAACCATTCTATGTAAGCATTTGTGCTACTTTCAAGCAGGTGATAAGTAATTAGAACTATTTTACCATCTTTCATCTTTCAGTTCTTACTATGGTGCCAGATTGTAGACAAGTCGTACCGGCTTACCTGGCAATTCGCAAATCAATGTGCCCAATTGGCTACCCCGAAACACATGCCCCACCTATACCTTAGGCACAAGCAGGACCAACCCATCACTCTCCTGTCAAGGGGTCTAGGTTCTCGTCCAAACTTAGACTCTAAACCCCCACACCGGAGTCCCGAACTCAGTGTGGTGCTTAAACCTCCACCATCCCCACCTTCAATTAGTCGGTCCGGAAAGAGCCGAAACCTACGATAAGAGAGCAATTAGCCTTCCCTGCTCCCATAAATAAGTATATGCTCAGAATAATAAATCTGTGACCTAACTGAATCCAATGCAACGGATAGTCCTTAACCGACATAGACGGAACAAACACAATCCGAATCTCGCTCGAATGACAAACCAAGTCCAGATCCAAAGTACCATTCTGCCTGGTCTCCAATTATCATTCATATATATTTTTCGGATGATAATAATATAATAGCAATAATAATATATTTCCTATCTCTCGCGAGTGATAGGCAATCACTCGACTTCTACCGAAGTCCTGTAGCATAGCAATCTACACGATCCCATCATACTAGTAGGACTCATAGAATAAGGATATATATATACATATATATATATATAGGGAGAGTATATTCAGTAGCCACCTCTATTTACGATAATTTTATATACTAATTTACGATAATGTCAATACATATTTACGATAGTTGGGTTACTATAACACATGGGGATATTTTTCATAACATTATAGTAAGCCACTTGGCAAGGAGTTACTATAATCTCATAAATTAACATAGTAATTATCATAACTCAAAGTGGCTATAGAATAAGTTATTTTGTAGCCAGCTATAGGGTACAGAATATATATGCAAGTGGGTTTTCATTCAACTCCTTAAAACTTAATGCACGAGCATATAAGGAAAATAGACCCTAGGCCCATTTACTTTAGATTTTGATGTTTGATGACCAACACAACCAAGTTGGACTAATGACTTTGCAAGAGATTGTTTTATAGTTCAATAAGGTGCAAGACGTGACTTGGACGAAGACGACATGATGATCCGATGATCAACACCATAAGCAAGACCCTAGGAGCACAAGTGAAGACACAAGATATCAAGCAAAGTCCAAGCACGAAGATAGGAACCAAACCGTATGTAAGATCACGAAGAAACGAGCTCACAGAGGTGACCGAACGCTGGAGCGGACGCTAGAGGAAAGTGACTGGACACTCCGATCAAGAGGCTCGGCAACAGCAGGCGTCAGCAGCAGCGACCGGACGCTGAGTACTGAAATTGACCAGACGCACCGATGGTACTGTTCATCATCACTGGCAATATATTCAGTACTGACCGGACACTGGCGGCAAATCGACCGGACGCAGAACTGCAACGTCCGATCGAGTACAGAAAGGATCCAGAGCGGCGAAATTACGACCGGACGCGTCCGGTGGCATGTGACCAATTCTTTATTATCTATATCAAATTGTGTAACTATGTTCATGCTTTAAATTATATTTAAAATGTTGTATAAAAATATCATTTTACATGTATATTTACTGATACAGTGAAAACCATTTAAACCATCTTGTCGGTCGTCTAAACTGTAAACAGAGGGTGGCTGACTGTTTAGTTTTTAGCGTTTAGGATAACACAATGACATAAATATATAGTAAAAACATAAACATGGAGTTAGAAACAATAAAAGCACAGTACTAATAAAACAAAGAAGATTAGATCGATCTACCTATATACCGCTGCCCGCTGGACAGTGCAATGATTCTTGGATACGAGATGGCGTCACATTAAAGCATGATTACATGCATGTTTCTTCAACATAACGTGCTAACATGCAAAACTCTTCTTTTCATGGACAAATGGACCCAAAAAAAAGACCATTTGGCGTTTTACACATGCTTTAGGAGGCCGTCCATAAAGGAATGTATGTTTCGCTTTTCAATAAGTTAAACAATTTAAACTTTGACTAAATTTATATTTAAAAGTACCAACTTTCATGGCACAAAATAAGTATAATAAAATTAGTTACATAATATTTTTCCATAATTAATTTATTTAAAGATATAAATGCTAATCCTATTTACTATAAATATGATCAAATTTAAGTTAGTTTGACCGGCACGGATCACATAATTGCTTTCTTTTTTACAGAGGGGGTACTTGCTAGTAGTCATACATAAATTGGGTCCTTTCCTTGTACCGTGTATAAATCATGATCGTACGATTATATCTGAAGGACTGGAACAAGGGACTATGGACTAGAGGAGTGTGAATGGGAGTATGCCTCCAAATTTTCTGTTTTCAAGAATTAAATTGTGGCCTATCACTACTACAAAAAACATTCATAGAGAGGTCTCTTTTTGTAACACCCTAAAAATGACATTCTTTTAAAATAGCTAAATTGATTTATTTATGCAAATAGGTGTGCATTAAAATATAGGAAAATAGTGAATTTTGTGGAATTAAAATTTAATATAAGGTTAGAAATTTCTTGATGCATACATGCTGCTGCAATATCTAATTTTGTGATGATTGTTTTGGATTCAAAGTTTAAATGAATTCAAAACCTATTTGAAAACGCTTTTGGTAATCTATTTGGAAAAAGAAAAGAAAAAAAATGCAAAATCCATTTTTCCCTCCCTTCTTGATTTTCGGCCTGCAGCCCAGCGCCAGCGCCAGCCGCCAGCCCAGCACTGCTGCCAGCCCAGCACGGCCTGGCAGCAACCGCCGCCGAGCCTTCCTCGTGCCGCAGCCGCTGACTGCCCGAGCCCGCCCGTCAGCGCGTCCCCCACCTTCGTCCCGCGCCCGAGCCGTGCGGAACCACCTCTGCAGCAACCGCCGCCGCTCCTAGCGTCGTGGGAGCATCGCCCCCGCTCCTCGGCCTCGATAAAAAGGAGCCGAGCCCCCCCCCCCCCCCGCGCGCCCCAGCTGTTCCCCCGCGCCGTTTTCGCTCGCTCGTGCCTCGGAAGCCCCACAACCGCCGCACGGAAGAGCTCCGCCGGCCACCGTCCTCGCCGTCCGCGTCGCCGCCTTCTCCGAGCCTCCCTGTCCTCGTTCTTCCCCGTGGTGAGAACCCCCTGGCCACCCTCTACCTCCCGGTACCGTTACTTTCATTTTTCATGGTTTATAGAGCCCTGGCCGCATGCGCCCACGAGCTTTGGCCGCCGGCCATGGCGCCCGCCGCCTCATCTCACTCCTCCGGCAACTTCCTTGCCCTAGCCGAGTTCCCCTCCTCCCCAGCTTTCTCCCGGTGCCTCCGGATTTCCGAACCGTGGCCCATAGGCCTCTAGCTGCACGCTCCAGTGACCTCCATGCCGCCGGCAATGGAGTTTGCCATCAGCGTCACTGTTTCGGCCAGCCACCTTCTTCTCCGTTCCCCCGGATCCATTCCTGGCCGCTCGTCTCTAATCCAACGGCCGAGATCATCTGATACCCCTTTGCGGGTTATTTTTCTAAAGAGACCCTCGGTTTTCATCTATTTGAACCCGCAGTCCAATGCGTAGTTCCCCGAATGCGCATTCTCATTTTGAAAACGTAAACTTCACTGCTTAAGTCTAAAATACGTTTTTAGTATTTACAGAAATGTCATTTGAACTGTTTCGCTTATAAAATTGTCGTTTTAGCTCCGAATTGATCCATTCAAATCGCGTTAGCTTCGTAATTCCATAATCTACATGTTAGAAGCACTGTTAGTCAAGTTTGGAACTTTTTAATTTCCTGGTTAGATTTAATTAAATATATTGCTATAGGAAATCTCGTTTAAATCATAACTTTTGCATTTTAGCTCCGTTTTTCGTGAACTTCGCGTTGACGTGATCGTAGCGAGACGTAGATTATTTTCACAAACATTTTATCTTGTTTTCTATACTGTTGGTGTACTATTCTAATAATAGGAATGTTTGCTTTGCATGAATGCTTTTGGAATGTTGTATGTTGCCGTGTTGGTCGCGTTCAGACGGTGAGGAGAACGTTGGAGATCAGAAATTCTTTGACGACCAGTAGGACCAGCAAGAGTTTGTGAACCAAGGCAAGTATAGCATGGGCCTACCTTGATGTCCTATTTCACTCTAATCAATTACTCATTTGCATGTGTCTAATTTTGATACCCATAAGGACATCCTAGTGATTGTTTATCCTGTTCCTTGTCTCCTATGGGTTAAATGCATATGGGTAGATTGCTAGTGCTCTAATTGAACTTGATATACATGATGATAAATGATTCTATGGAACTAAGAGTTTAACATGAAATATATCAACTGTTCCATAAGGCGAAAGTGCAAATGACCTCTGATCATGTTGCTCCCGGCCCTCCTTAAGGACTTATCTGTCGGCAAAAGCTGGGACTGACAGTGCAACCGGGAGAGTCATATGGCTCTGACTTTAGCTCAGTAATAGGATTCTTTTTTAGCTAGTTAGAGGTTACCTTTTGGCACAAATGGGGCTTGCCACGTTGGGTATAGGGCTGCCTTTGTTCTTATGAGTATAGCCACGATGGATATGTGCCATAGGAAAGGGGGGTTCCTACATCTGCCTGCCAAGGAAACCTAGCGGCCCTAACTTGTTAGAGAAACCTATGAAATGGCTTCATAGTGTACCCTGCCCGCTCACCTCGGCAGTGACATGGGAGTAATTAACCCGGGCATATGGAAATCACGACTCGCGGTGAATGTGCACCACCTCTGCAGAGGGTAACAAACTGTTATAACAGCCGTACTCACGGTCACGAGCGGCCTGGAAAACTCACAGAATAACTGGATACTTGATGATGATCATTTAAGTTGTTCTACGATGATATATGGTACACTTGACCCTGATATATATGTTCTTATGGGATTAAATGGGAGCTTAAGCATAATTTGATAATATCTAATAATAAAAGCTTGTCGTACTAAAAATGCTAAGTGCAGTAAACCAGAGTCAACCCTTTTTGAGCTTCATAACCCCATGTTAGCTTGTTAAGTACGGGATGTACTTATGCTTGTTTATTTTCTTTATTTGGATAAAATCCCGGATGGGTAACAGATGACAACGGGTATGAGGAATTTCCGAAGGATTTTTAGGCTTGTGGTCAACCAGTTGACCTTCCCTGTGATGGTGTTCCACGAGAGAGTTATCCTTTACTATTCCGTTATGTTGTGTAAGACTACTTAATGTATTTATTTGTGATGTAAGAGACACCGTGATGATACTTTATATGATTTGTCGACTTGTGTGTGTGACTGATTCCTGGGCACACATGAGTATTGTGCATTCAATTTTATCCTTAAAATTGGGTGTGACAAATTGGTATCAGAGACGTGTTGA
Source organism: Miscanthus floridulus (assembly GCF_019320115.1). Classification (NCBI taxonomy): domain Eukaryota; kingdom Viridiplantae; phylum Streptophyta; class Magnoliopsida; order Poales; family Poaceae; genus Miscanthus; species Miscanthus floridulus. The sequence goes on along the minus strand of NC_089587.1, from coordinate 54,449,466 downwards.
CTGTAGGACGCAAGCCTAGTTAGAAAACAGTCATTTTAGCATCTTTGCTCCTCTGGTTTCTTGCTTACTGTCTTATTCTTGTTATTTTATTAAAACATTTATGCTTTTCATACCTTAATCTATTATTAAAATTGTTGATTCTAATTCTATCTCACTTTAAATCTATAGATGTCTCATAACCCAAAGACTGCTCGTCTCAGCACCGCCGGCTATCGTGCCATGTTCACCCCGCGTGCCCCACAGGTGGAGATGGAGATTGTGATCATCTCCGATGACGAGGAGATGGCTACCCCGACGCCTACACCTGCTCCTACACCAGTCACCGTGCCAGTCTATCCTGTTGTAGCTACACCTGAGGAGTCGACGGCTACTTCCCCTACACCTGCACCATCCCTAGTTGTTCCCGTGGTGGAGGAGGAGATTGGCTGGAAGTGCAAGTACTACTTCAAGCCAGCCCTAGAGACAGACTACTACCACACCCTCCTCACTCACGTGCTGGATGACTACTACCCCGACTTGCACGCCTCCATCAGCTACCACTGCACTGAGTACCAGCACCCATTGGAGGCTACCTTCTGGAAGGTAGAGCTAGTGGTCACCGCTTGGAACGATATCAAGAATGGACATGAGGTGGAGACTGTCCACTGTGCCCCTGCCAGGAGAGCCCATGCCTTGGATGGCATGGAGGATGCAGCACAGAACGCCTACATCCACTACCATGGTCGTCGCTTTGAGGCCATGAGGGAGGATCGCTTTAGGTTCCTTCCTCGCAATGATCAAGAGGATGTTTGGCAGGTTTTGGCTCCACCAGAGAATGACCCAACTCTGAAAGCAACAGTTGTCCACGCTATGCAGGGAGTGGATGAGGAAGTCAAAGGAGAACTGCGTGCATCTCAGAGGGCTCAGAGACGTCTTCAGAAGCAAGTGGATGAACTTCGAGCACAACTTGGGCAGCCTTCAATCTACAAGAAGAAGCGCCGGTCCTTCACCATGATTGACACCGCTCCATAGGTGTTAGGTGCCTTGATCTAGATTACCACGTCGTTAGTTCGTGTTTCTTATTTAGTCTTGTTTGGTCTTGTGAACTTGGATGATTAGATGTTTAATTTGTGAACTTGGTTGATTTGGTATTTTGCTTGATTGCTGGAAGTTTGTGGGCATGTCCACAACTTCCTTAGATTGAAACTTTAAGTTTAGAATGAAATCTTAATGCACATGTTTCGCTTTATCTTATCTCTGCTGTGCTGATTTCTGGAGCAGCCTGTGTTCTTTACCTGGTATCTCGAAATCTGGGCTGTCAAAAATTCTGAAATTTTTGTGGAGATAACTAGACCTCTGTATCTTTCAAATGTTTCTGGAATCACGTCATTAGCAGTTCAGGTTTGTGAGATCTAGCTGACACAAGTTGGTGTTCCTGCGCTGCCTGGAACCCAGAACAGATTCGGTTTAGCCCTACTTTTGACCATGTGTGTGTCAGAATCTGTAAAAGTGATCTAAATGAAAGTTGTAGCTGATCTCCTAAGCTTTCTAACAAATCTTGGTGCACCTCTGTTGGATCCCTGAAACTCGAGTTATAACAGTTTTACTGAACTGCTGAATTTGAATCTTGTCCAGAAAATTCTCAGCATTGTGTCTTATCTTTTGTAAGCTCTCTATAATTGGAAAAAAAATCTCTAAATTTTGCACATTTGTTGGAAAACAGATGGTCGCAAGAGGAGGAAGAGGCAGAGGCCACGGTCGTGGGTGTGATGCTCTCATAAATCCACCACCACCGCCACCTGTGACCATGGAACAAATATTGGGAATGCAAGCGCAGCTGATGCAAGCTATGATGCAGCGCTTGGACAATGAACCTGCAAGAGGACCACTGCCTGTTCAGGTCAGAGATAAGCGTGGAGAGTTTATGAAAGGTCGACCACCGGTGTTCACCCATGCCTCAGACACTATGGAGGCAGATGATTGGTTGCGTGCTGTGGAGAAACAACTGAACATAGCACAATGCAACGACCTTGAGAAGGTGTTGTACGCTTCTAGGCAACTCCAAGGAGCTGCTCAGGATTGGTGGGAATCATTCCAGTTTGGACGTCCCAACAATGCTCCTGCTATCACTTGGCAGGAATTCAAGGACAATTTCCGGTCATACCATATTCCTGATGGACTAGTGGAACTGAAGCAGGAAGAATTCCGATCCCTCAAGCAAGGATCAATGACTGTGGCAGAGTATCAGGACAAGTTCGCACAACTATCACACTATGCTCCAAATGATGTAGCGGATGACAAGGATAAGCAATGTCGTTTCCTCAAGGGACTCTATGATGGACTGCAGCTCCAGCTAATGTCTAATACATACCCTAACTTCCAGTCTTTGGTGAATCGCGCTATCGTGATTGACGATAAGCACAAGGAGATGGAAGCTAAGAAGAGAAGGCTCCAAGGGCAAGCTTCTGGAACCAACACTCGCCCACGTGCTTATCCCCAGCAAGGTTTCCAGCAGAGGAATCAAGGACCAACTCACCAGGGAAACCATGGTCAGTATCCTCAGCGGAACCAGTTCCAGCAATGCCCTCAGTACCAGCAATAGTTTGGGAATCAGCGTCCCCCGTAACATACCAGCAATCCTGCAACACGCCAAGGAGTGCCCAACAATGCTCCTGTGAAGAGTGGTGCACCCAACAATCCCAATGCCTGCTACCGATGCGGAGAAGTAGGTCACTATGCTCATCAGTGTCCTAAGAAGCAGAACCAACAAGCACCTCAGAACCAGACCAGCAATCAGAAGTTCAACGCCCAACCACCTCACACTGCGAAGGTGAACTATGTGTCATCTGATGCAGCTCAGGAGACGCCTGAGGTCATGTTGGGTACGTTCAGCGTCAACTCTATCTCTGCTACCGTACTTTTTGATTCTGGTGCTTCGCATTCTTTTATCTCCCAAGCTTTTGTTAGAATGCATAGCATACCTTTGTGTGCCATGAAAAAACCCCATACTAGTAAATTCCCCGGGAGATAGTATGCCCACTTCTTATTGGAGCCCCTCAACTAGCATTTCCTTAAGGGGGGTAGACTTCAAAGTGAAGCCTATTGTGTTGAGAACAGTGGGAATTAATCTTATTCTAGGAATGGATTGGATGAAACAACACCAGGCAGTGATTCAGTGTCAGGAGAGATATGTGGTCGTGACATCACTCAATGGAGATAGAATCTGTGTAGAAGTGGTAGTGCAAGCTTAGCCTATACCCACAGTGAACCAGCTAGATGGAGAAGTCAATGAACAAGATCGTGTCGTGGAGGAGTTCCTGGATGTCTTCCCCGATGACTTGCCAGGTATGCCACCTGACCGAGACATTGAATTCATTATTGAATTATTACCTAGAACTGCACCAATAGCTAAATGTCCATATAGAATGGGAGTTAATGAATTAGAAGAGCTTAAGAAACAACTAAAAGAGTTGCAAGAAAAAGGTTTCATACGCCCTAGCTCTTCCCCGTGGGGGCACCTGTGATCTTTGTGGATAAGAAAGATGGTAGTCAACGGATGTGTGTGGATTACCGTTCACTTAATGAGGTTACAATCAAGAATAAATACCCTTTGCCTAGGATTGATGATTTGTTTGATCAGTTGAGAGGAGCCCATGTGTTCTCCAAGATTGATCTCCGATCTGGGTATCATCAGCTTAAGATTCGAAACTCGGACATACCTAAGATAGCATTCACTACATGGTATGGATTATATGAGTACACCGTTATGTCTTTTGGATTGACCAATGCACCCGCATACTTCATGTATCTGATGAATAAGGTGTTCATGGAGTTTCTAGATAAATTTATGGTGGTATTCATAGATGACATACTAATATTCTCCAAGACTGAAGAAAAACATGCTAAACATATAAGGTTGGTATTACAAAAGCTTAGAGAACATAAGTTGTACGCTAAGCGGAGCAAGTGTGAGTTTTGGTTAAAGAAAGTCTCTTTTCTGGGTCATGTTGTCTCCAATGGTGGAATAGCAGTGGATCCAGACAAAGTGCAAGATATACTGAATTGGAAACCACCAACAACTGTAAGTGAGATTCATAGCTTTTTGGGATTAGCTAGATATTACTGAAGGTTCATTGAAGGTTTTTCCAAGCTAGCCAAGCCCATGATAGCTCTGTTGGAAAAGAATGCTAAGTATGTATGGTCTCGATAAATGTCAGACAAACTTTGAAGAGCTAAAGAAGAGATTGACTACAGCTCCAGTATTAATCTTGCTCGATTTAAGCAAGAACTTCTCTCTATATTGTGATGCATCCCATTTGGGTCTTGGATGTGTGCTTATGCAAGAAGGAAGAGTGGTGGCATATGCATCTAGACAATTGAGGAAGCATGAGTTGAATTATCCTACTCATGACTTGGAATTGGCAGCTGTGGTTCATGCTTTGAAGATCTAGAGACATTATCTGATTGGACATAAGAGTGATATCTATACTGATCATAAGAGTTTGAAGTATATCTTTACCCAATCAGATCTGAATCTGAGACAATGTCGTTGGTTGGAATTGATCAAAGACTATGATTTGGAAGTGCATTATCACCCGAGAAAGGCAAACATCGTAGCTGATGCACTTAGCAGAAAGAGCTATGCCAATGGACTTCAGATAACATCTATGTCAGCAGAGTTGTGTGCTAAAATGGAGTATCTCAACTTGAGCCTAGTCACTAATGCAATGGAATTGGTGATAGAGCCTACTTTGGAACAAGAGATATGCAAAGGTCAATTGGAGGATGAAAAACTTAAAGAGATAGCAGAGAATGTAGTGCTTGGAAAGGCACCCGGATTCAGAATAGATAAGAATGGTACTCTTTGGTTCGAAAAAAGGATATGTGTACCTGAAGTGAAACCTATCCGTGATGCAATTCTGTAAGATGCCCATGAGTCTGCTTACTCTATACATCCCGGAAGTACCAAGATGTACTTGGATCTCAAGGAGAAGTATTGGTGGTATGGTTTGAAGAGAGATGTGGCAGAATATGTGGCTTTGTGTGACACTTGTCAAAGAGTGAAAGCTGAGCATCACAGACCTACAAGGTTACTACAACCAATGAAAATTCCTGAATGGAAATGGGAAGAAGTTGGTATGGACTTTATCGTAGGATTGCCCCACACTCAAAGAGGCTATGATTCAATATGGGTAATAGTGGATCGACTCACCAAGGTTGCCCACTTTTTACCAGTCAAGACTACCTATACTGGTGCAAGACTAGCAGAGTTATACATGGAAAGAATAGTGTGTTTACATGGTGTTCCCAAAAAAATTGTGTCGGATAGAGGCACCTAGTTTACATCATAATTCTGGCATAAAGTACATAGATCTTTGGGAACAAAGTTGAATTTCAGTTCTGCTTACCACCCGCAAACTGATGGACAGACTGAAAGGATCAACCAGATTTTGGAAGATATGTTGAGAGCTTGTGCACTTCAGTATGGTGATAGTTGGGATAAGAGTTTACCTTACGCAGAGTTCTCGTACAACAACAGTTATCAGAAGAGTCTCAAGATGGCACCTTTCGAGGCGTTGTATCGGCATAAGTGTAGAACGCCTTTGTTCTAGAATCAGACTAGAGAAACTCAAGTGTTTGGACCCGATGTCCTTAGAGACATGGAAGAACAAGTGAGGATGATTAGAGATAATTTGAGAGTAGCTCAGTCCCGACAGAAGAGTTACGCGGATATTCGTAGAAGAGAGCTGACTTTCGAGATTGGTGATTATGTGTATTTGAAGGTGTCACCAATGAGAAGTGTGAGAAGATTCAATATGAAGGGAAAGTTAGCACCAAGGTATATTGGACCTTTTAAGATCCTAGAGAGACATGGAGAAGTAGCTTATCAGTTGGAACTGCTGAGAGTTTGACAGGTGTGCATGACGTGTTCTATGTTTCCCAATTGAAGAAGTGTTTGAGGGTACCAGAAGAGCAAATTCCTTTGGAAGAACTTGCTGTTAAGGAGGATCTTACTTATGAAGAGTATCCGATAAAGATCTTGGAAACTGCCGAAAGAGTTACAAGAAGCCGAATCATAAAGATGTGCAAGGTGCAGTGGAATCGATATACAGAGGATGAGGCTACTTGGGAAAGAGAAGAGAATCTGAGAAAGACTTATCCCCAACTGTTTGAGTAAGCAATCACCTGAATCTCGAGGACGAGATTCATCTTAAGGGGGGTAGAATTCTAACACCCTAAAAATGACATTCTTTTAAAATAGCTAAATTGATTTATTTATGCAAATAGGTGTGCATTAAAATATAGGAAAATAGTGAATTTTGTGGAATTAAAATTTAATATAAGGTTAGAAATTTCTTGATGCATACATGCTGCTGCAATATCTAATTTTGTGATGATTGTTTTGGATTCAAAGTTTAAATGAATTCAAAACCTATTTGAAAACGCTTTTGGAAATCTATTTGGAAAAAGAAAAGAAAAAAAATGCAAAATCCATTTTTCCCTCCCTTCTTGATTTTCGGCCCGCAGCCCAGCGCCAGCCACCAGTCCAGCACCGCTGCCGGCCCAGCAACCGCCGCCGAGCCTTCCTCGCGCCGCAGCCGCTGACCGCCCGGCCCTGCCCGTCAGCGCGTCCCCCACCTCCGTCCTGCGCCCGAGCCATGCGGAACCACCTCTGCAGCAACCGTCGCCGCTCCTGGCGTCGTGGGAGCATCGCCCCCGCTCCTCGGCCTCAATAAAAAGAAGCTGAGCCCCCCCCCCCCCCCCCCCCCCCCGCGCGCCCCTGCTGTTCCCCCACGCCATTTTCACTTGCTCGTGCCTCGGAAGCCCCCACAACCGCCGCACGGAAGAGCTCCGCCGGCCACCGTCCTCGCCGTCCGCGTCACTGCCTTCTCCGAGCCTCCCCGTCCTCGTTCTTCCATGCGGTGAGAACCCCCTGGCCTCCCTCTACCTCCCGGTACCGTTACTTTCGTTTTTCATGGCTTATAGAGCCCTGGCCGCATGCGCCCGCGAGCTTTGGCCGTCGGCCATGGCGCCCGCCGCCTCGTCTCACTCCTCCGGCCACTTCCTTACCCTAGCCGAGTTCCCCTCCTCCCCAGCTTTCTCCTGGTGCCTCTGGATTTCCGAACCGTGGCCCGTACGCCTCTGGCCGCGCGCTCCGGTGACCTCCATGCCGCTGGCAATGGAGTTTGCCGCCGGCGTCACTGTTCCGGCCGGCCACCTTCTTCTCCCTTCCCCCGGATCCATTCCTGGCCGCTCGTTTCTAATCCAATGGCCGAGATCATTCGATACCCCTTCGCGGGTTATTTTTCTAAAGAGACCCTCGGTTTTCATCTATTTGAACCCGCAGTCCAATGCGTAGTTCCCCGAATGCGCATTCTTGTTTTGAAAACGTAAACTTCACTGCTTAAGTCTAAAATACGTTTTTAGTATTTACAGAAATGCCATTTGAACTATTTCGCTTATAAAATTGTCGTTTTAGCTCCGAATTGATCCATTCAAATCACGTTAGCTTCGTAATTCCATAATCTACATGTTAGAACCACTGTTAGTCAAGTTTGGAACTTTTTAATTTCCTGGTTAGATTTAATTAAATATATTGCTATAGTAAATCCCGTTTAAATCATAACTTTTGCATTTTAGCTTTGTTTTTCGTGAACTTCGCGTTGACGTGATCATAGCGAGACATAGATTATTTTCACAAATATTTTATCTTGTTTTCTATACTGTTGGTGTACTGTTCTAATAATAGGAATGTTTGCTTTGCATGAATGCTTTTGGAATGTTGTATGTTACCGTGTTGGTCGTGTTCAGACGGTGAGGAGAACGTTGGAGATCAGAAATTCTTTGACGACCAGCAGGACCAGCAAGAGTTTGTGAACCAAGGCAAGTATAGCATGGGCCTACCTTGATGTCCTATTTCACTTTAATCAATTACTCATTTGCATGTGTCTAACTTTAATACCCGTAAGGACATCCTAGTGATTGTTTATCCTGTTCCTTGTCTCCTATGGGTTAAATGCATATGGGTAGATTGCTAGTGCTCTAACTGAACTTGATATACATGATGATGAATGATTCTATGGAACTAAGAGTTTAACATGAAATATATCAACTGTTCCATAGGGCGAAAGTGCAAATGACCTTTGATCATGTTGCTCCCGGCCCTCCTTAAGGACTTATCTGTCGGCAAAAGTTGGGACTGACTGTGCAACCGGGAGAGTCATATGGCTCTGACTTTAGCTCAGTAATAGGATTCTTTTCTAGCTAGTTAGAGGTTACCTTTTGGCACAAATGGGGCTTGCCACGTTGGGTATAGGGCTGCCTCTGTTCCTATGAGTATAGCCGCGATGGATATGCGCCATAGGAAAGGGGGTTCCTACATCTGCCTGCCAAGGAAACCTAGCGGCCCTAACTTGTTAGAGAAACCTATGAAATGGCTTCACAGTGTACCCTGCCCGCTCACCTCGGCAGTGACATGGGAGTAATTAACCCGGACATATGGGAATCACGACTCGCGGTGAATGTGCACCACCTCTGCAGAGGGTAACAAACTGTTATAACAGCCATGCTCACGGTCACGAGCGGCCTGGAAAACTCACAGAATAACTGGATACTTGATGATGATCATTTAAGTTGTTCTACGATGATATATGGTACACTTGACCCTGATATATATGTTCTTATGGGATTAAATGGGAGCTTAAGCATAATTTGATAATATCTGATAATAAAAGCTTGTCGTACTAAAAATGCTAAGTGCAGTAAACCAAAGTCAACCCTTTTTGAGCTTCATAACCCCATGTTAGCTTGTTAAGTACGGGATGTACTTACGCTTGTTTATTTTCTTTATTTGGATAAAATCCCGGATGGGTAACAGATGACAACGGGTATGAGGAATTCCCGGAGGATTTTTAGGCTTGTGGTCAACCTGTTGACCTTCCCTGTGATGGTGTTCCACGAGAGAGTTATCCTTTACTATTCCGCTGTGTTGTGTAAGACTACTTAATGTATTTATTTGTGATGTAAGAGACATCGTGATGATACTTTATATGATTTGTCGACTTGTGTGTGTGACTGATTCCTGGACACACATGAGTATTGTGCATTCAATTTTATCGTTAAAATTGGGTGTGACACTTTTTTAGGGGCGGCTCAATCCAAAATCTCTTCTAAAAAATAGTTCCCAAAATAAGGTGTCTCTGTAAATGCATTTGTAAGGTTAGCTGTTATTTTCAGCAGCCTCTATAAATAGCCCCTACTTGTAGGATGGCTTTAGATCCAACCGTCTCTATAAATCAATTTATAAAGATGGCTAGATCTAGAACCGCCGCTAAAAGTGGACGCCCCATAGTAAAATTAAGTATTGAAATTTGGATTTTTCAAACAATCTTTCATGGAGAAACGACCAAAATAAAAGTTGTATATCTCAAAACATCGTACAACTTTCTAGTTGACAACTTTTTTATTTAAAATCATCTATCCAAGAAAAATTATATTTAAATTTCTCACCTCTAAACTTCAAATTTTTCAAACGGCCTCGGATAGAGAAATAACCAAAACGAAAGTTGTAGATCTAAAAAAGTTGTACAAATTTCTAGTTGACAATTTTTTTATTTAAAATCTTATACTCAATGAAAGTTATGTTTGAATTTTCTCACATTTAAAATTTAAATTTTTCAAACGATCTCGAATGGAGATCAATGACCGAGTCGGTCATTGTGTAGACCCCCAAAAATTATAAAACTTTGTAGTTGACATTTTTTCATTTGAAATCATATATCCATGAAAAATTATGTTTGAGTTTATCACATTTGAAATTCAAATTCTTCAAGGGACCTCGGATGGAGAAATAACCAAAATCAAAGTTGTAGATCTCCAAAAGTTATAAAACTTTATAGTTGATAACTTTTTTTATTTGAATTCGTTTAGAGTCCCAAATACTTATTTTAAAATCAAATAAAGATAAAATAAGGAGGACAAATATCCTAAATGGACACAAGTGTCTCATGGCTAGATTGGTTAGAGGAGGAGCACACAAATGCTGGGTCGCATGTTTGAGCCCCGATAGCTGCGCGCTCTGCATTTTTCATGCAAAAAAACTCGTGACCTGTCACGCGTGTGTGGGGGTCTCCTCAAATTATTTTTTTGCTATTTCTGAAAAACGATTTATAGAGACGTCTCGTTTTTTCATTTGCCCCTATATCTAGCCACACCTACAAAACAATTTCTAGGGGCGGCCTCTACGAATGGTCTACAGCCACACGCCCACACTGTATCACTACTATAAAGCGTTCACCCATGTCGAACCAAATAGGCGTGACTTGTTCTGACTCGTATGAGTGTGGACCATAAATCCAAGTCCTATACGAGATACGTAAATTGCGAAGGAGCAAATCTTTTCCTATCCCATTTCCATAGCTCCTAGGTAAAATTTGAGTGTATTGTGTGGCTGTTGAAGAGGCTACGAGGAACTGGCTGGGCAATGTCGTGGATAGGTTCTTGCTGGGCGCAACAAAGGAGGCCAATCCATTCCCTTGCCGCTCACCACGTAGTCGAAGATGACGGCGCATACACGAACAAACTCAGTTGCAGCTGGCGGACCGGTCTGCCTGCATCCTGGCCTGGCTGATACGGGCGGGACAGTGTGGTCCAGCCGTCCAGACAGACAAACAAATACGCCCTAGCTGTCTAGCTAAGGGCACGTGCAACGGTATAAGTCAGTTACTAACTCTAAACTAACTTCTCCAATAATACTACCATTTAGCAATAGCTCATAGTATGATTAGGCTCCACATAATATTCTCATATAATCTTAGAATATGTGTATAAGCCTAGCTCTTGATCAAGAGCTAGCTTTTCTCACTCTTTATTAACAATATAAAAAAATACTTAGAGTTAGCATATAAGTCAGCCATTGGGTGCCATAAGGGTACTCACAATGTAGACTCTACCCATAGTTTTTATACCTCAAAGACATCATCATAGGAAACCATGCTCCTCAATGCAAAGTTTGTAATCGGAATTTCTATAGATAAAGAAATTTATTATGCAACACAAAGAAAGCTGATCAGCTGTGGCGTATTACCATGTGATCCACACTATACCTCTCAACAGGTATGCAACATCGATAGGCCGGATAAGGATGTAACCTTCTAGAACCATACAGGATATGATCAACCGGCAACTGACAGCCTATTCGGTAGGGCTGAATATGGATGGCTGGGCTAGCTGGTACTGGGCTTATCAGCCCAGCCATTCGGCAGCCCAGCCCCAGCCGAATGGCTGGTTATAAGCCACCCGCTCATCCCTCCGAATCCCCAGCATGCGGCGCCGTCCCTCATCTTCTCCCCTTCGCGTCGGCGGCTAGGGTTTACCCGCACAGGCATCGCTCGTCGCCGTCTCTCCACGCGAGTCCCGGCGGTCGTCTGTGCCACGTCGCCGAGCCCCGTCGGTGGTGAGCAGGTCGGCTCCCGCCCGGCTTTCTACACCGTGCCGCGGAACCTCGCCGGCGAAAGCCAAGCTAACGTTGCGCTGCGCCTCCCTCCCCCAACCCGCCTTCGTCCTCACCGACTACCAGCAGCAAGGTATTCTCGATTCAATGTCATGTCGTAGCACCAGGATGGATCTGACCTGCAGGCGCTCCTCTTGCAGTTCTCCCCCCTTGCGGCACCGCCTCCATCGCCACGACCCGGCCAACTTGCTGCATTAAGGTAAAACCCAAGCCACGCCGCCACCGTTTTGTAGGTTTTCTGGATCTAGGGTTTGCAGTGCACGGTCTCTGCTTCTTGTTTTCCCGGATCTGAGCCGCCGTTTTGTAGGTTTTCTAGATCAACTATTCCTTACTTTCGCGGAGCTGAGCTCCACGGCCTAGTTATTTCCATCTTGATTACGCTGACCAGATTTAACTTTTTGCTTGGTTTTGTCATTGATTCTGTTATCAAATAAGGTCAGTATGACTCATAGATTCGACAACGACATCCATTACTCCATTCTTTTGCCAACAAGTATCAAATGTCGCCCTCACATTAGATTGTACTCCTAACTTGATCATTGTGCTGATACTGAGCATAATTACCTTGATATTTGTATATACTTCACATTGGGGCAATTTGCTTACCAACATACAATGCTTTAGTTTGCAAGTATTTCCACAGTATAAATTTGCAATTATTATTGCTTGCAAAGTTTACATGTATAGAATGCATGCCATTATTTTCTTGGCTAGTTTGCTTGATTTATGGATTGAGTTGGCAATATGTTCATCTTCTTTCCTTTTGCTGGTGAGTGGTAACAATGGTTCTTGTAAAAAATTATGTTGGTATTACAGTTTTCCCATTTTACCTATAAATAGATTATGTTGTTTCAGTTAGTTTTTAAATTATTACAGTAAACATGGTTCATTCTTTCGTGTCCATGCTTTCTGGCACTTATATAGATTATGTGCTTTGCTGATTTTTTTTATATATAAATTAGAAGCACAGATTTGTTGATTGCTAAATATTCGTGGGTCGCTAAATGTTTGTGCATGTTTAACTTTAAAATTGCAAATTATTATCTGCATATGTGGACATCCTTCGAACTGGGTGGTGTCATGTCATTTTTCCATCTTAGGTCATGTTGCTTGATTACTGTGCAGATCTGAAATGTTTTGCTACCCTTGTTCTATGTGAGACCGTATCCTATGTTTGAACAACATAACTGCCACTTCTGTAAGTTTTGAAAATTTCTGTTGAATGTAACATGAGATCTACTGGATACACTATCTGTACGTACCAAACTGTGTTCCCAATTTTTGTACTGGATTGTACCTTCTACTGTTCCTGCATTTTTTATGGTTTGACTTCACAATGACCTCTACAGTGCCGCTGCAGAGACTGCAGCGATGATTCATCCGCTGGGGCACACGGTTACCCACACTGGCAGCGTCGTCGACTTGGTCGTGCTCTCCACCTGTAGCCAGGCAGTACCACCTCCGGGGAAAACGCCGCAAGCGGTTTGGAAAGGCAAGTTCTCTTTTCTGTCGCCCACTCTCATCTTTGCGTACTGGAACTACCCTCCGTATGACATAAGATATGCATCCGTGTACATAATCCCTTCGAATGAAGATCCATGCATCAGATGAGCCAAGAACATGCTAGCTAAGATGACAGAACCTGCTCTCTGCTTCTTGACCTAATCAACAAGCAGAAAGACCTATGTCACTGGAACACCACTTCGCCAACCTTACTATGGTGGACCAATGTCGTTCGTGGCTTCAACGAAGTCATGAGGCTCGGGTACAACAAGAAAAAGTGCCAGAACAAGTACAACGAGCTAAAACGTCTGTATTTCAATTGGCGCGACGGTCAGATCCATACTGGGCTAGGCCGTGACCCGCTTACTGGAGAGGTTACAGCTGACCCCGAGTGGTATGGCGCCAGCCTCGGGGTACTAACTACACGCATTTCCTTGACTATTTTTTAGCAATTAGGTTCCTACTAACTCAGTACTAACTTCGCCATCACCGGAACACGTGCAGGAAAGTAGCCAACCCGCTCATGACAAGTTCAGACGCCCCCAATGCTGTGAGCAACTGATCACGATTTTGGGATGCAACCCATGTGACAGGGGCGAGTTGGTATTGAAGGGGCCATCAACCTGACAAGACACCCAGTAGTGGAAACCCTCACACTCCTCCGGCCCTGTCGAACGAGCCGGTCCTACCGCATAGTAGTGCTCAGCCCTCGAAGAGAGTCCATAGGGAACATTCTATTAACAGTCCTTGCAGTAAGAAGAGTAGCAAGACTCCATCCATTGATGACTACCTTGAAGACCTGAGCCACATTATCAGGGAGGCTAGGTCCCAGAAGGCCCGTCAGGCCACAGATGCTGAGGAGTTGTCCCAAGTCAATCAAATTCTAAAGCAAGATGGTTACAGCGAGACTGATGTAGTATTCGCGCAAGCCCTTAACCTCTACCACAACAGGCTCCGCCGTCGGGCTTTTCTTGATTTGGAAACTAAAGAAGGTCGGTTGAACTGGGTCAATGTGTCGTGGGACTTCATGTGCTCTACAAAGTCCCAGTGATCAGCACTATTGTTCGTACTGCGGTTTTTTCTACTATTTATGTTTTCCACCATGTGCATGTTGAGTTGATTCTGTTTGTTATTTCGTTATGTTCGTTTTGTTTGTTTTAATAAAGACCGTTGCGGAGAACTAAGTGCATGTCGTTGTCTCATGTTTTGAATAAAATATATGTGTCATGCTCACCTTATGCATGGATCACTTTTATGTTGTTCATTCCTTACATACATTTGTCTAAGGTGGTCGTGCCAACTACCTAGTTTAGGTAATTTGACATGTTCACTTATTAGCAAATGTTTTGTTCCCCATATATGCATCAGCATCTTACTGATTTGTGCCAATTTACATGTAGCACAATGAGCAGCACTGACGAGTCGTCGTGCAGCGACACTTCCAGTGATGGACCAAGCACTGTGTTCTTGGCAAAGGCAGCAGTCGTGCTGCGGAGGTTGAAAGGTATTATCGTGCAGCAAATGCCTAAGGTAAATCCTCCTTGTCCCATTCCTAAACTATCTGGAGCCCAATGGATGCAGCTTACCCTTGCCGACCAAACCAAATGTATAGACAATTTGCGCATGACGCGTGATGCCTTTATGCATTTACGTGACACCCTGCTGATGACGGGGAAACGGGCGGCTATGACCCACCTCCGCGTCAGCAGAGACAAATTTGGTTTTGGTTAAATTTAATTGGGACAAAAGAAAAAGAACAGGTATTGCAAGTCCATACTTCCATAATTCTTATATTTGCATAAAAATTATGTTAATTACATCTTCGTAGAGAACACCCCTGATTAAGATCTCCAAAATGAGTACATGAAAAACAAGATTACATCATATGGTTTCCTATTACAAACTACAAAAGAGAACAAAAGGTCTTCAGTCTTATAGTCGCAGATGCATGCTTGGCATAGACTTGAACTTGATAATTGTCATTTCTTTTAAGCATAACATTTTAATTTGTTGAGGAGCTAACATATACTCCTTATACGATTGGTCGCTAGCTTGTTTAGCTTCTTAGCAACCCATGATATACAGGTATTTAATCTGTGCAAAGCATTTGTGAATATCTTATTGTTTGTTTAGATCATGATATGGCGCTAAATTTAGCTAACTCAACATGGGGCATCTTGATCATGCTACATACACATATACAACCATGAGGAAATGATTTGTTTGTATGTCAGTACATTTTTTGGTGCATAGTATCATGTATGTATGCACATAATTTACTTTGGAGACTAAATTTGACATAGTCTTTTTGGATCATTAAAGATCACGATTTAGCATGTTTGAGATGCTCGTTCATGGATGTATTCAGCATATAGTGCAATATTTCATTTGAGCTAAGCCAAAGTATTTATTTTGCCTTGGCCTAGAAAGAAATGTTGCATCGTCGACTTGGCCAAGGCGGGTGCAATTAATTTATTTCATCAAGGTTAGCTTGCATACTCATGGTATGGCACTTGCCCAGAGATTTGCATGCATGGTGCTATTTGATCCAATTTAATT
This sequence comes from Miscanthus floridulus, assembly GCF_019320115.1. Lineage (NCBI taxonomy): Eukaryota > Viridiplantae > Streptophyta > Magnoliopsida > Poales > Poaceae > Miscanthus > Miscanthus floridulus. Next base: position 54,433,913 of record NC_089587.1, on the reverse strand, counting down.
TGGTTTGCCCTTTTTAACAACTTAGCTAGGCATGAACATTTATGGATACAATCTAACTAAGATGCCATATTTAATTTATCCATTATATGCATGGCACTTGGAAGGCCTACGCTGGGCATGGATGATGCGCCTCGAAATTATGATAAATATGACAAAGCTTATTTGACTTAGCTAAGTCTATATCGATGTTCATGACATTTTGGTTATTCTAACCCTGGCGCCGCAGCAAGTTAATTAGCAGGGACGATCATGGTATAGAATTTGATATGATGAAATCAATTTATTTAAGTTTATTTATATGGTCTAGCCGTAATTTAAAATGGAGTAATTTCATCTAATGCATGATTAGACATATTTGATTCCCCAGCATGACCATGACATGGTGTGCATGTTTTCTTATCTGCTTCCTAATTTTAATTAGGTCAAGACCATGGGAGTGGCTATTTGATTTTATCACTGCATAGCCGTGTTGATTTTGATGCAACACTAATTGGCTTTGTCTATGTGGTATAGGCGGTTTGATCATGCCGCCGTTCAGGCAAGACGGAGCAGGCAGGCTAGTTTGCATTTCGGCAAGAGAGATGCTAATTAACTGGCTTATGGCTTGCACATATGCAACATCTTTTGCTCGGTTCATTGATTTAATTAAGGGTTTTAAACTTTGAGCATGCAACTTGATTAGTACTGAGCACATACGCCCAACCAGGAGACATGACGTGATGCACAAGTGGAGGATGCAAGACAACACCGCTATTTTGTCTATTAGTTTTAATTAAGACTTTATCTTTTGGCATGCAAGAACTTGGTGATTATAGCTTGCAAAGTTATGAACCGTATGAATGCAGTAGGTGGTTCTTATTATATTTTAAAATCTCGTCTAGGGCCACAGCGACGGGAGTGGTTACCACGAGGTTTGGCGCTCTTCTGATTTGATCTGCCTTCGCTAATGACCCTGGCCTCACGCGCGACTGCTGGACGGGGCTCTTGTCGGACGTGGACTTGGTCGCGGCGTCGGACAGGACGTGGCCGCGCTTTGACTATGTTTGAATATGTCAAGCGCGCACAGGAGCTGCTTCCTTGCCTAGCATCTGGCCTTTGGACCATTTGTTTATTCTTTAATTGAAGTGATTAAGTAGAATAGGAAATAGCTTATTTCCTGGCCGGCGTGCACGTACGTGCTATACGCTTGCTGTGTATGTACCACATACGTGTTTGCATGGCCATGTTTTGATTAACCCATGTGTATGTATATGTGTGTATGTATTTATGGCCGGGTGTATTTATGGGACATGTGATTGCCGTGCTTTTGTTTATTTGTCAAGGCGTGAACACGCTCATGCATATATATACATGTGTGACTCGTGCTTTTGTTTATTTGTCAAGGCGTGAACACGCTCATGCATATATATACATGTGTGACTCCTTTTTCTTTTTGCTCCATCTTCTTTTCCTCTTTAGTGATGTTATATTATTCCTTATTTGCCTATTTCATATCCATATAAAACTTGATCATCTATACCATTTTATTTAATATGGTATAAATGTTTTCACACATTTTGAGTATGCCAAAATTGGTGTCAACACCTGCTTCCTTTCGGCCTGCCATCAACAGATAAGTGTACCTCGATAGAAGCTTTAGGCATGTACATCTGGACCTGTGCCCACCAATCTGTCAGTAGAGAGTGCAAACATAGGTTTAAAAGGTCTTTAGATATAGTTAGCAGAAAGTTAACAGCAGTTGCAGAGGTCATGTATAGGTGGGCAAAGACTGTCCTAGTGCCCGCGGATAGGAAGTACGCACGCATAAGCCAGAAACTTGCTGCATATGCACCATGGTTTGATGGATTCATAGGTGCTATAGATGGCATGAACATAAAGGCTGAGGTTAACCATGAAGCAAGGGCTGATTTCTTCAATAGGAAAGGCGAAACAACAATTAATGTTTGTGCCATCGTGGATATGGATGGCCGTTTCACATACGTGGGGGCCGGGAAACCGGGGGCATGTCATGACATGGTAGTGTTGAAAGACTGTCAGGACGACGGTTGGTTCCCATATCCCCCAGCAGGTTCGTGATGCCTGGCAAAAAAAATTTATGTCATGTTGTCACTTATTTTTACTTGGCAGTGCTTAAATATAGCTTTGTGTATGACAATACTTGCATAAGTTACAAGGACCTTGGTTGCTTGTTGTTTATTCTTATCATGTATTGCCTGAGATGATTAGATGAAATGCTAAGATTGATTGATATATGATATACATATGCGCTTTGGATTCATAGGCTTGTTATCCAAACTCTGTCTGTAGCTAGGACCTGTTGGTTGGATTTTGGTCAGTTCACAACAAACATTTCAACACTCCTTTTTTATTTTATTTAAAAAACAAACAAACTGCAAACATCTCATTGATTTAGTATAACAGTATTTGAAGGAAAATTGTTTCCACAGTACCTTATGACATCCTAGGAATTGATTGCAGATTGAATACTGTTGTTAAGATTAGTACATTTGTACATACAGAACATTTGTACATACAGAAGGAGCCAGAGTTGGCATCTCAGGGGAGAAAAACTTCTATCTAGTTGTGCAGTAATATATGTGTGGTGAAGATTATTATGTTGATACCTAAATGTTGGTACCTTTTGGCTCAGTATAAGTTTGTTTGATGCAACTAGGACTATTTATTTTTGCAGCATTCATAGTCCAGAGTTGTCTTTAGGTGTTTCTGTTGTGAGTACAAATCACAATGGCATTTGTTGTGCTGTGTTTCCTCATCCCATAGGACTAATTGGTGATCTGTTGTCATTTCTTGTAGGCCGGTACTACATAGCGGACGCGGGTTACATGGACATATCAGGTTACATGACTCCCTTCAGAAACACCAGGTATCATATGAACGATTTTAGGGGCGTAGATTTGCATCGGTTGCAGCGGGAGGAAAAATTCAACTACATTCATGCGAAGCTGCGAAATGTCATCGAAAGGAGGTTTGGGGGCTTGAAAGAACGTTGGCATATTCTGAAAGGGGTGCCGTACTGCAAGAGGAAGAAGCAGGCTATGATAATTATTTCATGCTTTGCATTAGAAAATTACTTGTGGCTGCTTAAGTACGGAGCGGATCCACCTTCGTATGAGCTGCCGGAGTGGGTTGAGCTAAATCGGGGAACCCAAACCTCTACAGTTAGGGAGTTGATATCTATGGTTGTATGGAGTGGTATCTGATTTAGGAAAGTTGAGGTAATGTAGCTACTTTAGTAATTCAATTTGAATTATGTAGTTAATGATTGGTTTAGGAGTGACAATTGGTACTGATCATAGGAGTAGGACGAAGGCGGCGGTGTATGTGCAGCTGCTGTTGTGCAGGTATGTCATGACCTAATATTTTTATCGCCTCAGTTAGCTAATGGACAGAGACAAAATCTATTTCAGATGTAGTAGTGATACATAGGAATTGCAGTATGCACGCGTGCAACTTGGTAGGCCTTTCATTTGCATGATCAGAACAGTTGTTTGTTTCATCAGCTTTAGCAGTACAGATGGCTGATATATAGGATGCATTGCCTGAAGTATGATTTAGCAGGACACATAATATTGATATATGAATAATATGCTTTGATGGCACTTGTGCTTTCTCGGTACTGCATCTCACTAGTTTCAAATTAAGGAAGGCTGTTTCTTTGCATCTCACAGTGGTTGTATGTATTGTTCAGATGCAGAAAAAGCAAAAGGGTACTGCTAAATAACAATAATGCAGCACCAATTCTGTACACGTGTGGTCATACACTTACAGATTGGTTTATGAGTTACATTTGGTATTGATAGTAGGAGTAGGTCAAAGGCGGACGGTGTATGTGCACCTGCAGGTTGCACGTATGCGTGCATTTTGGTTAGTGGCATCATGAAGGCCACAATGTTTGTATATGTTGCATATATGCTTACTGTGGTATTTGTAGTGTATGATCGTTATGTTGTATGGATGGAACAAATGGACTGTGAATTGTTGGTTATGGAGCAATGAAGGGTGTGTACCTGTTAGGTATGATGAACACAGCTGTCATTTGTTGTTGACTGTACAAGAATGTAATGTCAATTATGGATTTCATATGTGTTGGCAAGAACCTTATGTGCATTGTGGTTTGGCGCCTTTTTATGGAAACCACGTATTTGTTGGCGTCTTTTTTTCAGTTTAAATTTGAAATTGTTAAATCTGCCGTTTTGAACTGGCTGGCGGCTGGAATTGATTGGCTGGGCTGGCTGGTTCAGCACCAGCTCCAGCCAGCCCATTCAGGCCTGCCGAACAGGCCGTGAACCATACAGATACAGCAGTATATCACCAGAAGCATCCAAAAATATGATGGTCCGGCAATTGAACACAATGCATACAGTAGTATATCGCCAGAAGCATCAAAAACATATTCCACACAGAACTTCGATAAAAGTTTAGATAATAGCCATGAGTCATCCATTACAATAGCAGCCGGAAAGAACAGTGGTTGTATGTATTGTTGAGATGCAGAAAAAGCAAAAGGGTACTGCTAAATAACAATAATGCAGCACCAATTCTGTACACTTGTGGTCATACACTTACAGATTGGTTTATGAGTTACATTTGGTACTGATAGCAGGAGTAAGTCGAAGGCGGACGGTGTATGTGCACCTGCAGGTTGCACGTATGCGTGCATTTTGGTTAGTGGCATCATGAAGGCCACAATGTTTGTATATGTTGCATATACGCCTACTGTGGTATTTGTAGTGTATGATCGTTGTGTTGTATGGATGGAACAAATGGACTGTGAATTGTTGGTTATGGAGCGATGAAGGGTGTGTACCTGTTAGGTATGATGATCACATCTGTAATTTGTTGTTGACTGTACAAGAATGTAATGTCAATTCTGGATTTCATATGTGTTGGCAAGAACCTTATGTGCATTGTGGTTTGGCGCCTTTTTATGGAAACCACCTATTGTTGGCGTCTTTTTCGGTTTAAATTTGAAATTATTAAATCAGCCGTTTTGAACTGGCTGGTGGCTGAAATTGATTGGCTGGGCTGGCTGGTTCAGCACCAGCTCTAGCCAGCCCATTCAGGCCTGCCGAACAGGCCGTGAACAGTAGTATATCACCAGAAACATCCAAAAATATGATGGTCCGGCAATTGAACACAACGCATACAGTAGTATATCGCCCGAAGCATCAAAAACATATTCCACACAGAACTTCGATAAAAGTTTAGATAATAGCCATGAGTCATCCATTACAATAGCAATAGAAACCTAGATATGAATTGCAAACTAAATAGATAATAATATTTAGATACTATTAAGCCATCCATCATCATCCTCCACACAGAACTCCATGTCCATCATCCTCCAAGCAGAACTGTTAAAAAATGAGGATGGGTTAGTAAATTAACAAAATTATACAGGAGGTTGAAATATCTAGATCGTATCGGCATAAAAATCGGACGGCACTGGGAACCGTATATTCTCTATTGGGTCTACTAATTCTTGACCCGCTAAGAGCGAACGTGGCTTGTTGGTGGCGCGATGGGAAGGGTAGACCGCGTACGGCTAGGAGCGAGTAGCGCGTGTAGAAAGAAATTTTCCAATTGTTTATTATCTATATCAAATCGTGTAACTATGTTCATGCTTTAAATTATATTTAAAATTTTGTATAAAAATATCATTTTACATGTATATTTACTGCTACAGTGCAACAGTAATTATAAAAGAAGATTAGATCGATCTACCTATATACCGCTGCCCGCTGGACAGTGCAATAATGCTTGGATACGAGATGGTGTCACATTACAGCATGATTACATGCATGTTTCTTCAACATAACGTGCTAACATGCAAAAATTATAAAACTTTGTAGTTGACAATTTTTCATTTGAAATCATATATCCATGAAAAATTATGTTTGAGTTTATCACATTTGAAATTCAAATTCTTCAAGGTACCTCGGATGGAGAAATAACCAAAATCAAAGTTGTAGATCTCCAAAAGTTATAAAACTTTATAGTTGACAACTTTTTTATTTGAATTCGTTTAGAGTCCCAAATACTCATTTTAAAGTCAAATAAAGATAAAATAAGGAGGATAAATATTCTAAATGGACACACTACGGGAAACACGTGATTTGCCGAGTGCAAAAATGTTTGCCGAGTGCCAAATTTCGGGCACTCGGCAAAGACCTGCTTTGCCGAGCGCCGCACTCGGCAAAATATGACACTCGGTAAAGAGGCCTTTGCCGAGTGCCTGGCACTCGGCAAAGGCAGACACTCGGCAAAGATTGGTAGGGCTTAACGGCATCCAGCGGCGTCCTCTTTGCCGAGTGCCCCCCGTTTGGCACTCGGCAAAGAATTTACTTTGCCGAGTGCCAACCCTAGGCACTCGGCAAAATAATTTTTTTTGTTTGTTTTTTGCCACCATTTTTTTTGAAGCTTTAGTACACTACCACAAACAACATGTTTAAACTTGGGACATTTTCATTGCCTTTTGGCATATTTCTATAGTTTATTTTGTTTTGTTGAATTTTTCCAGAAAATGTAAGTTTGAACTGCAGGTGCATCGAATAATAGATTACATTTGTTCAAAAAATATTATCCTTATTTCTCAGTGTAAATTTAGGATAAATCCAGGAACTATCTCGAAATTTCGATCAATGTACTCACAGGGCAACGCCGCCAACTTGCGTGGGAGTGGTTTTTTAATTGTATAAAATGCGAACGAATTCCGAAAATCATAAAACTTGTCGAGTTGTCGCCGTATCGTATGCGTATGCCGTGGAAAAATTTTGAAAAAGTTTCGAGCACGTTGTCACGTACGATGCTCACAAATCAGGACATCTCCACATGTGACAACGTGCTCGAAACTTTTTCAAATTTTTTCCACGGCATACGCATACGATACGGCGACAACTCGACAAGTTTCATGATTTTTGGAATTCGTTCTCATTTTATACAATTAAAAAACCACTCCCACGCAAGTTGGCGGCGTTGCCCCGTGAGCACGTTGATCGAAATTTCGAGACAGTTCCTGGATTTAGCCTAAATTTACACTAAGAAACAAGGATAACATTTTTTGAACGAATGTAATCCATTATTCGATGCACCTGCAGTTCAAACTTACATTTTCTGAAAAAATTCAACAAAACAAAATAAACTATAGAAATATGCCAAAAGGCAATGAAAATGTCCCAAATTTAAACATGTTGTTTGTGGTAGTGTACTAAAGCTTCAAAAAATTGGTGGCAAAAAACAAAAAAATATTATTTTGCCGAGTGCCTAGGGTTGGCACTCGACAAAGTAATAACTTTGCAGAGTGCTGCCCAGCGGGCAGTCGGCAAAGAGCTACTGAATTTTTTTTAAAACTTCGTCGAGTGCCAGATCACGACACTCGGCGAAGAAAATTGACTTTGCCGAGTGCTGCCGATCTGGCACTCGGCAAAGCTACCGTTTCCTTCAACCGCGCCCGGCCAGCGCACTCTCTGTCTCGCTCTCTCATTTCTCTCTCCCTCTCACCTCTCTCTCCCTTAGCTGCCGCCGCCGACCACCGCGCCTCCCCGCCCCAGCCACCGCGCCTCTCCGCCCTGGCCACCGCGCCACCCCGCCCTAGCCACCGCGCCTCCCTGCCCCAGCCATCGTGCCACTGCAGAAGAGAGGAGGAGGAGGCAGGGGAGAAGAGAGGAGAAGGGGAGAAGAGAGGAGGAGGGGAGAAGAGAGGAGGAGAAGGAGAAGGAGAGGAGAAGGAAGGTGTCGGCCTAGGCCCATCGACCCTCACGCCGCTGCGGTCGTCCCCGCCATCGTCGCCGACCCTCGTCGCTGTCATTCTCATCGCGAAGGTATGCCCTACACCTGTAGTAGTTAGTAGTAGTACTTAGTAGTGTTAGTAGTAGTTAGTAAGTAGTAGTAGTTAGTAGTTAGTAGTGTTAGTAGTATTGTTAGTAGTAAGTAGTGATAGTAGTAGTGTTAGTAGTAGTAGTGTTGGTGTTGGTAGTAGTTGTAGTGGTAGTAGTACTTGTTGTACTACTTCGATACTTTCATCTGCATGGAAAGAGAACTAAAGTACATGGCTCGTCTTGGTATATATATGTTTGTTGGCCTTCGTGCCTATGTTTGGTATATATGTGGTTGTTGGCCATCGCGCCTACGTTTCTTGCAGGTTTTGGAAACCTCCCCGTGCAGGGGAGGTGCTGCCAAAATTTTCAATGGATTCTAACCTATTGCCTTTTTATGTAGGAGGACCCGAGGGAGGGACTCGGCGACCCTGATCGTCTTCGTCGGCGCTGCTGGTCTGCCTACACCGCATCGCCTCACCACTACACCGACACGCCACTGTCCTGCTAGCCTGACTCCACCGCCACCCTAGGTATAACCCCCTCCTCCTTTGCATGCATGTTTTATATGGTCACGTAGCCTAGTTAGGCATCTCCCGTTCGAAAGAGATGCGGTCGGAGGTATGCAGATCTTTGCATATCTACGACCGTATCACTTTTGGCTTGTCCACGTATTTTGGACAGCCCGCGGATGTGTAGATGAGGTTAGTTTCCATGGTTCGCTCCGGTCTAAGATAGACTTTCGGCATCACCTCCCTGTTGTTCTCCGGATACACACTCTCCCTTGTAGGACGTGTATTGGGAGAACAGCGGGGAGGTGCTACTTAAATTCTATCTTGGATAGGAGCGGAGCATTGAAACTGACCTCATCTACGCATCCGCGGGTGGGATTAGGACCTATCCTCACCCATTAGATAGTAGGAACACCATGCAGATGCAATTGCTGGTTATATTACTCGCTTACATATGTATATGCCAGAGGATGGAGAACCGTGATTGGATGTACACGGGTCACGCAAGTATGACCCCAGAATGGGTGACTAAGACTAATGCTTTCTTGGAACATTCATTTGGCGAGGCTGCTAGAGGGTCAAGTCGGATGCCGTGTCCCTACAGCAAATGTGACAACCGTGTAAGAAAGAATAGGAAGAACATGGGGGAAGATCTTTGCAAGTATGGATTCACGCCAAACTATACCTGCTGGATCCACCATGGTGAAGCCAATCGTATTAGAGAGGAGGTGGTGAGACCACGCCTCGAGGCTTTTGATGGAGATGCGGGGGTAGCAGACTGGATGGATGACTTTTAGGAGGCACGGTTCGGTGAAGGATTAGAGGACGAGCCAGAGGAATCCGCAAAGGCATACTATGATATGCTGTCTTCGGCATAGAAACCCCTTCATGAAAAGACAATGGTTTCGCAACTAGATGCCATTGGACACCTGATGGCGTTCAAGTCGCAGTGTAGCATGAGTCAAGACAACTTTGATGGTATGTTGGCAGTTGTTGGATCCCTGCTTCTGGAGGGTCACATTCTGCCGAAGAACTTGTACGAGTCACAGAAACTTCTTCGTGCCCTTAAGATGTCGTATGAGCACATCCATGCTTGTCCGAATGGTTGCATCCTATTTAGGAAAGATCACGAGAAAGCAACGCACTGTCCAAAGTGCAAATCCTCTAGGTATCTGGAGGTCGACACTAGTGATGGCAAGAAGGAACAGCTTGGTATCCCTGCGAAGGTCCTACGGTACCTTCCTGTTATACCAAGGATCCAACGGCTGTACATGACAGAGGAGTCCACAAAACAGATGACATGGCACAAACATGGCAAAAGATACAATGCTGACAAGATGGTACACCCATCGGATGGCGATGCGTGGACCCATTTCGATGGCATACATCATGGTAAAGTTGAGGAGGCTCGGAATGTACGTGTAGCGCTGGCAACAGATGGGTTCAACCCCTATGGATTGCTAGCGGCCCCGTACACTTGTTGGCCCGTGTTCATGATCCCCCTCAATCTCCCCCCCCCCCCCCAGCGTCATGTTTCAACCCAAGAACGTATTCTTGTCACTGATAATTCCTGGACACCCGGGGAACAAGATGGGTTTGTTCATGGAGCCTCTTATTGATGAATTGATCCTTGCTTGGGAAAAGGGGGTAGTGACATATGACCGAGCTACAAAGAAGAACTTCACAGTGCATGTGTGGTACCACTACTCCCTGCATGACTTCCTGGCGTATGGCATATTCTGCACGTGGTGTGTTCACAGGAAGTTCCCATACCCAATATGCAAGACAGCTGTGAGGTTCACTTGGCTGAAGAGGGGTGGCAAGTTTTCTTCGTTTGACCAACATCGTCAATTCCTCCCTCTTGACCATCCATTCAGACGAGACATCAAGATCTTTAGGAAAAGGGTTCAAGTCATCGACCCTGCACCTCAGATGATGACCGGTGCCGAGGTCCGTGCTGAGATAGAGGCTCTCAAAGATGATAAAGAGAAATGTGGTTTTATTGGATATGGTGAGGAACACTAGTGGACTCATAAATCGGGCTTGACTAGGCTCCCCTATTTCAATGACCTTCTTGTTCCACACAACATTGATGTAATGCACACATAAAAGAATATCGCCGAGGCGCTTTTTGCAACACTCATGGACATTCCTGATAAGTCAAAGGACAATGTTAAGGCTAGACTGGACCTGGCAACGATGTGCGATAGGCCAAAGCAAGTGATGAAGCCTCCCGCACTCGGCAAGAAATGGAGAAGGACTCCGGTCAATTTCATCTTGAAAAAGGACCAAAGGAAGGAAGTACTGCAGTGGATCCAGACGTTAATGTTCCCTGATGGGCATGCGGCGAATTTGAGTAGGGGAGTGAACTTGTCCACTATGCGAGTCTTAGGGATGAAGAGTCATGACTACCACATATGGATTGAGCGGCTCCTTCCTACGATGACCCGGGGATACGTCCCTGAGCATGTGTGGCACGTGCTGGCAGAGTTGAGTTATTTCTTCCACCAGCTTTGTGCCAAGGAGTTATCTTGGGGCATGATTGATGACTTGGAGAAAATGGCACCTGTGTTGCTCTGCAAGTTGGAGAAGATCTTCCCACCTGGCTTCTTCCTGGCGATGCAGCATCTGATTTTGCACCTACCGTACGAGGCATGAATGGGGGGCCCATGCAGGCCTGTTGGTGCTATACAATTGAGAGATGTCTAAAGATTCTTCGGAAAAAGTATAGAAATAAAGCCAAAATTGAGGCTTCTGTGGCAGAGGCATTCGTTCTGGAGGAGGTGTCAAACTTTACAATAGCATACTATAAGGATGGCCTTCCCAGCGTGCACAATCGTCCCCCTCGTTACAACGCGGACGAGAGTTCATCAAACCTCAGCCTTTTCAAAGGGCAACTCGGAAAGGCAAGCGCATCGAGCACCAAGACCTTGTGGCATGATGAGTGGCGCACTATCATGTTGTATGTGTTGTTGAACCTTGACGAAGTGAAGCCTTATGTGCAGTAAGTTCTCAATGAGCTTGTTACATATGCCCTCGTCACTATCCTCCATCTATCGAACCCCCTTATCTCTTGTTTTTTTAGGGAATTTCTGAAAAAATACTGGAGAGGGAATAGGGCTCCTTCCCCTCAAGAAGAAGATAGTCTTCTCAAAGATGGTGTGCCTGATTTTATATCCTGGTTTGATACGAAGGTACCGTCCAATTTACCTCGTTCAATCTTTGACATCCCACTTTGCTCCTATGAGCGAGTAATGTAATGATCTATCCGGACTCACCTTGCAGGCCCGCAAGGATGCGGAAATGGATGCTGAGTTGAAAGGGCTCACCAAAGGCTTCGCCTACAAGGTCAAGTCATTCACCGTTTATGATGTGAATGGCTATCGCTTTCACACAAGAAACTACAAGCGGAGTCGGCCCAATCGAAAAACCATGAATACCGGAGTTCGTACGCCCGACACCGATGAGCGAGACTACTACGACATAGTAGAAGAAATATACGAGCTTAATTTTGAGTGTCGCAAAGCTCCTAATCAAGTCGTATTCAAATGCCATTGGTTCGATCCTAATGTCACGAGAACAGCCCCTGAGATTGGACAAGTCGAAATTCGACAGGATTCTGTCTATCAAGGAGAGGATGTCTATATTGTGGCCCAACAGGCCACGCAAGTTTATTATCTCCCTTGGGCATGCCAAAAAGACCCCAATCTTATCGGTTGGTACCTTGTGCAGTTGGTATTGCCGCACGGTAAACTGCCTGTCCCAAACGATGAGGATTACAACTTTGACCCAAACACACGGGAGTTCTATCAACCAGAGGGGCTAGAAGGGAGGTTTGACATAGACATGTTTTCGCTGATGGGCATGGAAGTAGACAATGACATTGATCAGGACGATGGAGATTAGGACGACGGAGAAGAGGTGCAAAATTCTAAGGACTTACAAATGCTTGAGCGATTACAGTTAGGCGATGACAATGATGACAACGATGGAGATGAGCCCGATTTACTCGACAATATTGATAGTGATAACGACACCTATGATCCAGCCGTTGCCGATCGTGAAGAATATTTCTAATTCATGTAATACTATATTATTATTATTATTATTATTATTATTATTATTATTATTATTATTATTATTATTATTATTATTATTATTATTATTATTATTATTATTGCTATTATGTTTCGTTCATTTTGCATCTCTTTATAAGTACTTGTAATTTAACTGTGCTAATTGGTTTACTCATTGAAATTGCAGGCACTCAACAAAATGCCAGGCAGAAGGCAGGCCCATCGGGGGGTCAACTCCCTCTACATGAGAGAGCGCTCACCACCCCACGCTGAGGAGGACCCCTTGCTAGAGCCACCGACGAGGAGGACGAGGAGCGGCCACCCCCGCGGCTGTCCGAGGACGAGGGTGCAGCCGGCTACCACCCCGTCGGTGGACGAGGACGACCAGGCGGTGGGCCTGCACATAGGAGGGGGTGGCACTTCCTCTGACTCGTTGGACCACGGGGAGGCAGCGATAGCAACACCAAGGGGTTCCACTAGCACTGCCTCTGGCTCTACCTCATCGGGAGTCTACTTGCGTGGGCCCTCGCAGCTCCTGGTGCGGCCGATCCCACTTCACCGGTGCCCGGTGATTCGACCCAGCGGCGACAAGTAAGTATTATTTCACTACTATTTCATATGACATGTTGAAAATCAAACTGCATCTCCACAATTCTTCTTAATGACTCTTGCAGCAACTGGGAAGTTGTGTCCAGAACGGGCCGACACATCAATGGCACCCTGGGCCTTCTGATTCGGCAGCACTACCCTAGCATGGTCACCTACGCCTCGGTGACTTCGCCGCCCTGGACGTGGGACCACTTCTACGCCATCGAGGACAGCGAGTTCAGCACCGTTGCGGCGCGGATCAAGGCCGAGTTCTGGGTGAGTCTTCATCGCACTAAATTGGTTAATACTACGCATTCATTGGTCGTTCTTGAAATAATGAAATGATACATGATATCTGTATGTAGGACTTCTTCAGGTGCGATGAAGGGTTTGAGGACCGGGCGGCGCGAGTGCAGGACAAGGTCTATAGGTCCTGACTCTTGGACCTGTACTACGAGACGCGGCTCTAGTGCATCATCAACTACAATGCCGACGTCCTTGGTCAGGTGGTGAGGAAGGCCGATGCCAGGACCAGGACGCTCACCAAGGAGCAGTACCTCTTGGTAAGTACAAAACATTAATACTGACTCCTTCCATGAAGAATAGGTAGGCTTCATTTCATCTTGTGACATATCAATAACTTGATGGCATGCAGCAATGTCCTGATTGGTGCGCCAGGCACCGCCTCTGTTGGGAGGCCATTGTGGACAGGTGGCTCTCGGAGGAGTGGGCGGAGAAGCACAACATCCATCAGGACTGCCGCCTGCAGATGGGTGGGGCGCCACACCACCAAGGCAACCGGAGCCTCAGCGCGTACGCCCAGACATTGGTAATCTTCTTTGTGTTTTCATCTTTATTTATTTATTCTAATGCTCAATTCTCATTACTTGTAATCATCTTTGTGTTTTCCTTGCAGTCTTAGGCGCACCAAGGCCAGGAATGCAATGAGTTCATGGCGTACGCCCTGGCACACAAGGGCAAGGCGACGGACCCGGAAGTCACCTACAACCCAGCGGACGGGCCCGAGGCGTACACCAGCGCGAGCATCCACAGCAAGCTTAGCGAGTACACCTCAGCGGCCCGCGAGCGCCATGGGGAGGACTTCGATCCGGCCACCCAGCCCCTGGACACAGACCTCCGGATGAGGCTGGGAGGAGGGAAGCAGCACGGCCGGTACTGGATGGCGGATAGCACAGTCGACTCCGCCTCTGTTCCCAACCTCGCCGAGATTCAAGCAAGGAGCACGAGATCCTCTCTCCCCATACGCTCTCGGAAGTAGAGCTCACAGTAGCAGATGGAGGAACTCCAGGTTAGTACTGTTTTATTCGTCGTTCATTGCTTTTACACATCTACCTTGCCTTTGCATTGTTTAAACATTGCGGGTGGAATGTTGCAGGCCGACTTGCGGAGGTTGGAGGCCTAGCAGGCGGCCCAGGCGGAGGCCCATTGGCTGGAGATGGAGGCTGTACAAGCCCAGAGGGCGGCCGAGACGCAAAGGCTGCAGGACATGTTCAGCTTCATGGCGAGCCTTCAGACCTTGCCAGGTGTGGTCGTACCCCAGTCACTGCTCGCTCCAGTTGTGGCTCCTCCTCCTCCTGTAGGGACTCCGGTGAGTATATATGGTTGTTTATTCCTTTAGCTTATGCGGCCCTCCTGTAGATACTCATGAATTTGCTTCTCCTTTGTGCAGCAACAGTCGGCGGGTTCAAATCCGACTCCTCAAGGTGGCCCTTCTCCACAGGCCGGGTGGACAACTGGCCCTCCTCAAGGTGGCAGTTCACACTCCGGGTGGGGAGGCTGGCAGTAGGTACCGTTTATTTGTTTCTTTTCATATTGCATGGACTTATGTTAGACTTAGCCTTATGTTGGACTACTACTAGAGACATATATATATATATATATATTGTGATGGATATTGTCATGGATGATGCGAATGTATGATGGATTATGGACAATGAATTTGTATGTGATGTATTATGGATGGTGGATGTGTATGTGATGGGTTATGGATGTGTATGTGATGGAATATGGATGTGTATGTGATATATCTTGTGCTGTGTGTTGATATATATGTGATTTCTTTGTTTGCGCTGATGGAAAGCAAAAAAACAAAAAAATAGCATTTTTCCCCTCTTTGCCGAGTGCCACACTCGGCAAAGAGAGCTTTGCCGAGTGCCGTGACCATGGCACTCGGCAAAGCTAGGAAGCAGAGACCCAATTTCCCAGCTTTGCCGAGTGCCAGAGCCATGGCACTCGGCAAAGATTTTTTAAAAAAAAAGAAAAAATTTCTTTACCGAGTGCAAGAGTATGGCACTCGGCAAAGAATTTTCAAAAAAAAGAAAAAATTCTTTGTCGAGTGCCGCTGAGGTGGCACTCGGCAAAGAGGTCGTCAAAGTTGACGTCGGTTTTTTTTTTTGCCGAGTGCTGACGTGACACTCGGCAAAAGCTTTACCGAGTGCCCGATATGTGGCACTCGGCAAAGAAACTTTTGCCGACGGGTTCTTTGCCGACTGCTCTTTGCCGAGTGCGGCACTCGACAAAGCCTTTACCGAGTGTATTTCGGGTTTTGCCGAGTGCCGCAGGCACTCGGCAAATTGCCGGTTTCCAGTAGTGACACGAGTGTCTCATGGCTAGATTGGTTAGAGGAGGAGCACACAAATGATGGGTCGCAGGTTTGAGCCCCGATTGCTGCGCGCTCTACATTTTTCATGCAAAAAAACTCGTGACCTGTCATGTTTTTTTTGCTATTTCTGAAAAACGATTTATAGAGACATCTCGTTTTTCATCTGCCCCTATATCTAGCCACACCTACAAATTAATTTCTAGGGGTGGCCCCTACAAATGGTCTACATCCACCCTGTATCACTACTATAAAGCGCAGCCTGTATCACTGCTATAAAGCGTTCACCGATGTCGAACCAAATAGGCGTGACTTGTTCTGACTTGTATGAGTGTGTATCATAAATCCGAAGTCCTATACGAGATACGTAAATTGCGAAGGAGCAAATCTTTTCCTATCACATTTCCATACCTCCTATGTAAAATTTGAGTGTATTGTGTGGCTGTTGAAGAGGCTACGAGGAACTGGCTGGGCAATGTCGTGGATTTCTTGCTGGGCGCAACGAAGGAGGCCAATCCAGTCCCTTGCCGCTCACCACGTACTCGAAGATGATGGCGCATACACGAACAAACTCAGTTGCAGCTGGCGGACCAGTCTGCCTGCATCCTGGCCTGGCTGAAACGGGCGGCCGGGACAGTGTGGTCCAGCCACAAACAAATACGCTCTAGCTGTCTAGCTAAGGGCACGTGCAACGGTAACTCAGTTGATCCGTTCGGCTTACCCCATATCTAACTCGTTCGGTTTCTTTTTTCAGTCGGAACAGTGTTTTCTTCTCACAACAATTCAGCTAGAACAATGTTTTCAGTCAGTTTCAGTCAAAATTCAGCCAGCCAAACGAGGCCACTAGCTCTAAACTAACTTCTCTAATAGTACTACATTTTAGCAATAGCTCATAGTATGATTAGGCTCCACATAACATTATCATATAATCTTAGAATATGTGTATAAGCCTAGCTCTTGATTAAGAGTTAGCTTTTCTCTCTTTATTAACAATATAAAAAAATACTTAGAGTTAGCATATAAGTCAGCCATTGCGGATGCCATAAGGGCACTCACAATGCAGACTCTACCCATAGTTTTTATACCTCAAAGATATCATCACAGGAAACCATGCTCCTTAATGCAAAGTTTGTAATCAGAATTTCTATAGATAAAGAAATTTATTATGCAACACGAAGAACGCTGATCAGTTGTGGCGTATTACCATGTGATCCACACTATACCTCTCAACAGGTATGCAACATCGATAGGATAAGGATGTAACCTTCTAGAACCATACAGGATATGATCAACCGGCAACTGAACCATACAGATACAGCAGTATATCACCAGAAGCATCCAAAAATATGATGGTCCGGCAATTGAACACAACGCATACAGTAGTATATCGCCCGAAGCATCAAAAACATATTCCACACAGAACTTCGATAAAAGTTTAGATAATAGCCATGAGTCATCCATTACAATAGCAATAGAAACCTAGATATGAATTGCAAACTAAATAGATAATAATATTTAGATACTATTAAGCCATCCATCATCATCCTCCACACAGAACTCCATGTCCATCATCCTCCAAGCAGAACTGTTAAAATATGAGGATGGGTTAGTAAATTAACAAAATTATACAGGAGGTTGAATTAACAAAATCTCAATGGTTCTTGAACATGAAGGCTAGTATATATTTGAATGCATAATTTTACCTAATTAGTTTGATGCCCAAATTTTTGCCAGATGTGATCAATCAAATCATATTGAAGTTGCCCATGAACTTCACGATCAAAGATCTCAGCATTTCTTTGTAGTACCTCCTCCATCACCGGATCATGTCCATGAGTGATTATAGATGGCTGAACAGTAGACGTGGTTGCTTCCTTGTTCAAGTCAAAAGGAATTGTCGTCTATATCCTTCTCATCCTTGATTATCATGTTGTGAAGTATTATACAAGCTAACATGATATTCTCAAGATTCCCTTGTTCATATAGATGTGCTGGCTGATGCAAAATGCAAAAACGAGATTGCAAAATCCCAAATGCACATTCAACATCTTTTCTTGCCCCCTCTTGATGTTCTGAAAACAGCTTGTGCTCAGCTAATTGTGGTGCACGTACGGACTTAACAAAAACAGCCCACTTTGGGTATATGCCATCTGCAAGATAATAAGCTTTGGTATATTGCACTGCATATGTCAGCCTGATTACACAATGCAGATAAACAATCTAGCTATAATCCACAGATCCACTTCTCTAAAGACTTAGCCTTCGCTAGGAGATGACGTTGGCCACCATCCACCAACGGGAGAAGCACCAATTCGAGGAGCACAATTCCTAACACCAGCATCTTGAGGAACACCGGAGGCTCCAGCTTGAGCACGGGTTGCAGTAGCTCCGGCGACCGGAGCACAGGTCCCAGCAGCACGAACGGATGGAGGATGGGTTCTAGGGACACCTTTGCCTCGCCGAGAATCGGTCTTTGTTAATTGATTCATCTGTGAGATTTGGGGATGTTTTTGGGTCACACTGGATGGGGGAGGACATGGAATCGAAGGGAGCTATGGATGGATATGAATCTGAACCTCGATGGGAGATGGGCGGCAGAGGGAGGGAGATTGCCGGGAGAGCGGGAGGGGGCGAGGCCGGAAAGAGGCGCGTCTCCTCAAGATTGGTGGCGACTGCCGGAGATCTGCGAGAGGGCGCGCGGGAGACCTGGAGATGGCGCGTGCGGGAGATGGCGGGCTCGGGCGACCGCGCGCGCGGAAGAGGGGAGGAATAGCGGCGGCGGGGGTGGATGGCGTGCGGGATCCATGGAAACGAAGCTGGCCTCCCCCAACGCGCATCTCGTGGACTCGGTTTCTTATCAAGAAATGATTTCTAGGTTTTTCTCCATCTCTCTTCAATAAAAATACTGTCACATCAGCAAAATATAATAAATAGACTTAGAAACTATAGAGGCAGCGCCCTAAGCCAAGGCTCGTGAGGAATGAGATTGCCATCGTTTCTAGGAAGTCAAACCAAGAGATAGTCGGTGCATTAACTGCGTCTGGCTGCATACGTATTTCTAGGAAGTCAACACACCCTACAAGATGCGTCCTCTTCTTTTACTCTCGTCACCACAGCCGACACCATACCAACAGCAACCAACTTGTGTGTGCCGTGCCATCGCGCCATGCCACCGTCCGTCAAGATCATCGAAGAGGCCCGCGTGGCCGTGTAGCCCACCGCGGCGCTGCCGCCGGAGCCCATCCGTCTGTCCGCGCTCGACGCGCAGTGGATCACGTTCCCGCTCATCCAGCGCGTGCTCATCTTCGTCGACGACGGCGACGGCGACGGCAGCATGCCGCCGTGGACGCCGTCCGCGCGTCGCTCGTGGAGACCCTCGCGCGGTTCCCAACGCTGGCCGGGCGGATCGTGCACGTTCCTGCCACGGGCGACGCAGCCT
The DNA here is from genome assembly GCF_019320115.1 of Miscanthus floridulus. Classification (NCBI taxonomy): domain Eukaryota; kingdom Viridiplantae; phylum Streptophyta; class Magnoliopsida; order Poales; family Poaceae; genus Miscanthus; species Miscanthus floridulus. The sequence goes on along the minus strand of NC_089587.1, from coordinate 54,414,843 downwards.
TCGACTGCACCGCGGGCGGCGTCGCCAGCGGGGTCAGGTTCCTCGTCGCGGAGGCGAGCGAGGACGTCGACGCCTACGCGGCCCGCCGCCTCGCCGGGGACGAGGACCACGACGTGGAGTCGTTCGCGCGGCTCGTGCCGGCGCTCGACACCGGGGTGCTCCCAGCGGAGACGCTGGCCGCGCAGGTCACGCGGCTGCGGGGCGGCGGGCTGGCGGTCGGCGTGGCGATGCACCACGCCGCGGTCGACGGCCGGTCCGTGTGGAGGTTCCTCCGCGCGTGGGCGGCGGCGTGCCGCGGGGAAGGCGACGCCGACGCCGCGGCCGAGCCACCGACGATGTTCGACCGCACGGCGATCAGGCTCCCCGGCGGCGAGGAGCTGGCCAGGAGCGTGTTGCGGAAGTGGGTGCCCGATCTGCCAGTGGTACGTACGACTGCCTGCGCCTTCTCGGTCGGTCGGACTTGTTTCTTGTCTTCCCGGTAGTTTGGTTCTTCCGTACGCTGCACAGGCCGCCGCCCGGCCAGCAGCATTCAACAGTGAAGCAAGGCGGCGGCTGCGTTCGTGTGCGACTACGACACGACTGTGGCTGGCGCCTAGATAGGTCTCTCCCGTTCAAAGCCAAGCCACCCACACCCACCGCACATCATCAAATGAACAAATTGCCGTTTTTGGCTCTGCTGTCGTGTTATGTTGTCACTTTTGCAGTGTTTTCTGCCTCTATTTTATCACTTTTACAGTTTTTTTCTGCCTCTGTTTTGTCGGATCCAGATTAGATATAGAACTTCAGTGATATGAGCCCTTCAGGTACCTGAGTTTTTTACAACAGATATCATATAAATATTACTAGTTGGTAGCAAATCGAGTGATTTATAGTCAAAGGTCACCTAGGTAATGAATAGAGACAAATAACACAGATGAGGAAAAAAAAACAGCCTTGTGGTTTGAACCATCTGGTCACTCGAATACTACTACTACTACTGGGGAAAGATCAAACGAATTAGGTCCGGTTCAACCAGACGTGCAGACCGCATCCTCAACCAATTCTAAAATTGCGAGGCATGTCTCCAAATTGGTCAGCAACTTCTCTTGTATCATGCTTCCCTAGCTTTCCATTTCTGCTTCTACGAATTCACCCATGCGAGGTGCATAGTGCACTGCTACAGAAGAATTGATGTTGGTATGTCATTAGTACAACTATTTTTTCCTAGCATACATGTGAGGTCAACAGTGCACTACTACATAACGCTCACCTCCAAAGACCTCATCACCGTCGATTTTGCCCATCTGCGGTGAGAGTGGTGATGATGAGATGGGTTATCGCTGCCGGTTCAAACCAGCATTGAAAATGGTCATCAGCGCCAGCTCCTTTTGTGGACCAGTGGTCGAGATCGCGAGCGATGGCCGTCAACGGAAGAAGGTTGAGGTCGCGGTAGCCGTGCACGAAGCAAGGACGGTGGTGCACGCACGGATCTAACCTCCTGCGCCACGAATCCGGGGGGGAGTGGCCTCTGCGTGGCCACTGGAGGAGGGGTGCAACCCCCGCACCGCCACCGAATGAACTCGAGATGAGGAGAGGAGGGAAGAGGAGGCATAGGGAGATGAGAGAGAAGTGTGGTTGAGAAGTCAGGATGGAGATATGCATTTGAGATGAGGAAGATTGGGAGGGAAGGCTAGGGTTTTCCCATTATATACTTTGAGGCCGTTCGTGAGCTAAGATGGCCAGACGGGTCTTTTACAGAGATGATAGCAGTGCAAATATTTTCACCTGTGGTTGGTATACAAAACAATTGGTGAAAATGATTTTCACTGCCAATTTATATCACTAACCGATGGTAAGAAGTATTACAGACGGTTTCGTTCAAGTTCAAATAGGCGGTGAAAATATCGTAGGTCAAAACCATTTCTGTAGTGGTTATATATTTTATTATTTATTAAAAATCTATTTCTCAGGAATTTTTATCGGTTTGTTTTATTTTTAGTGATAATAAATTTGCAAGTGGCCTATTTTTTCGAGAATACGACTTCATGGGCATTTTATTAAGAGCAATAAGTGGCCCATCGTGGAGATGCCCTAGCCACGCCCAGCAGCCCGTTGATCAGCACATCTGCTGCGATTGCACAGCTTCCCTTTTTTCTCTGTCTGTGTTTTCTCATTTATTTTTGCTATATTTTTGTAATATAAACATAACAAATTTTTTGGCGCGGGCGCGCGGTTTGCAGGCCGTCGTGGCAGGGCACTTCATCCGCCCCCAACCTCTCCCGCCGGACGTTCACCATCTCTGATAGGTACTGAACTATTTCAGTACGGGGGTTGACCCGATCTTCACGGCAGTAGGTCACGATCAAGATAACTTGCAACAAGGCAGCGGGAATAAAAGGGGTAACTTGCTGAAGATCAGCGGAGTAACTAGCTTTATACCTGACCAAGGTTGGATGCGACCAAGCGACGGGGAGAGAGACACCGAGACCACGAAGACTTCGATTGGATCTCCGAACGACCGCAGAACCACAATGGGAGCTAATCCACACAAGGCGGGGCAGCCGTACTGGAACCCGCAAAGCACGAACTAGTGGATCCCAGAGGAATCTCTTCACAAGTCCAGGAAGAACAAGAAAGAACAAAGGTTTGAGTAAACACTCGGCACCTCGGCTGCAATATCACTGGAATTATCAAATCATCAAAAAGTGCCTTTCTAGTAGCCTATTGGTGGTATTTATACTATGAGAAGTTTCTAAGATAGGTGTGAACTGAAGAAACCACGTTGGAAGGTGGAAGGTCAACTGGCTAGAGCTTTTATGAGGTGATCTTCAGTTCCCACACGTCTTCTGGGCTTCTGTGTAGTCTTTAATATTTTAGTCATAACTCCTTCCTTCATAGCTTTTAGGAGACAAAAGGTATGACTGTTTCATCTGGATGGTTTTGTCATGCTGGGTTGACTCGAACGTAGCTCTTCTTTCTGATCCATCCTTGCTGTATCCTTGTATTCCTTCTCGGAGAACCTAAGTAATAACAACATGCACGACTTAGGTAGCTCGAAATTACCATCAATGTTTAATTGAAATTCACAAAGTAGCGTGTGCACCTCTTGCGGTATCTTTTGGGCGTGGCTATGGGTGATTGGTCCAGTAGGGATTTGGAGTGGTGTATCAGCTGGTGAGGTGGTTAGAGAGGTCACCGAGGTCGGTGAAGTGGTCGGAGAGGTCGCCGAGGTGGTCGGAGAGATCGCCGAGGTGGTCGGAGAGCTCGCCGAGGTGGTCGGAGAGATCCCCGACGTCCCCGGCGCTGGCGTGGTCACATCATCCTCCCCCCCTTGAAAAGGAGTCGTCCTCGACTCTTCCAATCCAAAGAATGGAGATAGGTCGGCCACATTAAAACTGGTACTCACACCATAAGTACTAGGCAGATCAATTTCATAAGCATTGTCGTTGATCTTGCGTAGCACTTTGAATGGACCATCAGCTCGGGCTTGCAACTTGCTTTTGCGTTGTTCAGGAAATCTGTCCTTGCGTAGATGCACCCAAACCAAGTCTCCTGGTTCAAATAACACCTTCTTTCGACCTTTATTGGCGTGCTTCTCATACAGCTTTGTCATCTTTTCAATGTTTGTCCGAGCTCTATCATGAAGGTTCTTGACAAACTCGGCTCGCTTGCTTGCATCGAAGTTTACACGTTCCTGCATAGGTAAAGGCAAAAGATCTATGGGAGCAGTGGGTTTAAACCCATATACAATTTCAAATGGACAAAATTTAGTGGTCGAGTGTACTGCCCTGTTGTATGCAAACTCGACATGTGGCAAACTTTCTTCCCAAAGTTTCAAGTTCATCTTGAGGATAGCTCGCAGTAGCATTGATAGAGTACGGTTCACAACTTCAGTTTGTCCATCCGTTTGTGGATGACATGTCGTAGAGAACAGCAACCGTGTTCCAAGTTTTCCCCACAAAGTTTTCCAAAAGTAACTCAAAAATTTGGTATCACGATCAGAAACAATGGTTCGTGGTACTCCATGTAGTCGTACAATTTCTTTGAAAAACAATTCAGCGATATGTGAAGCATCATCGCTCTTGTGGCATGGGATAAAATGTGCCATTTTACTAAAACGATCAACCACAACAAAGATGGAATCCCTTCCCCGCTTGGTTCGAGGTAAACCAAGAACAAAATCCATGGAGATATCTTCCCAAGGCATAGTAGGGATAGGCAGAGGAGTGTATAATCCATGAGGGTTCACACGAGACTTAGCTTTGTGGCATGATTCGCAGCGAAGAACATGTCTCTCCACATCTCTTCTCATCTTTGGCCAAAAGAAGTGGTCGGTAAGGACTTGTTCTGTCTTCTTGGCGCCAAAATGGCCCATGAGTCCTCCTGCGTGGGCTTCCTGCACAAGTAAAATTCGAATAGAGCACTCTGGAATACATAATTTGTTAGCTCGAAACAAAAACCCATTATGCACATGAAAATTTTTCCATCCTTTGCCATCTCGACACTTGGAATATGGTTCAGCAAAATATGAATCAGTTGTATATAAACCTTTTATGTTTTCTAACCCAAGAATCTTAGTGTCAAGTTGGGTTAACAAAGTGTGACGTCGAGACAACGCATCTGCTACAACATTCTCTCTTCCTTTCTTGTACTTGACAATATAGGGAAATGATTCAATGAATTCACACCATTTTGCATGTCTTCTATTCAGTTTGAGTTGTCCTTTAAGGTGTTTCAATGATTCATGATCTGAATGTATCACAAATTCTTTAGGAAAAAGGTAATGTTGCCAAGTTTCCAGACTCCGAACAAGAGCATATAATTCTTTATCATAAACTGAATAATTTAGAGTTGGATCACTTAGCTTTTCACTGAAGTATGCAATTGGCCTTTGTCCTTGCATGAGCACACCTCCAATCCCAACTCCACTTGCATCACATTCTATTTCAAATGACTTACCAAAATCTGGGAGTGCAAGGATTGGGGCTGTTGTTAACTTCATCTTCAATTCTTCAAATGCCTTCTATTGTGCTTCTCCCCACTTGAAGAGCACGTCTTTCTTTGTCAACTCATTGATTGGTGCAGCAATAGTGCTGAAATCCTTCAGAACCGTCGATAGAAACCAGCAAGTCCAAGGAAACTTCTTACTTGGCTCACGTTCTGTGGAGGCGCCTAGTCCCGTACAGCCATGATCTTTTCTTCATCTACCTCCACTCCTTGTCCTGTAACAACAAATCCAAGAAAGACTACCTTGTCGGTGCAAAAGATGCACTTTTCAAGGTTAGCGTACAATTTCTGTTCACGTAGGACAGCAAGCACACATTGGGTATGTTCAACATGTTCATCAAGAGACTTGCTGTAAATTAAGATGTCATCAAAGTAAATGACAACAAACTTGCCAATGAAATCTCTAAGCACATGATTCATCAATCTCATAAATGTACTTGGTGCATTGGTTAACCCGAAAGGCATTACCAACCATTCATACAACCCAAATTTTGTTTTAAAGGTTGTTTTCCATTCATCTCCTTCTTTCATACGAATCTGGTGGTATCCACTTCTTAAATCAATTTTAGTGAATATGATAGCACCACTAAGTTCATCAAGCATATCATCTAGCCTAGGGATGGGGTATCTATACCTTATGGTAATGTTATTTATTGCTCGGCAATCCACACACATCCGCCAAGACCCATCTTTCTTAGGAACTAAAAGGACAGGAACAGCACAAGGTGACAGGCTTTCTTGTACGTACCCTTTTCTCATCAATTCTTCCACTTGTTGCTGAATCTCCTTGGTTTCTTCCGGGTTGGCGCGGTAGGCAGCACGGTTTGGGAGTGAAGCACTGGTCACAAGATCAATTTGATGTTCGATTCCTCTCTTAGGTGGTAGTCCTGGTGGCACTTTATCTGGAAACACATCTTCATACTCATGTAACACATCAAAAACAACACTAGGCAAAGTAGAGGGTAAGTCGTTAGTGACAAGAAAATTATCCTTGTACAGGAGTACATAGAACACAGCATTGGGTTCACTCAATTCTTTTAAATCCCCCTTCCTAGCCATCATCACTAAACCCTCTTTTCCCTTTGGCTCGGTTCTTTGCGGCTGTGGAGTTTTATTTGGCTTTGGAAACACTCCTTCACTATATTTGTGTGTCACTCGTAAGTGGTTCTCGCTCGCTCGCTGTTTTCTTTTCAGATCATCTCTCACAATCTCCTCCGGTGACAAGGGAAGCAAAGTGATGCGCTCTCCTTTGTACATGAGAACAATCTTGTTGGCACGACCGCAAATCTGAGCATCTTGGTCATACAACCAAGGTCTTCCTAACAGCAATTGGCATGCTTCCATTGGAACCACATCACACTCCACATGATCATTGTACCGCCCAATGGAGAAGGGAACAGTCGCAATATTTGTTACACGCAGCGCACCACAATCATTTAACCATTGCATCTTGTATGGAGAAGGGTGGCGCCGCTGTTTTAGTCCTAATCTTTCAACTAATTCTCGACTGGCAATATTATTGCAGCTGCCATTGTCAACAATGATTTGACACAACTTGTCCTTGATCATGCCCCGGGTGTGAAAAAGATTGTGCCACTGATTATGCTCTTCTTGGACAGCAGTAACACTAAGCACTCGGCGAGAAATGAAGCAGTTGTTGTCTCCATCATTAGGTTGAATTTCATCACCTTTATCTTGCATAATTTCTTCATCATATATTGGAGCTTCTTCCTCAGGTTCACTTTCAGATTCCCATTCACCTTGCTCATTTATAATCATGGTCCTTCGACTAGGACATTGAGCAGCAATATGTCCTCGACCTTGGCACTTGTGACAAACAATGCCCCGGGTATGGGAAGAAGAAGCAGCAGCTGATGCAATAGAAGGGATTGTTGTGCTTACAGCAAGACGCCGCTGTTCTTGCTGAATTGCAGGTGAAGAAGCAGTAGAAACCGTTGTCTTTGCAGCACCAATGGATGGAGAAGGCCTAGTAGCAACTCCTTGTGATCTTCCCCCACCAACAGAGGTACCGGGCTACTGCCGACGCCATGGGGCTGAAATTGAATGGATCCCATAAGACCTTCTTCGTCCCTCTTGCTGAATTTTTCTCTCGGTGCGCATAGCTTGATCAACAAGGTCTTGCAAATTATGATATGGAAACATCTCAACAAAACCTAAAATTTCTTCATTGAGACCATTCAAAAATCTTGCCATTTTTTACTCTTCATCTTCTCTAATTCCAGATCTCACCAAGAGTAACTCCATCTCCTTGAAGTAGTCATCAATAGATTTTGATCTTTGTCTCAATGTTTGTAACCTATTGCGGAGGTCACGCTGATAGCTTAATGGCACAAAGCGTCTTGTCATCACTCTCTTCATCTCAGCCCATGTGTTGATATGATCACATCCTAACACACGCTGATTTTCTTGAACTTGGTTCCACCATGTGAGAGCGTAACCCAAAAACTCAATAAAAGCAAGGTTGATATGCCTCTGATCAGAAAGATTGTGCACTCTAAAAATCTGATCACATTGCTCCTCCCATTCAAGATAAGTATCAGCATTTTCTTTCCCTGAAAATTTTGGAACACTCAACTTTACACGAGCAATGCTATCCGGATCATCTCTATTGCGACGACCACGATAATTTTCCCCATCAGGACCAGCACCACGACGATGTTCATGTGGCTGTCCAAAACGCCCATGGTGACCAAAAGGATTTTCATTATCATCAAATCCCACCTCATACTCATCATGAACCTCATCTTCATCTTCAAATCGTACACGACGATCACGTCCACATCCTCCTCCACGCTGATGATCAAATTCAGCATGCCGACCACCACCGCGCTGATCAAAATCAGCACGACGCCTTCCACCCAGACCACCTTGACCATCGCCGTCGCGGCCATGAAATCCAGCACCCAGACCAGAATTTTCATCACCAAATTCTTCACGGTGATTGTCTTCATGTTGATGTTGTGGACCTCGACCACCCGCTATAGGGAGACGTTCGTTGAACATCCTCTCCATCGCTTCCAAGAGCGAGTTGGCCATTTGGCGTAGCTCCGCCCGTGCAACAGGGGGTTCTTCATCTCCGTGGTTCCCACCATGAACACTCGAATTGGATCCTAACATGTTAGACTAGTTGCAAGAAAAAAATGGAATAGGTAAATTTGTGGAAACACACAATCTCACCGCTTACTTACCCAAGTTCTTTCCTGATCTCAAAGACCGTGACAGTGCTGGTATGGCAGCTTCAACGGAGGTGGTAGAGAGGTCGTAAGGATTACGAATCGAACGTCCCGGTTCAGGTTTTTGGTGGAGCTATAGGTGGCTAACAAGGAGGGCTACGGTACTGCCAACTGAGTGGTTTGATGTGCTCAAAGATACGACGTTGCTGCTAACAAGATTACCACCAACTCAAAATATGTAAACTGAAATTTTCAGCAGTACATCGCAACACAAATCCTTCAACTTCTTTTCACTTCTCTTTTTTTCTTTGAAACTAATCTTTCTTTCTTTTTTTGATCTTTTTTTTTGTAACACTGACAGCGGTAACGAACGAAACAAAATGGTGGTGACTAGCAACTCGATGAACACAAAACACAACGTAATAGTACCGCGAAATGGTTATAGGTTTTTTTTGTGGCTTTGGACTATAGGATATCAATAAACACAAATATATGAAGTAGATTAATCAAGGATAACGATGTGGATGACGGCAAGACCTACCGTGTCAATCCAAAGCTCTGATACCAGATGATAGGTACTGAACTATTTCAGTACGGGGGTTGGCCCGATCTTCACGGCAGTAGGTCACGATCAAGATAACTTGCAACAAGGCAGCGGGAATAAAAGGGGTAACTTGCTGAAGATCAGCGGAGTAACTAGCTTTATACCTGACCAAGGTTGGATGCGACCAAGCGACGGGGAGAGAGACACCGAGACCACGAAGACTTCGACTCGATCTCCGAACGACCGCAGAACCACAACTGGAGCTAATCCACATAAGGCGGGGCAGCCGTACTGAAACCCGCAAAGCACGAACTAGTGGATCCCATAGGAATCTCTTCACAAGTCCAGGCAGAACAAGGGTTTGAGTAAACACTCGGCAGCTCGGCTGCAATATCACTGGAATTATCAAATCATCAAAAAGTGCCTTTCTAGTAGCCTAGTGGTGGTATTTATACTATGAGAAGTTTTTAAGATAGGTGTGAATTGAAGAAACCACATTGGAAGGTGAAAGGTCAACTAGCTAGAGCTTTTATGAGGTGATCTTCAGTTCCCGCACGTCTTCTGGGCTTCTGTGTAGTCTTTAATATTTTAGTCATAACTCCTTCCTTCATAGTTTTTGGGAGACAAAAGGTATGACTGTTTCATCTGGATGGTTTTGTCATGCTGGGTTGACTCGAACGTAGCTCTTCTTTCTGATCCATCCTTGCTGTATCCTTGTCTTCCTTCTCGGAGAACCTGAGTAATAACAACATGCACGACTTAGGTAGCTCGAAATTACCATCAATGTTTAATTGAAATTCACAAAGTAGCGCGTGCACCTCTTGCTGTATCTTTTGGGCGCGGCTACGGGTGATTGGTCCAGTAGGGATTTGGAGTGGTGTATCAGCTGGTGAGGTGGTCGGAGAGATCGCCGAGGTGGTCTGAGAGCTCGCTGAGGTGGTCGGAGAGCTCGCCGAGGTGGTCGGAGAGATCCCCGACGTCCCCGACGTTGGCGTGGTCACATCAATCTCGGTGCAAGCCATGCACCGCCTGAAGCAGCGCGTCGTCGCCGAGCTCTCGCCCGCGCATGAGCAGGACGCCGCCGCCGTCCAGCTTCGTGGCGGTCGCGGTGCTCGCGTGGGTGTCCTTCGTGCGCTCCAAACACCCGGCCGGCATCGTCTCCGCCGACGACGAGGTCTACCTCTTCTTCTTCGCGGACTGCCGCGCGCGCCTGGACCCGCCGCCGGGGGACGGCTACTTTGGGACGTGCATCTCCGGGTGCCTGGCGCGGGCCACCGCGGGGGGCCTCCTCGCCGAGGGCGGGGCGGGCGTCTCTGCGGCGGCGGTCGCCGAGGAGGACCAGCTGATGGCCGGGTGGGACTGGATGACAACCCTGGGGCAGGTGGACATGGACCGGCTGATGAACCTGGCCGGGTCCACGAGGTTCCCCGCGTACGAGGCGGCCGACTTCGGGTGGGGCCCGCCCGGCAGGACGGAGCTGGTCACCATGAACCACGACGGGCAGGTCGTCCTCGTGGCCGGGAAGGGCGGCGCCGGCGGCGGCGTCCAGGCGTCCGTGTCGCTGCACCCGGCGCACATGGACGCGTACAAGTCGCACTTTCTCAGCTACTTTGGGTGATTTTGTATACTTCTATGTAATTGCATTTATAATGGTGTTCGATCAAGTCTGTTAACAGTACTATTCATCAAAGCAGTTTACCTCGTTGAACAACTAGCTGAACTTCTTCCAGGTCAATAGAAATACTTTGAGTTTAAATTCAAATGAACTCATTAAACATTTGACGAAAAGCAGAAACAGCAATTAATTAGTACGCAAATTTAGTTACGAAGCACTGCACGAGCAGCAGCCAGCAGTGCAGGTGCAGGTGCAAGAGTGTGCAACACCAACGCCATGCAAGTATCGTTTGTCGTCGTCTTCTATACCTAGCTACGCCGTTCACCATTGCACGGCGCCGTGGAGGTGGTTGGCAAACCCTCTCCCCCTCTGCACGCCGCCGTTGTCCTCCTCGCCGCCGATGCCTTCGAACTCCATCACCTTGGACACTTCCCCCGCGCCATACGACTTCCGTGCTGCCGTGTAGTACGACGCCGCCGCCGCGCTGCCCGCGCCGAACCCGACGACGCTGCTTGCTCCCATCATGAGCCCGACGTGCGCGTCGGCGTCGGCGGCGCCGTCGTAGCCCGCGCGGTCACCGGCGCCGCCCCCGGACGGCGGCGCGATGACCCCGCCCGCGGCGAGCGGGCCGTCGTCCGCCACGCCGTCGCCGTGGCGCGCGCCGCCACCGAGCACGGCGGCCTTCTCGCCCTCTGCCTCGCGGTAGCGGTTGAGGTAGGACTTGAGCGGGGCGACGTAGGCCTCGAAGCCGAGCGTGGTCATGGCCCAGAGCAGGTCGTCGCCGTTGATGGTCTTGCGCTTCTCGCGCTGGCACTTGTCGGAGGCCTCCCCGGTGACGAAGCTGATGAACTCGGACACGCACTCCTGCACCGTCTCCTTGGCCTCCTTGGAGATCTTGGCGTTCGCGGGAAGGGACCGCTTCATGATGCGCGACACGTTGGCGATCGGCAGGAACCGGTCCTGCTCCTTGGCGGGCGACTCGCCGCCGCCGCTGCAGTACCCCACGCTGCTCCCGCACCCGCCACCGCCGGCCGTGGCCGCCGCTGCCGCGGCGCCGGACTCGTTGTCCGACGGCGGGCTGCCCACCGGGCTCAGCAGGTGGCCCTGGTGCCCGTAGCCCTTCCTGCTCTTCATGCCCTTGGTCCTTGGGTGGGGGTGTATGGATGGAGAGATGGTGCAAGAGAGAATGAGAGATGATCTCCTTTTAAAGTTGGAAAGGAGGGAGCAAAGCTAGCAGCTTGGTATGTACTGTAGGAGAGATGCGAGTGGGAGGACGGTATTGATGCCGACACAAAGCAAAGCAAACACAAGATCATTATGTTTATGGGAGCATTGCAAGATTCTTGCCCTGCTAGGACTAGGAGCTAGTCAGCTAGCTTATGGTGAAGTCAAAAACTACTACTACTATGTATGTTTGGAACATATATATTCTCCTCTTAATCGCCTTTCTAAAAAAAAATTACGCCTTTCTAAAAAAATATATTCTCCTCTTAATGAAACACGAGCCGGAGAGACCTGTTCGCGAAAAAAAAAAGAACACATATGTTCTATAGATTTACAAGAATTTCAGATGAAACAAATCAACTTACTAAGTATTCAGAAACGAGTTCCATGGTTGAACTAAAAAACAAAATTCAATCGAGATTTAACTCCGTTATCTAAAACATAAAATTGAATTCTTGCTTTTGAAGCAAGGACTGCTTATGTGCCACCGTGAAACTATACTATTCAAATTTCAGAGAGCATATCTTATATATTGTTTTATGTATATAGCTAAGTACGTCATTATTTGCATATAATGGAACAATGTGTCATGTGTGTGACTGCCCCCGCTGTTCTACATCTTCCGTTCCAAATCGCAAGATGCCTTTTTTTTCTTCTAAATACATTATTTTTACTATACATTTAGACATAGCACATATCTAAAAATATAGTAAACACTGTGCATTTAGAAAAGCCAAAACGTCTTGCAAAATTTAGGATCAAGGGAGAACGTTCACGTTCGTCTGAATGAAAATTGAGACTTATCTAGTGCTGTGGCGGCAGTGGAGCATCTATCCTATGCAAATCGACCCGAATATATATGTAGTTCCAGAACTTGGAGACCAGAGTTCCAAATTGAAGATAAAGACAGTGGAAACACCAAAATATTCCATGTGATAGCATGGCATACTCCACAGCCTGGCCACTGCCCGTGTCACCTCAAGCAATGCAAAGCTAGGCATCTCACAAAGATTTTTGAGGTTCCTAGACCAATGGCAAGGGCATCATTCACACTAGTGGAACAGATGCACAGCACCCTTTTTACCAAATAAAAGGGGCCTCCTCAGAGTCTTTGCCTTCACAAAATTTGTTTAGCCCCATAACCAAAGATGGTATCTACAAATGCGTACTCCCTCCGTGTTGGTAATTCAAGTCGTTTTGGACAAGGCTTGGGTCAAACATTAGGAATATAAATCTTGAATAACTTTTAAGTTGTTGAGTTTAGAAATGTGAAAACCATATGAATAGATTTGTCTTGAAAAATACTTTCATAAAAATATACATATATCACTTTTCAATAAACATTTTTATAAAAATAAGAAATCAAAGTTATACTTTGGAGACCATATCACTGTCCAAAATGACTTAAATTATCAATATGGAGGGAGTATTATATTAATTAATTGCTGAAATTAAAAACAAAAAAACCTTAGTTTAGGGTCCAAAATATCTATTGTACGAACTAATACAGCTCTCTCACTCTCTCTAACTTGCATTGGTCGAATATGGTATCTCTTGTTATTTCAAAAAAGCCGGGCCGGGGCAAAGGCCAAAGGGCAGGATGCCTCTCTTATCTCCCTCTTTTTCTTCTCTTTCCCAGGTTCAAAGGCGCCAAGGATTATTCATTTATTCACGCCATCGCATCTCGCACAATAATAGAAGAAGAGGAAGAATATATATATGTTAGGGCAACTTGGGCTCAGGAGGGGGATTAATTAACGTAATCCGGGATTAGTTTAGCCGTTCTTGCAGGCTTTGCATTATGAAATGCGTGAAGGTGATGACAGTTTTGGAGTTGAATGGTAAACGGATGCGTAGTTTAGTTTTAGCAACCGGAGATTAATTGCTAGCTCTTTGAACTGAGATTGTGCCATTTGTCAGCTTCTTGTACAGCCGAAATGGCACGTTTTTAAGTGGTTATTAGATGATGCCGGACCTACTTTTCTTTAATTACGAGAGGAGCTAGGAGGAAGATGCTAATTGCATTGTCTTCGATGCCCTTTCCATAAACGGTAGAGATCTCGTGCATTAGCAAAGTTGACCCAGCTCACCTGTTTTGACCTTTGGAAGAAGTGCTTGTACATGGTTATTAAATCGAGTTTTGAAAGAACGTACAGTGTGCTTTGTGGTTAAGTGTGTTTGGTAGTGAAAAACGTTTTAGATTCTCAATAAAACCACTAGAATAACTGTCAAACGTCAGAAAGGGAGAAATGTTTTAGGGAGAATCACTTGAAACTCACAATTTTGAGTAAATTACACTCACCATACAACAACTATCCGAGTGGGTACATGTTATTCCAACATCTTGTGATTTGTCCAATTTAATGTGGCAACTATATACGTGGGTGCATGTTGGTCCAGCATCTTGTAGTCTGTTTAATTAGATAGAACTTGGTTCATTGATACATATACGGTCCAAACACATGTGCCTGATGTCATTAGGAGCTACTACATCATAACGTGCTCAGCTCATCCAACGCTTAGCTGGAAACGCTGGGATAATGACTCATTTGCAGGCAAGATTGATCTCTCATTGGATTTAATTTATGCTTGGTCCATTTTTAATTCAATGAAATCAAATAAACCTTTGCCCATGTTAAATGTTATAGTGCTCGGGTGTGCCAGACGATCAAGTTTTTGGGAGCGCACGGTTGAAAGTGCATCTAGGACCCTAATGGGCTGGTTTTGGCACATTGATATTAGCACAAGTAAGGGTGTAATGATATTTGTGAGATATGGACATATTGTAAGCATACGTGGGTGCATGAAACACAAGGAGAACACCCCCCCCCCCCTCCCCCACACACACACACAATTCAAATCGTAGCGCCGTATTGACCATTGAAGGCTTACTTTAAATTTTTGTTTTAAATTTGAGTATAGAAAAAGTCATACTATTAAGGGGGAAACAAACCGGTAAGCTTAAGGGAACCAAGTGCTCACTACCTATCCTTTTGAACAAACAAACCTCAAAGGACCAGTATTACAGTATAGAAAGAAAAAACCACTGTACCGAATTTCATAGAAAACCAAGAACCGAACCGATCGGATTCGGTAAACCGAATGCCCATCCCTAAACAGAGTTGCAACTCTACCTCCACGATGCACAACCCACTTATCAGCTTTAGTGAACCATGAATGACCATGGGTAAGGGTGAAAACGGATGAAAAAGTATTATAGTATAGAAAGAAAAATGGTTGGTTTGATATTTTTCATATTTATGAAATTAATGGTAGTTTTTATATTGGGCCAAATTCAGAAATGGTATCATAATATAGTAAACGATTCAAGCTAAGTGATGGTTGAGATGAGCGTGCTAGGGTATAGCTTCCAATGACAATGATTCAGAGTGTACAAAGACACTCCCTTACAATGCTTGGACCGTATATGCACCAATGAGTCAGGTTCTCGCATCAAATTAAATAGATCACAAGATGTTGGACCAACATGCACCCACATAGATAGTTGTTGTATTAAATTTGACAAATTACAAGATGTTCGACTAACATGTACCCACTTGGATAGTTGGTTGTATGGTGCGCACAACTTACTCTTTTTACTAGTATAGAGAAACACCAAAAACCTAGCTTCCCTCTATTCTAATTCTAGTTTTAAGAATCCAGCGAGCTAGCCAAACGGTTACATGAAGTGATTCTAATAAATTAATTGAGCTCAATCTCTTTTTATACATACCCAATACCCACCTGGCCCAGCGCCGGAAGTGCTCGTAGATGATAGTAGATCCTTTGGCATATAACCTGATTCATTTGACCAATGCACTTGGTGTACTTTGGAACAGTAAAATACCCCACACCCATTCAAAGGGCATCTTCGGCATAGCTCCAGCTCCATGAATTTTTTGGAGTTAATTATCTTTGGCTTCAAAAAAATCTTAGATTAGAGATGCTACCATGGAACAGTGGAGGTGTTTGGTTAAGAAAGTTTATCATTGTTTTAGATTAAACTCATAATATGTTATTTTATTTTATTCTACAAAACTCAATTCTTCTTCCAAGGATAAAGATAAGAGTTGTACCGGACAGAGCTGAAGAGTGGGGCACTGCCGCTCCATTAGAAACATGTGTGTGTATTATTACTCCAGTGAAATCAGAAGCATGATGGCGATATAAAAAGGAGGTGATGCTTTTTCAATCAAACTAAAAATAATATAAGCGATCAAAAAAAACGGAAAAGTAACAATCCCGCTTGAAGATTTATGCCACCGTCTTTTATACACTCGAGCGGGCTGAAAGCCGAGGTAAAAACGTACCTTTAGAAAGGCAAGGCCCAAAAACAGCCCAGCCCAAAAAGCAGGCTGCCAGGTAGAAAAAGGCCCGTGCTTTTTCCTACCTACTAGAGTACTAGGGGATGCTTGCACTTTGCTGACCTTTCAAGCTTTTGCTCATGTGAACGTCTTGTGAACGAACCTTCGAAAGCAATCCGCGTACGTGCCAGAAAAGCAGTGCAGAAGACTATATTCAGTAGCCAGCTCCAAAATAAGTTATTTTGTAACCATTTCTATTTACGATAATTTTATATGCTAATTTACGATAATATCAATACATATTTACGATAGTTGGGTTACTATAACCTATGGAGATATTTACTATAACATTATAGTAAACCATTTAGTAAGGAGTTAATATAATCTCATAAATTAAAATAGTAATTATAGTAACTCAAAGTGACTACAGAATAAGTTATTTTGTAACCAGCTATATGGTAGTAGTTACGATAATTACTATGTTAATTTACGAGATTATAGTAACTCCATACTAAGTGGTTTACTGTAACGTTATAATAAATATCTCCATGCGTTATATATATATATATATATATATATATATATATATATATATATATATATATATATATATATATATATATATATAAAGAGAGAGAAGGAGAGTATATATAGGGAGAGTATATTCAGTAGCCAGCTACAAAATAAGTTATTCCGTAGCCACCTCTATTTATGATAATTTTATATACTAATTTACGATAATGTCAATACATATTTACGATAGTTGGGTTACTATAACACATGGAGATACTTACCATAACGTTAAAGTAAACC
Source organism: Miscanthus floridulus (assembly GCF_019320115.1). NCBI lineage: Eukaryota > Viridiplantae > Streptophyta > Magnoliopsida > Poales > Poaceae > Miscanthus > Miscanthus floridulus. The sequence goes on along the minus strand of NC_089587.1, from coordinate 54,398,163 downwards.
ACTTAGTAAGGAGGTACTATAGTCTCATAAATTAACATCGTAATTATCGTAACTATATATATATATATAACTACTACCCTATAGCTGGCTATAAAATAACTTATTCTGTAGCCACTTTGAGTTACGATAATTACGATGTTAATTTACGAGATTATAGTAACTCCTTACTAAGTGGTTTATTATAACGTTATGGTAAATATCCACAAGTGTTATAGTAACCCAACTATCGTAAATATATACTGACATTATCGTAAATTAGTATATAAAATTATCGTAAATAGAGGTGACTACAAAATAACTTATTTTATAGCTGGCTACTGAATGTACTCTCCCTATATATACACACACGCGAGATAGATCTATCTTGAAAAAGAAGGAAGAGAAAATAAATTTGTCTTCAGCAACAGTGTATATGAACAGTAACGGATCACGATGAACAGTACCCTAACCGCTAAAGAGCAGTGCCGGCCTTTCTTTTTTCCCCACCGTTTACTGCTCTAGTGTGTGTGTGTATATATATAAAGAGTAATATTTTACTCCCGCGTCTTGCTCAGGTCAGCAACAGCTACCAAAGCAAAAATTAATTGACCGTGCAGGATGTTGCTTATCGGATGTGTAGTAATGTGAGTTCGTACACGTTACGTTTTGAATAGTCATTTTGCACATGCATCGATCGTACTAGCTAGATGATCAGTTGAAGGGATCGATATCTGAAAACAAAAATTAAAACAATTGAACTGAAGAAGCATGCACTAGTAGTTTAACTAAACCTCTTTGACTTGGGATTAGACAATTGGTTAGTTCGTCCAATAACTAGAGGCTATTCAACGTGCCCAGCTCGAGCCAACTTGGCTCCTCTGCTCACTCCTCAGGCTTGAGTTGAGCTTAATTATTAGAGGATTGGGCAGAACTTGGTATATGATCTATCATCTATGCATAATTAAGAAACACAGGCAGTGTGCCTTGTGTATACACTAGTACAGAAACGGGCTTTACTTTCGGTTGGAAAACTCCTTCAGTCCCAGTTTCTCAACCGGGAGCACGAATCCAGGACTAAAGGGTCCCTCCTTTAGTCCCGATTTCTCGCCCGGGACTAAAGGTGCACATTTAGTCCCGGTTGGTAAGACCAACCGGGACTAAAGAGGCCTTCCGGCCTGGCCACGTGGGACGGCCCTTTAGTCCCGGTTGGTATTACCATCCGGGACTAAAGGTTTCTTTTTTTTCTTTTTTTATTTCTATTTTCAATTGATAATTTGTTTTGGTTTTCGAAAAGATTTTCGAATACGCATTCTACGCTGCTAGTAATATATGTATTCTACACGTTTATAATAGTTCGAACATTTTGTATAAACTAAAGTATGAAACTAACGTATATATTACATGCATATACATATATTGTACGTTATTTTATGTACATATAATATGTGTGTATATAAATATATGTTAGAAATAAAGCTTGCATTGTATATTCTATCATATCCTTGGAATAACAATTCACTCCATCTGGTTTGGCTTCCATGTTTCGTTGACGTCATTGTAGAACTCGTCGGCGGGGTTGAGGACCTGGTCATTAAGAAATCCTGCTATGGTCTCTTGAATTGCTTTCAGTTGGTCACGTCGTATGACTTTTTCCTTCAACCATAGAGTCTTCAATAAAAGTTAAAGAAAAAGTATTAATATATATATATATATATATATATATATATATATATATATATATATATATATATATATATATATATATATATGTGTGTGTGTGTGTGTGTTGGTCATATGATTACTTATATATATGAGCAACAAAAGAAATTATGAATATATGAATATATTTATATAACGTACTTTGAGAATCTCTTCAGGAGTTCTTTTTGCGTACGCCATGATGAACTCGCAAACATAGTATCCGCAGTAGTTGTTCTCCTGTTCTTGCTTCAGAACCCACTTTTACGAGAAAAAAGATCCGGTGAATTGAAAGCATGCATGGTGTTAATTGAATTATATATATATATATATATATATATATATATATATATATATATATATATATATATATATATATATATATGTATGTAGCTAGTACTTACTTTATGTGTGATTACATCCAGTGGCGCTTTGCAATGTTTCATGTGGTGTTCCTCAATGAATTTTTTCAAACACTGCGCCCAATAAAATAAAAAATTAATTTGGCCTTTAATAATTGTTGCAGTTAAGAGATTGGGGTATATATAGTTGCTAGAGAGACCAAATTACCCTTGGATAATATCTATCATGTCTTGGTACTCTATTTGCTCTTTTCTTAATGAGTCTAAGATGCTCAACCGACTATTGGCCATATTGATGACCATCAATATCCAATGATTACTGCATATATTTTTATACATAAATATGATCGACATTAACTAGAGTCAACATATATATATATAGGAAATAGCTTAGCTAGTAAGCAAATAATTGAACAAATATCCATATGATCGACATTAATTATTTAACACTCACTTGAAGTTGTAGGGGAAGAGTATGTCCTTGTTTTGTTGGTTCACTAAGAACCTCATGAGATTTTTCTCGAGTTCAGCTTTCCATTGAGGCGGGGGGTTAGGGTATTTGAATACGACATTTGGATCAATAAAACCAACATTATTATCCTTTCTCTTTCTGAGTTCTGTCATCTCATATCTGCATATATAAAAATATAGTGTGAGGATATATAATTTATATATATACATATAGCTTTATATATACACTTTAATAGTAGAAAATAATCACACTTACAGATAATAGCAGCTAATGAGACTTTTGTCGAGAGAGTCCAGGTGGCATAGTTGGTGTAATTCTATAAACTCGACATATATAACGTCATCGCCACGGAAGTAATGTTGGTTTCTAACTCTGACAGGAACAAAGGCCTCTCCTCGTTCACACACCGCCATGTACCACTTGTTTAGCAGGTACATTTGCGTACCCAGTGCACTTAAGGCCTCAGGGTTGTATAGACTCTTTTCATGTTCAAATTTCTTCCAATGATCCACTTTTGGAGCAGATGTTCCTTCAACGAGCACTTGGGCAAGGTCCAAACCAGTTTCCTCATAAAACTGAGCCAGCTCCTCAAAATCGATGTCTAAGTCTAAGTTCGAACCATATTCATTACGAACAACAAGAGGGGGGACTGATTGTTGCGATTGTTGTCCGAGTTGTGCAACACCTTTCCCTGGTCTAGTCTTTTTCTGCGCCGCCTCAAATGACTTGGTGAGAGAGCGGTCGTAGTTCGATTTTAGTAGGGTCTTTTGAGATTCCCGCTTTTTCTGGTCCACCTTCTTTCTTAGAAGATCTGGAGGTAGGTAGAAGTACGGTTTCTCCGGGTTCTCCCTCGCTTCTCGTTGCTTTTTCACTTTTTCGAAGAAACTGTTCATATCTTTTTGTACTGCAGCATTTAATTCCTTTTCACTTTTCTCGTAAGACAGTTTTTGGGGAATAACTGGATTAGATGAGGCTTTCTTCTTTGCCGGCTGGTGGGCCAACAGCTTCATTTACGGGGCGGACCTCTTAGGAGCTGGCTTCTTCTTAGTCATCAAGGGAGGCGGGGAAGCCGTTGGAGACCTCCTTGGAGGCGTTGGAGACCTCCTTGGAGGTGGCGGCGGTGGTGGCGTTGCCACCTGATTGCCCGGAGCACTATAATGATCTAGAGATTGAATAATTGGACTTAGGTTAGCGGAGACCCTGTTGTGTGAGTACAAAAAAGAATAATTAGGTATAAGAAATTATTATTTTTAATCATGCATATCAATAAATAATTAGTGTTCGCACCTATTGTCTGGCAATTGAGGAAGCGGCGGTGGACTAGAGACCCTAGGAATAATGATGTAGCGCTTGCGCCATAGTATGAATGTCTTCTCTGCTTCTCCTAGAGTCTTCTCCTCATCACCTCCTGGAATGTCAAGAGCCAGATCACTAAAACCTTTGTTAACTCTATTTACTAAGACGCTAACATATCCAGGTAGTATTATTGCTCTATGGATTTTTGGTGTCTTAGTAGGATCTAGAGGAGAAAAAACACCGAGAGCCACCATAATTATGGCATTCTCTTTTGGAATATGTAGCTCACATGATGTAAATGGTGCAGTGATGTCATCCATGGAGAAACGTAGCATTACGTCATCTTGATTTGGCAACTCCGTAGAAGTGTAGCTGCTTTTCAACTGATTAGGGGGGCTAATATTAATGTTGATTCCTGGATCTGATGCTTGCCTTTGGGCACTCATTGCTATTTGCACTTGCTTTATGATTTCGTCCTGCATTCTAGCTTGCATGTTTTTTCGCACTCCTATGCTTGAAGCAACGCCTCCTGTGACTCACGAACATATTCCTCCAACCTGCTGATCCGCGCTGCTTTCTTATCCTTCCTTCTCTACCGGCTTCTGTAGGTATCTCTATCATTAAGGAAACCATGCTCCCAAGAAATATTCTGTCCTAAACCTCTCGTTCGGCCACTATGTTCAGCAGTCCCGATGGCATACGTCAGTTCATCCTTCTCTCTATTAGGCCTGAACGCACCAATAGCTTTAGCTTGTAGAGCATAAGAAATCTTTGTGTTGCTCTTCTGAGTTTTGGGCTATGAACCAGCTTCCCAGTCTCTAGGTCCAGTCTTCCCCCATGAGCGAAAAACTAATTCTTCGCACGTTTGGGCCAATTGAGTGATTCTGATGTGATACCCTTGGCAAGAATGTCCGCTTCTATTTTTTCCCACTTGGGAATGGCAATCGCATAGCCATCAGATCACATGCCATGGTGGTATACCTTCTGTCGAGCATTCTCTTAGTTTCTTCTCACCCGTTCCTCACCCTCTTCTAATGTCTTGTACTGTATAAAATCATTCCAGTAGGGCCTCAACTTCGCGAGTGGGCCCCTAGTATTGAAATTGGGCGTTAGGTTCTTCTTGACGTATTTCGTGTATAGGGATTTCCTCCAGGTCTGGAATTGTGTGGCCATTTTCTTCATAGCCCACTTTCGAACTAGCTCCTTTAATTCATCATCATTGATATCATCATAATCATCTGCTTGCAACGTGAAATGTTGAAGGATATCATCTCAAATTAAATTCTTATCAAGATCAGAGACAAAACTAACATGAGGCTCGTTGATCTTTTGCTTTCATTCACGGGCACTGATCGAAAGTCTGTCCCTTACAAGGTACCCACAGTGTTGCACGAATTTCCTTGTATGTGGCCCAAGTGGTTCGCCTGTCTCGATATTGAATTCCAATATTATGTAGCGCCCCTCCAATGGCTTTTTCGGGCCTTGAATATTTTTGCTTTTCGCCGTTGTGGTCGTCGATCCAGAGGGCTATGTATAAAAAAGAATAAATAAATATCATGTGTACACATAATAGATGATAGATATTCAAATATATATATATAAATATATATACCTCGCCAGTATTTTCTTGCACAATATTTTCTTGGTTATCTTCAAGAGCCAGGTATTGACTCCCGTCATCTACATCCTGCTGGTCACCATCGGCAAATTGAGTGCCGGTGTTGATAATATTCATCATTTCTTCATCCATGTTGTCTCTCGGGCAGCCATCTAGCTTTTACTCCACTAGATATATCTATAAAAAATAAAACATGTTTCAATAAATAACCATCCGTACTAGTTGAACTTGCTTACGTGATCATCTCGGTGATCATTTCTCCACCGGACGGCACCGTACTTGGCTAAGAAAGAGCTCTGATTCTACGAGGAAGGGAACACGGTCTTCCACGACCGTTGCCGCTCTCCCTCATAGAATCAAAGCTCCTCCTTGACGTCCGTTACCGCTCGACAGAGAACATGCTCGCCGAGATGAACACGGTCCGCAAGTTCAACTAGTACGGATTTTCTATAATTTTCTAACTATTGTCTAAATTTTTCATTTCATGGAAAAATTAATTCTAAGATCACGTAAGCCACCGCTTTGTCGATGCGATCCGACGGGGTTTCACCAGCGCTGAGCGTCGTTTAGGTTGCCTTGTTTGACGGTTCATTCATGATCGATTCACGCTACTGACAGGCACATACAAGAGATCAAAAAATAGCATAATCATGTCCGTTATTTTGGTTGACATAACATGACACAAATGCAACATAACACAAATGCTACTGACAGGCACATACAAGAGAAAATAGCATAATCTTTCCTTGATTTCCAAAACATGTCAGCAGCCAAAACTTGTGAATAGACAACATCTTTCCTTGGTTTCCAGGTTTCCATTTATACCTAGCTGCAGTGAGGTAGCGCGGGGAAGGCTCGGGCGCGCTCCGGTGAGGCAGCGCACGCGGGGAAGGCTCGGGCGAGCTCTGGTGAGGCAGCGTGGGGAAGGCTCGGGCGCGCTCTGGTGAGGCAGCGTGGGGAAGGCTTGGCCGCACTTCAGTGAGGCAGCGCACGCGGGGAAGGCTCAAGCGAGCTTTGGTGAGGCAGCGCGGGGAAGGCTCGGCGCGCTCCGGTGAGCACGAGCGAGGTGGGGGCCGAGGATGAGGACGGCGCGCGCTCCAGCGAGGACGAGCGAGGCACGCTGGCCAGCCAGAGAAGAAGCACGCGTGCGCGTGGGGTCGGTGACAGCATGCGCGCGTGATGAGGCGAGGCTAGGGTGGTTGCCTGGGAGCGGCGACGCTGTTGGATCGATCTGGTGGAGAAGATGAGGTGACGGCGTGGTGAGGATAGAGAGGAAGAGAACTAGGGCATGGTTTATAAAGGGAGACCTTTAGTCTCGGTTGGATCTACCAACTAGGACTAAAGATTATTTAGTCCCGGGCTATGGTCAGAACTGGGACGAAAGGTCTGAGCTTTAGTTCCGGGTGTAGCCACGACCCAGGAGTAAAGGGCATCTGGGCGGGCCGCGAAAACTGCAGCTCCACCTTTAGTCCCGGGTGGTTGATCCACCTGGGAGTAAAGGGAGAGCTATAGTTTTCGCGGCCTGCCAAAATGCCCTTTACTCCCGGGTCGTGGCTACACCCGGGACTAAAGCTCCACCTTTAGTCCTGGGTGGTTGATCCACCCGGGAGTAAAGGGGGAGCTACAGTTGTCTTTCTCCAATTTCCATAAGTTTTTTTCTTTTTTATATATTTCTTTTATATAAATATGCAGAGAGTTATTAATTGCCTAATAAATAAAATATTATCCAAAAAAATTATTAAAAAAATCTTGGACTTGGTTTTGCATTATTAAACACAACAAAAATTTGTAAACTAAACTCTTTTGTTTTACTATATAAATATTTGACATAGTGTAAATAATAATTACAATTTGCACCATGCAAAAATATACTATTTAATTAAAATCATTAAAACTATTGCTTTTCGACAGAAAATTAGTTTTCACATCTTATTAATGTTCATCATTTGGTTTTTCATCACACATTCTCCACGAGAAATCCACCGTCTAGCAGAAAATTTATTTAAACCGTAGAAAATATGAAAACATGACAAAAAAAATCTGAAGTCATAATTATTATATAATAGGTTTAATACATCACTATATATATCAAGCAGGCACAGTAGTGAACTTCTTCTTAACATATATCCCTTGGTTATGATCGCGCTGTAACCATAGAGTGTCCTTGTCGGTGTTTCGGACCGGGGAGTCCTCGACCGACTAGTGAATTTGTTCTGCGTGCTCCCGATTTCGGATGGTGATGCAAAGAGACACAAGGTTTATACTGGTTCGGGCAATCAGCGCCCTACGTCCAGTCTGAGGGATAGAACTTGTATTTCTTGCACCGAAGTGCTCATAGTAGGGGGTTACAAGCTAAGGGAGAGAGGGAACTAGTCCCAGGTCTCGGCAGGGTGTGAGTGGGCCGTCTGAGACGTTGCTCTCAAGCGGCTGGAATATGTGCGTGTGTGTATGTGTTATCCGGTCTTTTTTCTCCCCTAAGAGGCCCAAGTCCTCTCCTTTTATAGTTGAAGGGAGGACGAGGGCAGTACATGTATCACTATGTGACGTCGTGCCAATAGGAGTGGCACGTCCGAACCCTGTGGCCCGTTCCGGTGGTGGCGTGGTCGTAGGAGCGATCCGTCCTTGGAATACTGGAGCGGCATAGTTGTCCCATCAGGTCCTGTGCGTCGTGGGAGCCCCGGGAATGTCTCGGAGCGGACGTGGCGGCGAACGTGCAAGCCCCGGTGGACAGATTGTGCGTGAGGCTGAGGCCTGGTCGGTGCCGAGGCTTGTACTGCGGTGGGGGGAGTCTCGGCAAGCACGAACCCCGAGATTGCTGAGGCCCCGGTGTACAGTGCCGAGGCCTTGAGCGGGCGGCGGGTCATGGGTGCAGCGTTAGGACACAGTGGCCGGTAACCCCCGTCATACCCTATCCTAGGCGATGATCGTGGACACAGTGCTGGGACACAGTTATCGGTAACCCCCGTCATACCCTGTCCCAGGCGCTGATCGTGGACACAGTGCTGGGACACAGTTGCCGGTAACCCCCGCCGTGCCCTGTCCCAGCCGGTACGGTGCTGATGCGACTTCGGGTCGTGTCGGCCATTCTGTGACGTTGGGCCGCTGTCCAGCTGAGATTGCGGGAGTGGTTAAAAGTATTAATGAGACGTGATGCGCTGTCGGGAGGGTCGGCCGAGGCGGGGGGTGACGGACCGCGGACAAGCCAGCCTCGAGCGACACGGAGAATGAGGCCTCGCGTGAGACGGAGATCAGGCTCCTTGCCGAGGCCTCGCGCGATACGGAGAACGCGCTTCCTACCGAGGCCTTCCGTGGAGAGCCTCGAGCGGGGCGGAGACGACGTTCCTTGCCGAGGCCTTCCCTGGGGAGCCTCGCGCGAAGCGGAGTTGGCGTCAGGATGCCGAGACCTCCTGCTCGAGGCTCGAGGCGAGGAGGGGGAGGACCTAGTGGGCTTGGTCGTGGCGGGTGAGGGGCCCACGACTTACCTTCTAGCTTTTTCTTTTTTGATGGGACTTTAGCAACCCATTTTGATGTTTTGCTTGGGGTACCCCATTCTAAGATACTTGACAGTCCTCATCATTTAGCTGGATGCTTGGGTCTTTGTTCACTGTGAAGGGTGGAATTCGGTTATTCTTTTCATAATCTTCTGATATGTCTGACTTGTCTTCAATTCCAACGATGTTTCTTCTCCCTAAAAGAACTATGTGGCGCTTTGGCTCATTGATTGGGTCGTCGTTGTTTTTCTCTCTCTTTTGGTTTTGTAGACATGTCCTTGACATAGAACACCTGATTCACATCCTTGGTAAGGACGAACAGTTCGTCTTTGTACCCAATATTATTGAGGTCCACGGTTGTCATTCCATACTAGTTGTCGACTGCTACCCCGCCTCCAGTCGCCTTTACCCATTGGCACTTGAACAAAGGTACCTTAAAAGTAGGTGCATAGTTTAGTTCTCATATCTCCTCTATACGACCATAATATGTTTGCTTATTTCCATTAGGGTCGGTGGCATCTATGTGGACACCACTGTTTTGGTTGGTGCTCCTTTTATCTTGGGCTAGTGTGTAAAATGTATTCCCATTTATCTCGTACCCTTTGTATGTGAGGATATGCCACGATGGCTGCCTAGCCAATAAATAAAGTTGCTCATCAATACTCTCATCACCCTAACATTCTTTTTGCAATCAGTCGCTGAAAGTTTTTATGTGCTGACGTGTAATCCAAGCTTCAGACTTCCCTGAAAACTTGGATCGGAGCAACTCTTTATGTGTCTCAATATACGGATCCACCAAAGAGGAGTTTTACAAAACTGTGTAGTGTGCTTTATTAAAATAATTGTCCTACATACCAATATATGGTTTCTTCCCTAGTGTCCCCTTTCTACTTAGTCTCCCCTCGTGTCGTGATTCAGGAACACCAATCGGGTCAAGGTCAGGAATAAAGTCAACACAAAACTCAATGACCTCGTCTGTTCTATAGCCCTTGGCGATGCTTTCTTCTAGTCAAGCACGGTTGTGAACATATTTCTTTAGGACTCCCATGAACCTCTCAAAGGGGAACATGTTGTGTAGGAACACAGGACCAAGAATGCTAATCTCCTTGACCAGGTGAACTAGGAGGTGTGTCATGGTATTAAAGAAGGAAGGAGGGAACACCAACTCAAAGCTGACAAGACATTGAACCACATCATTATGTAGTTTAGCTAGATCCATTGGATCGATTGCCTTCTGAGAAATTGCATTGAGGAATGCACATAGCTTCACGGTGGCTAGACGTATATTTGGAGGTAGAATTCCTCTTAATGCAACGGGAAGCAATTGTGTCATTAGCACGTGGCAGTCATGGGACTTTAAGTTTAGGAATTTCTTCTCTGACACATTTATTATACTCTTTATATTCGAGGAGAATCCAGATGGTACCTTAATGCTTGCTAGGCATTCAAACATGCTTTCCTTCTCTTCTTTGCTAAGAGTGTAGCTGACATGACTTAAGTAATGGCATCCATCATCTGTCTTCTCTGGATGTAGGTTGTCTTATTCTTTGAAACACCGTAGGTCCTGTCGTGCTTCAAGTGTGTCCTTAGGCTTCCCAAACACACCCATGAAGCCTAGTAGGTTCACACAAAGATTCTTTGTCAGGTGCATCACGTCGATCACGCTACAGACCTCTAGGACTTACCAATAGGGTAGCTCCCAAAATATGGACTTCTTCTTCCACATGGGTGCGTGACCGTCGGCGTCGTTCAGAATAGGTTCGCTGCCATGTGCCTTTCCAAATACTACTTTTATATCCTTGACCATATTGAGTACATCCTCACCAGTTCGATTGCCCAGCTTGGTCTGGTGGTCTGCCTTACCTTTAAAATGCTTGCCTTTCTTTCTTAGGGGGTGATTCGCAGGAAGAAATCGACGATGACCAAGGTACACGACCTTTCAACATTTTTTCAAGAATATACCTTTAATGTCATCGAAACAGTGCGTGCATGCATTATATCTCTTGTTTGATTGTCCTGAAAGATTACTTAGAGCATGCCAATCATTGATTGTTACAAACAACAATGCTTGCAGATCAAAGTGCTCATGTTTGTGCTCATCCCACACATGTACACCTAGTCTATTCCACAAAAGTAGAAGTTCTTCAACTAGTGGCCTCAGGTACACATCGATGTCGTTGCCACGTTGTCTTGGGCATTGGATGAGCACTGGCATCATAATAAACTTACGCTTCATACATAACCAGGGAGGAATGTTGTAGATACATAGAGTAACAGGCCAAGTACTATGACTACTGCTCTACTCCCCGAAAGGATTCATACCATCCGTACTTAGAGCAAACCTTAAGTTTCTTGCGTCATTTATAAACTCTGGGAATTCTCTATCAATTGCTCTTCACTAGGACCCATCAGCAGGGTGTCTCAACATATTGTCTACCTTACGGTCTTCTTTGTGCCATCGCAATAACTTTGCATGGTCTTTATTTCTGAATAGACGTTTCAAGCATGGTATTATAGGAGCATACCACATAATCTTGGCAGGGATTTTCTTCATGGGCGTTCGCCCTCAACATCACCAGGGTCATCTTGCCTGATCTTATACCGCGATGCATGACATACCAGGCATGCATCTAACTTCTCGTACTCCTCGCCACGGTAGAGGATACAGTCATTAAAACATGCATGTATCTTCTGGATTTCTAATCCCAAAGGGCAGACTACCTGTTTTGCTTCGTACGTAGTGACGGGCAATTCGTTATCCTTCGGAAGCATATTCTTTTGGATTTTCAGTAACTCCCCAAATTCCTTGTTAGATATATCATTCTTTGCCTTTCATTGCAGCAATTCCAGTGTGGTACCCAACTTTTTCTGCCCCACATCACAAGTTGGGTATAGCAATTTCTTGTGATCCTGCAACATGCGCTCGAACTTGATCTTCTCCTTTTCACTTTCACATTCTCTTTGTGCGTCACGAATGGCCTGACCAAGATCATCAGCGGGCTCATCTTCTGCCCCTACCTCTTCTTTAGCTTCCCCCATTGCAGTATCATCGAAGGCCCCATATTCAGCAATAATGTCATCATCGTCCCATTGTTCTTCTTCACCTTCTTCTATTATAACCCTAGTTTCTTCGTGCTTCGTCCAACAAATATAGTTTGGCATGAAACCTGACTTCAACAAGTGTGAATGAAGACTCCTTGAGCTAGCATATTCCTTCAAATTCTTACATATGGCACATGGGCAGCATATGAAACCATCGCGTTTGTTTGCCTCGGCCACATATAAGAAAGAATGCACGCCCTCAATGAACTCTTGGGAGCGGCGATCAGCATTGTACATCCAATGCCGGCTTATATGCATTACATGACATACATACCATATTAAAACCTAGAACATAATTAGTTAATTATACGACATGCATGCCACCACACAAGGTATTAATTTATGAAAGTCTCGCTACAATGTAGACAATCCCAACTACCACTAAAAAAACTAAAGCTAAAATGCACTTCAGCAGCATAAGGATTTCACGACCAATCCCAACTAAAACAGACAGATCATGTGTTTGTTCAACATCTATGGGCTTCTTCCGCAGGATCACTGCTTCATCAGTCGTCGTAGCTGCCTGTGCAAGAGAGTTTTGCACGTGTTCAACATACTCTTACTCCCAGTACCAGCCTGAACATCCAGTGCCATTCCACTGAAATTAAAAACAAAAAATTAGAACTTTAATCACAATCATCATGAAAATAAGTATAAATTAACCATAATCATCAAATACGATAAAATAACTCACATTGCGATCCGGACACTTGTAGAAGATACGGCCCTTGTTGGGACACTCCTTTCTCACCCGGTACTCCATCACAATCTTATCCTCACACTTGCCGTATGCAATGAGAGGGAGGTCCGACCTCAGTCGCTTTGTAAGCCGATGAGAGGCCAAGGACCCGGAAGCAGTTGCCATCTACTCTCTATACTCATTTTTAATATAATATAAATTTCTCATTTTATAAATAAATAAAATTAAAAAACTCTAAAATTCTCTATATCTCTAAACCATGAAGTGTGCTATGCATGCTAGAAATGAAAGGTCAGTACTAGTTTTGAATAACTACTTTAACCTTCCTTCATCCAAATATGCAAACTTTAAAGTGATTTTGAGCTTAAATGGCTTACAAATAAAAAAAATCTACCATAAAAAACCCACATATATCTAGTGCACAAAATAAAATAAGCTACTGATGAAACATGATAGTATAAAGTTGGTAACCTTTAAAACCGAAGAATCGATGGAGTAATGAAAGAAATATAGCTTGTGATCACCGGTGATGAGAAAGAAGAGAGGCCGGCGATGAAACAAGAACACTGAGCTTGAAGTGGCTCGGGCTCAGGGAGGAACAAGGGGTATATAAGAGGGGACCTTTAGTCCCGGTTGTAGACAGAAACCGGGACTAAAGGTCCCTTTCTAGTCCCGGACGGGAGCCTTCAGCCGGGAGTAGACTTTTACTCCCGGTTGGAGGGACCAACCGGGATTAAAAGTTAACCTTTAGTCCCGGTTGGTAGCTCCAACCGGGACTAAAGGTCCCCTCCAGCAAAAGCCTGGCACAGTAGCCGTTGGGTAGGGACTTTTAGTCCCGGTTAGAACTACCAACCGAGATTAAAGGTTTTTCTAGTCCCAGGCGCAAAAAATACCGGGACTATAACCAAATTTCGAAGTGGATCAAAGATCGTTTCTCTACTAGCGATAGGTTCAGGCCTGGCTCATTTATAATCCGATTCGGTATCGAATCATTCGTTCATCAATCCTAAATAATTAAAGCAAGCCAAAACGGCGACTAATCTGTGATACTTAAGCTTTCTATTAGCTCTAAATTAAACTTAGCTAGCCAAAGTCTTATATTGTAATTGAGCTTATTGAGCTCGAGGTGGTGTTGGTTTGTGGGCCCCAAGAGATTTGAATAGTTTATGTTTAGTTGTTGCTGTGGTCGATCCATCTTCAAAGGGTGCTCTTAGTAGGTTGCTATGGTGTACTGCTCAGTCTCAATCTCTTCTTCTTTTTAACATAATTGACAACTCTTCTGCTTGATTTGTTTGAATAAAAAATATTTGAACAGTGTAGTTGGGTAATGATGTCATGAGTCATGACACAATGACATTATTATTTACTTCCTTCATTTCATACCATAAGACGTTTGAACTCTTTTAGCCATATTGTTACTATGTGTCAAGACCTAGCGTATATCTAGATACAGAATAAAAACTATGTATTTAAAAAAAACAAAAATATCTTATAATTTAGAATGGAGATAGTATAATATTACCTATACAACTCACCATACTTATTGACGTTTAAGCTATATGCGTTAATAACGTTTGTTAATGTATTATTCAACGTGCATGTTTATTGTTTATTACTATCTAGTAGTAAGCTATATATTTCCCTTTTTGACATTTCCACGCGACAGGTCCGGTATCACCCTGTAAAAGATTAAGAGGGACAGTTCAACGTCGCCGGCCGGGCACCTTTCGATCATCTTTATATTGATACTGTACTCGATTGACAAAAGGGATGAGACTGATTGAAAATTCGACAGCAGAGAAAAAGTCATCACTGGATTAACGCACGTAACATCGTCCTTCTTCCATCATTTTCTTCAGGTAGCTTTTGTGTTATTGTCGTGATGATGATCTTGCATGTCACTGCTAACCCTCCTCATTGTTGACTCGAAGAGACAAATGACACACCTACTTTTTAGTACGTTGATGGTCCAACCGTTCACAAAAAAATATCCATGCATGCAAGTCCCCACTATTAGCCTAGCTAGCTTGGACCAACCTTTGTGCTTCTTCCTCCCTTTTATTCGCTCTCCTTCCTTGGTCCTATCATGAAACTTGCATTATATTGGTTCAATTTGCTGGACCTGGAAGACAACAGTCCGATGAGAGTGTAAACGTCTCCAGAATATTTTGGCGAAAGCCAGGTCTTTTTCCTTCTTTTCTCATAAGCAAACAGACATGGAGAAAGGAAATTCCTGCATCTTCAAAGGAAAAAAGAGGCATAGATGATAAAAGAAACGAGATGCTATGGCGATATATGAGAATCTTGTTCCTCACCCGCGACACGAGTGATTATCTTTTCAAGTCCTGTCTCTCGTGTGTCTTTTGATCCAGAGGATGGTTTACTTTTTTTTTTTTACATTTTGCTTATTACTCGATTCTTACAAAAACACTTTCTTTTTGAAAATATTGCTATGACAATAAAAGTAAAAGCACTATATCACAGAGAAAAAAAATAAAACCTAGCTTAAGGGTCTATTTAGATCTGGAGTTCTAGACAGACATCATTCAACCCCCGGGGCGACGAGATGATACGGAACGCTGCGATCAGATCAGATCAAATCGAGACGGCGTGACACTTTTTAAAACATGGAGACCGGCTAATTTAGAACGACTGATGTGATATCGTTGTAACTTGGGGAATTGAATTTCTTGGACAGCATGAAAGCATCTCTAAGAGTCTCCCTATGCAATCCGTTAAAGTCAAAATTAAGGTCTAGATTTAGTGGTATATATAGTATAAATTACTCTTTTTTTGTCCTCAATTTTGGTTTGATATATCGTCCACAATATATGTCATTGGAGATAGAGTAAACTATTTGAGGAGAGAAATATTTTAAGAGATGATTTCTTTTTGTTTGGATTATTTAGATGCAGATTTAGATGACTCTTGAGATTCTCCCAAAATCTCTGTTTTCCAATCCTTTGCTCCTAACAACTACAAACCTCCATTATAAATTATAAAGTATTTTTTGACTTTTCTAGATATATATTAGGCTACAAAATAAAATATCGTATCAGAAAAAAAAAATTACACGTCTTAAGGCTTGTTTGGTAGAGCTCCGTGTACGTGATTTTGATTCTCGATGGAGGCTGAAAGTAATTCTATTCGATTCTTTAGCACAAACTCGCAAAATCGCGATGTAGAATCACTTCATAGAATCTAGAGAAACTAATTTTTTCAACTTTTAGCCTCTTTGTTCATTTCATATAATCACTCCACAGAATCAGGTAGATAATCACTTCAGTGAATCAGCTCCTCGAGAAGCTCTACCAAAAGGAGGACTTATAACTTAGAAATGGAGGGAGCACGATTCAAACGGCCATTAAATACAGAAGAGGCAGGAGTGTGCTATCTGTGTATGTACAGAGGATAATCAGCTCACAACAGTACCACCACAGCCTGGGGGTCCCGTCGGCGACGGAACAGAACGGAACGTGAGGGGATGATGAAATGAAAAGGCCTGTGAAACGGAAGACAGCGATCCCCGTTGACCAGACCCCACGTGGAGGCGGGAGTGGAACTGGGGACCCTGCGGCTGGGGGGACCGCTCCGATCCTGCGGCGCCCAGGGGACCAACGAACAGGAAACAACGGCCCTTTGGAGCGGTGCACGTGTTGCCTTTTCGGCCCGTCTTCCCTCCCTCCCTGTAGCGTCCAGGCCTCCAGCCTCCACTGGACAACGGGCAGGTTGGTTGATGCCAGCCTTGATGGCAAGCGCGCTGCTCCCGCCCAGGATGTTCCAACTGTTGCCAACCTTACCTGTCAACCTGCGATTTGTTATTGTTCATTCAAGGCTATCCAGAGTCCAGTCTATCGCTCAGTCACTTTGGTCGGGGTGTCTTCTCGCGTTCAAAGTCCTAGGGTTTTTGTTGTGACCACGGAGGGCCAGCAACGGTACAACGGATAGATTTGGGGCTAGAACTGCAAGAACAGCAAATTGGGACGGGAGGAGCAGAGGAAGACGAGGGTGGTTAGATTTCAGTTATTCGACAAGACTAAGTTCTTCAATACAGCCGGCTCATATACTGCCGGTTCACCACCACTCACACGGGCCAAGCCCCTACTCCTAATGGGCCAAACCCTCCTTACATGGGCTGAAGCCAGCACAACAGAACTTGACGGCTACTCTATCTTCCCGCGCGCACTTAGCCACTCTTCAGCGCTTTCCTGGTGCAGAGCCGGTTCCTGACATTCCCCCTGCTTATGAAGCAGCTTGACCCCAAGCTGTTGGATAGCGACGATGCATGTCTTGATGATCCTCCCAGGTGGACATTGAAACTGGAAGCTTGTCGCACCTGACCAATGCCCGATCCTTCAGAGTACCTCCATGCCGAACCATAGCCACATCAAGCACCTGTGCTGGTAACAGGGCCACAGACTGATCAGCAGCAACTGTATCAATTGATTCCAATACCTGACTTGGAGGAATGTGCTTCTTTAGCTGGGACACATACACCACAGGATGAATCTGAGCATTAGCTGGCAGGTCTAGCTTATAAGCCACCTTATCAATCGTCTCCAATATTAGAAATGGTCCAAAATATCTAAATGATAATTTGTGATTGCTCCTCAATGCCACTGATAACTTCAGGTAACTTCAGGTGCGGGAAGGAGCTGCCGGCATGGGGGAGGAGGACGCCGGGGTTGGAGGAGCCGCCGGTGTGGGAGGAGGAGGACGCTAGAGTGGGTGAGGGCGCCGTTGCCGGTCAGAGAGAGAGCGGCGAGGCACGTGCAACGGGAGGGGCGCGCGAGCAAGCCAGCAGGCGCACGCGATGGAGAGCGCGAGAGGGGCGAGAACGCGAGCTAGCCGGCGAAGAGGACAAGGACGCCCCATCCGTTTTGTTTATTAGTCATTACACGCATGGGGATTGGTGCGTCCGGCCAGCCGAACGCCCGGCTATCACTATCGTTTTTAGATCCGCTACCGTCCGACATTAGTTTGAAGTCATTTTTCTAAAGCCCGGAGAAAATTTTACTAAGCAGTGTGTAAGAAAGCAATTTGGGAAGAATAACCACAGCTTGTATTACAATCTGTTGAGATACATATACAGGGGTGAGAGCAGAGGCCAGCGGCTCATGAGTACATGCAGATCCTACGAGATCCTACAAAGGAGGAGGACTGGCTGTTACACAAATGAAAGGTGCAGAGCTACTCTAGCTATCCTATACATGTTTGTTTACACCCCCCCCCCCCCCGCAGTTTGAGCATCGGTTGTCCGAATACACAAGCTGGACTTGAACTCTGTAAACAGTGGCGTTGGCAATCCCTTAGTCATGATGTCAGCTAGTTGATGCCGAGTTGGAATCTGCAAAACTCTGAATTTGCCAAGTGCTACCTTCTCCCTGACAAAGTGAATGTATAGTTCAATGTGCTTCGTTCGTCGATGATGAACTGGGTTTTGTGATAGATATACAGCTGATACGTTGTCACAATAGATGACAGTAGCCTTCCTGATAGGAACATGAAGTTCTTGAAGTAAGTTTCGTAGCCAGCAGCACTCTGCGGTGGCATTGGCCACCGTCCTGTACTCAGCTTCCGCACTCGACCGGGAGACTGTCGGTTGTCTCTTTGATGACCATGAGACAAGCGAGTCCCCAAGGAACACATAATAGCCAGATGTTGATCGCCGGGTGTCCGGACATCCGCCCCAGTCGGCATCGGAGTAGGCTTTTAGTTCGGTTGATGGGGAAGCAGAGATGAAGAGGCCATCACTGATGGAGCCACGAAGATACCTGAGAATCCTTTTGACAAAATTCCAGTGAGCAGCACGAGGAGAGTGCATGTACAGGCAAGCTTGATTAACTGCATAAGCAATGTCCGGTCACGTAAGTGTCAGGTACTGCAATGCTCGTGTGATGCTTCGATAGAACGATCCGTCGGCGGCCGGTTCACCATCAGTCGTGGACAGCTTCTGCTTGACGTCGACTGGAGTGGTAGTTGGCTTGCAGTTGGACATGCCTGCACGCTCCAAGATGTCCTCCGTGTACTGAGCCTGAGAGAGGGAGAAACCAGAGGCATCACATCGAACCTGAACGCCGAGGAAGAAGTGCAGGTCCCCAAGGTCCTTGATGGCGAACTCACGACAGAGCTGTTGGACGACGTGCCGGAGGAGCGAGGTCGTTGAAGCGGTCAGGATGATGTCGTCCACATAGACCAGGAGGTATGCCATGGTGTCACCTTGCTTGTAGACGAACAGCGATGTGTCGGATCCCGTCGAAGTGAAGCCAATGGAGCGGAGGTAGTTGCCCAGTCGCTAAAACCACGCCCTAGGTGCTTGTTTGAGTCCGTATAAGGACTTAACAAGAAGACAAGCGTGATCAGGATGCAGTGCGTTGACGAACCCAGCCGGTTGATAGCAATACACCTTCTCAGCCAAGTCGCCGTGGAGGAAGGCGTTCTTGACGTCAAGTTGGTGGACTGGCCACTGTCGTGTGGCTGTGAGATGAAGAACGGTGCGAATCATGGATGGCTTTACCACCGGCGAGAAGGTCTGGTGGAAATCGACCCCTGGGCGTTGGGAGAACCCACGAACGACCCACCGAGCCTTGCGCCATTCCAGCGATCCATCCGGATAGAGTTTGTTCTTGAAAATCCACTTTCCGGTGATGACGTTGGCATGCGGTGGTCGAGGCACGAGTGTCCAGGTTCCATTGGCCTGGAGGGCGTTGAACTCCTCCTTCATCGTCGTAGCCCACTCGGGATCGCGGAGTGCTGCACGTATGAAAGTCGGCGGGGATGTCGGAGAAGAGGTTGTGGCGATGTGCGTGTACTTCGGGTTCGACACGCAGATGTCGTCGCGTCCACGGGTGATCATTGGGTGCCGAGGGACCGGGTCCGACGGCGCTGATGCAGCTCGTGGCGATGCCGACGGAAGGACCGAGTTAGTTGGGGCTGATGTGGAGGCCGGACTCGGTCCTGGTTCCATAGATGCCGAGGACGCACTGGTGGACGGGGTCTCAGGCGGTTAAGAACCCGTCGATGGACTCAGTGCTAGAGCCGTAGGAACCGTGGAAGCGGACCGGACATGTGAACTCGTCATAGCTTGTGGTGCCCGTGGCTGCCCTTGGTTGTTGGTGCGAGGACGCCGTACCATTGGTAGCGGGAGCACATCAGGGATGCACGAGGAATGCCTGTGTGCTGGGACTGAACCTGTTTCAGAAATCTGCGCAAACGGAAAATGGGTTTCGTCGAAGTATACGTGACGAGATATGATAATTCGTTTTGTCTCTAGATTGTAGCATTTGTAGCCACATTGATCCATGGGATAGCCAAGGAAAACACATTGAACAGAGCGTGGTGCTAGTTTATGTGGAGCAGTGGCTATAGTGTTAGGATAGCAGAGACATCCAAAAATGCGCAGGTTTGAGTAATCCGGTGGCACGCCGAAGAGTAGGGCATATGGTGTTTCATTGCTGCGGGGGCGACAAGGGCGCCGGTTGAGTAAATATGTAGATGTCGCAAGGGCATCGGGCCAGAATGAAGGAGGGAGTGCAGCCTAGAACAGGAGTGCACAAACGCCATCGTTGATGGTGCGAAGAACGCGTTCGGCACGTCCGTTCTGCTGAGATGTGTAAGGACACGTGAGGCGCAACATAATGCCATGTTTAGCATAGAACGCGCGAGAAGCTGAATTATCGAATTCCTTTCCATTGTCGGTTTGAACACACATGATCGGACACTGAAACTGTATGTAGACAAAAGCATGAAAAGAGATGATAGTGGGAAGAACATCAGACTTATGCCGCAATGGAAAGGTCCACACAAAATGTGAAAAATCATCAAGAATTACAAGGTAGAACTTGTAGCCTGAGTTGCTTATTATGGGCGATGTCCATACATCACAATGCAAAAGTTGGAAAGGAAAAGAAGAAACATTGCTGGACTCATGAAATGGCAGCCGCACGTGCTTACCAATTTGACAAGCATGACAAGTATGTGGACTGGATTTGGTGTAGGTAAAACCTATGGAGCGAGACAGGTGCTGGAGCGCGTCCCGGCCGGGGTGACCTAGTCGGGCGTGCCAGAGGTCAGCAGCTGTTGAAGAAAGGAGAGCATGCGCCGATTCCGAAGATGACATGCCCGGAGCAGTGCGCAAGGGGTAGAGCTCTCTAGAGGAGTCACATCGGAGGATAGCCATCCTGGTTCGTAGATCCTTGATGGTGAATCCCCAGGGATCAAATTCAACAGACACAGAATTGTCACGGGTTAGTGCACGGACAGAGATGAGATTCTTAACCAATTGAGGAGCAATCAGAATATTATTAAGACACAGGGAAGAAGTAGTGGGAATAATGGAGTTGCCAGTGCAGGATGCCGTCAAATGGCTACCATTGCCAACAACAATATGACGGGGAATAGTAGATGATGTGCAAGATGATAGAATACCAGGATGCGACGCCATGTGGGAGGTAGCGCCGGTGTCGAGGAACCAATCGCTACCGCCACCGCTGGGAGTGTTCAGGGACATCCCATTGAGCGCCGTGTAGAGCTCCGGCGGTATGGTGCCCGGGTATTGCTGTGGCGGTGGTGCGGCGAGGGCTGTCATGGCGAACGGAGGAGAAGCACCGGGGCGAGGCGCGAGAAGACCAGGGCGCCATGAGTTGAGCGGCCACGCCTGGACCACTCCCTGCCATGGATTGTACGACGACGCCCACTGCGGTGGAGGGGGTGCGGTGTGGCTGGGTTGAGACGAAGGCGCGCTCTGGCGGTTGCGATTGTCCGCCTTGCGCTTCTTGCGGCGGTCGCCACCACCACCAGACGGCGTGGTGGATGCAGGCGCAGGCGAGGGCGGTCGAGGAGCCGGTGCAGCCTTGTTGACGGTGGTGGAAGAGTCGGTGTCCTGAGCAGCGAGGAGGGTCGTCTGGGCCTCCATCTCAAGAGAGCGCTTGATGCGGTGCTCCTCCTGCAGCAAGTAGGACTTGGTGTAGAGGAACGTCGGTGGCGGCGTCATGGTGGAGAGCACGGCAATGGCATGACTGAACTTGTTGTTCAGACCGCGCAGCGTGTTGATGACGAGAGCCGGGTCGGAGACGGCGGCGCCGCAGTCGTACAGCGTGTCGGTGAGACGCTTGAGGCGGCCACAGTACTCGCCAATGGACATGTCGCCTTGGAAGAGGCTATGGAACTCTTGCTGGGCGTAGACGGCGCGTTGAAGGCTGTTGTCCAGGAATTGCCCGGTGATGGCAAACCACGCGGCGTAGACGGTGTTGCCCGGTTTGTAGACGTCATTCCAGATGTCCTTGGACACCGTGGAATAGAGCCATGACACGATGCACGCATCGATCTGCAGCCACTCGGCGTCATCAGTCATGGCGGCGGCATCCACCGTGCCATTGATGTGACTCAGCAGCCCGAACTTCTTGATGGTGAGTTCAAAGAAGGAGCGCCACTGACGGAAGTTGCCTTCGTCGGTGGCAAGTTTTACAGGGACGTGTAAGAAAGCAATTTGGGAAGAATAACCACAGCTTGTATTACAATCTGTTGAGATACATATACAGGGGTGAGAGCAGAGGCCACCGGCTCATGAGTACATGCAGATCCTACGAGATCCTACAAAGGAGGAGGACGGGCCGTTACACAAATGAAAGGTGCAGAGCTACTCTAGCTATCCTATACATGTTTGTTTACACAGTGAAACTGTGAAAACTAACCAATACGAGTAGTTCAGACTTCGAGTGGAAACCGCGCGGACATCCGCACGGGATCCCTGCCCAGTGTTCGGCTGTCCCTGCCCGGTGTTCGGCCATCCGCAGGGGATCCCGCTCTGGCCGCCCCCGCCGTCCCACTCCCACCCACACGAGCCCCGTTTCGTTGACTCCGTTCCGGCACCGCAGCGCAGTCCCAGTCTCAGTCGCATCCCAACCCACCCATCCGCTGCGTGCCTGCGTCTTTGGCGCCGCTAATCCTAGCTCTGACTCCTAAACCCACGCCACGCCCGCTTAAACACACAAGCGAGAAGAAGCTTAACCCCCGATCCCGGCTACCCTTTCCCTTCACCAAAAAAAAAAAACAATAATATCCCGTCCGATTCCACCCGTGTCTCGTCTCGTATCGCAATTCTACGCAACCGCAGCAAAAAGGAGCCCCCCAGGCGATTAGAAAAAAAAAAAGAGAGAGCAGGGGGCGAGGCCGTCGAAAAGCGAGCGCAGAGTGGGAGAAAGGGTGAAGGGAGAGATCGAGAAAGAGCAGGGAGGGAGGCGGAGGGGGCCGGGGGCGGCGGAAGCGGAGCCTGCGGCGCTGCGCCCGCCCGCCCGAATCCTCGCCGGATCGCCCGACCTGCCGGGCGCGGCGGCGCTGCAGACGGCCTGATCCGACCGATCCGGCGGGAATGGCGGCGGCCCGTGGAGGGATCTAGCGGAGTCGCGGGTCGCGTGGCAATGGCGGCGGCGGCGGCGGAGGCGCGGGGGCGGTGGGCGGTGTCGGCGCTGCTGCTGCTGCTGCTTTGGCTGCTCCACCCGGCCGCGCTCGTGCTCGCCAACACCGAAGGTGCGCGGTGCGACCGTCTCGCTCTCCCCCTTTGCTCGCCTTGCCTTGCCTTCCCCCCGAGTTGCTCCGTCTGCCGCTGGGGGGTTTCAGGGAGCTCTGCCCTGCTTCCACTGGACCTAATTCAAATGGGGGTTGTGGGTTTACTACGCCTATGCTATCGACCGAGCGCCGAGTGCCGTTTCCGGGGTTTGGTTGGGTGCCATTTCTGGCCCTCGCGTGCGTGTACGAGCCGTTTCTGCGATTGGCCAAGCAATTTCGGATTTGCTGCAAATTTGTGTCTATTTTGCTCTCAGTGACCAAAATTTAGAGCTAGTGTCTTTGCTGTTAGCATGCTTTTAATTGGATTCCTAAACCACCCCCACCCCTCTGAATTCATTAGACTTTGATGTCCAGGCCGCCGCCCCCGTTCTGGTGTTTCTGCTGCGCGCCGGTGCCCCTGTGCGTTCCGATGACTGCTGTCGCTTAGTACTACTGTTGCATTAAATTGCTTCGCTAGATTCTGCTTAACGTTTGCTGCGCGCCGATTTGCTCGGGCAACGTTAGTATAGTCGCGTTACCCGTGGTTAGGCTTGATTTGGACGTCTCCTGACGTGGTTTTGTTGTTTCTGGATATACTTCTGTTTCTAGTTGGTGCCTGGCCAATTCTCAGGGGGGGGGGGGGGGGGGGGGGGGCCTTGGTGTCTCTGATTGTTTATGCGAGTTAGGACTTTGCATGACTTGCTTGTGTTGTTTGCTTGTTTCGGGTGCTGTTAGGTTCACGCTGCTGGCGCTTGCTTGAGTATCGGTTTGTTTGGAGCAAAGTGTTTTGTCATTGAATGGACAGTTGTCTTGTTGCGCTTTTGCCTTGATGCTTCTACTAATGAGAGGGGAATTGTTCAAATTCTGAATTGTAGAGCTGAAGCTTTGTTTTACATGATGTCATTAGCCCATTAGCTACAAGTACTAATAGAATGGATGTTGATATTATCTTTTCATTTGTATTTGATGATGTGGATTTTTTTTTTAAAAAATTATGGCTACCTAAGTCCGAAAAGGGATATTGGTTGCCACAACTCTACAGCTTTGCTGATTGATGTATCCCTTTGCTTGTTTGCGTGACATTTCTAACAAAAGTCTGCAATTTCCATTCTGCTATTGACAGGTGATGCCTTGCATAGCTTAAGGACTAACTTAAATGATCCTAATAATGTTCTACAAAGTTGGGATCCCAGTCTGGTCAACCCCTGCACTTGGTTTCATGTTACCTGCAATAATGACAACAGTGTTATCAGAGTGTAGGTTCACCTTTTTCCTCCACTATATTTCATCAGTGAGTTGCACCGATTCTGTATTTCCCAGTTAAAGTTTTTTTTTTTCATTCGCAGTGATCTTGGAAATGCTGCACTATCAGGAACTTTGGTTCCGCAACTTGGTCAGCTCAAAAACTTGCAGTACCTGTAAGTTCTCTTCCTTTGCTGTGCTTTGTAATCCCATACCCATTTTGCATGTGGTGGAAGATTTTATTATCTTTCTAGGTGAAAACATTTCAGGCATGATTGCTCATATAAGAAATATCCTGTTCAGAATACTTATTACATAGATGAAAATAAGGTTATGCTGCTGTGTTGCTCTGGCAAGGCATAATACCTAGTACATCTTCCTGTCAAAATAAAGTGACTGGCATATTCTGTCTTCAAATGGCGAGCCTGTCTTGTATAAAATAACAATGCTGTTGGCACTATTAACTGTGATGACATCACAGTAACATTCACCGCCTTCGTTAATCACTAATGACCTCGACCATTTACTGTGGCATGCCATAACTCAGTTACTTTGTTTTTAAAATTAGTCACTGCCTTCATATATTATTTTTTATGCAGGGAGCTCTACAGTAATAATATCAGCGGCACTATACCTAGTGAACTTGGGAATCTTACAAACTTGGTCAGTTTGGATTTGTACCTGAACAACTTCACTGGTTCAATACCAGATTCATTGGGGAAGCTATTGAAGCTGCGGTTCTTGTAAGATATCTGTATTGTTTTTCCCTACTATTCACTAAAGTAAAACTTGTTAAGAGTAGGAATATTTTGGCTTACGCACACTGAATCTATCTCAGTCGTCGTTGGTTGCTTCATCCCATCTATATGTGATGACCAAGGGAGATCTTCTATGACGTTGAGATTTCACTAGGCCACATACATGTGTAGCTGGTTTGTTAAAATCATGATTTTGTTTACTCATGAATGCAGTTACTTTTTTAATTAAAGGTTAAGAATGTAGCTGCCTAGCCTCATTGGGTCCCATACTCCCATTGGAAGAAGTTAGATTTTCCTGGACAGAGTTGCTATTCATGGCAGCATTGAGTGATGCCTTGTGTTTAAAAGTGACTCTTGCCGTATGTATATTGTATAGTTAGATTATTTATATCCAGCAATCTGTTTTTTATGTTTTAAGGTGTCTATGTCTATCATTTTGTTAGGTTTTCAACTTATTAATTTCTAAGGGATCGAGTTCGGAACGATGATATACGTGATAGATTAGGGGTAGCACCAATTGAAGAAAAGCTTGTCCAACACCGGTTGAGATGGTTTGGACATGTCGAACGGAGACCTCCAGAGGCACCGGTGCGTAGTGGAATCCTAAGCCAGGATAGTAATGTGAAGAGAGGCAGAGGAAGACTGAAGTTGACTTGGGTAGAGGCAATAAAAGGAGACTTGAAAGGATGGAATATACCCAAAGACTTAGCCTTAGATAGGAGTGCTTGGAAGACAACTATTCACGTGCCTGAACCTTGATTGCTTATGCTGGGTTTCAACTCTAGCCTACCCCAACTTGTTTAGGACTTAAAGGCTTTGTTGTTGTTGTTGTTGTTGAATTTCTAAGTTGTCTTATTTTTTATGAAATTACCTGTGGATATTTCTAATTTGACACATCTTTGAACTTTTGTGCGGGGCATAGGCGTCTTAACAACAACAGCCTTTCTGGTTCAATTCCAAAATCGTTAACTGCTATCACTGCACTCCAAGTTCTGTAAGTATTTGTTTCTCAGTTTGCATACTTAGTTTGGTTTTAAATTTTTTGAGCGAAATAGTATACAGCAGGGGAGGCCCCCACTGTGAGAGTTTCGTTTTAATTCGTAAATGTAAAATGGAAATTAAATGTTTCTACTAAATCACAGGGATCTGTCAAATAACAATTTGTCTGGAGAAGTTCCATCAACTGGTTCCTTTTCGTTATTCACCCCTATCAGGTAAAGCTAGGTTTTTAGCTGAAAATTTCATTTTTAAGCCTTAATGCTTCTGCTATTCACACCTGTCTTCTTTTGCAGTTTTGCGAACAACCCTAACTTATGTGGTCCTGGCACCACAAAACCTTGTCCTGGTGCTCCTCCCTTTTCTCCACCTCCTCCATACAACCCTACAACCCCTGCACAATCGCCAGGTGATTCATTCAGATTGTTCAGTGAAATCCTTGATTTCAATAGGACCTTTCCTACCTTGCTCTTTCATCCAAATGACATCCTAATTGGGATTTGTGTACCTCCAAAACAAGCATAATGCTGTCTAGGCTGGAGAGCGATAAGGAATGACTGCACTTTTT
Organism: Miscanthus floridulus; assembly: GCF_019320115.1. Taxonomy (NCBI): domain Eukaryota; kingdom Viridiplantae; phylum Streptophyta; class Magnoliopsida; order Poales; family Poaceae; genus Miscanthus; species Miscanthus floridulus. The sequence goes on along the minus strand of NC_089587.1, from coordinate 54,371,336 downwards.
CCTGAAAATTAAGTTGAAAATAATAATTCATAGTAAGGAGCCAGATCCTTACAATTTGGTACTATGATTCTGTGCTGCGCTGTTAGTCTGTGACTCAGCGATATGTCTGTGTTGTACCGCTGTTAACTTGCTATAGTGGGATACTGGGATAAGACAGGAAGCTACATGACCTGTACCTCGTGTTATGCAGGCATGCAGCACAAGTCAATAACTACCTTCTCCTTTTCTTTTGTCCCTACCCTGCATTAGTATGTCAGTAATGAAGGGTATGGAACATATGGTTTTGCTGCTGACATCTTATTTTGTGCAGGAAGTAGCTCTTCCAGTACTGGAGCAATTGCTGGTGGAGTTGCTGCTGGCGCAGCCTTGCTATTTGCTATTCCTGCAATTGGTTTTGCCTATTGGCGGCGCAGGAAACCGCAAGAGCATTTCTTCGATGTACCTGGTAAGTATTCAACAGCAGGAGAATAACTTAGGGAATAACATTGAATCAACTTAATATGAGATTTCGAATGTGGCAGCCGAGGAAGATCCCGAGGTGCATCTTGGCCAGCTTAAAAGATTTTCACTACGAGAATTACAAGTTGCAACAGACGGCTTCAGCAATAAGAACATTCTTGGAAGAGGTGGATTTGGCAAAGTCTACAAAGGACGGCTGGCAGATGGATCTTTAGTTGCTGTTAAGAGACTAAAGGAAGAGCGCACGCCTGGTGGGGAATTACAGTTTCAAACAGAAGTTGAGATGATTAGTATGGCTGTACACAGAAACCTATTGCGTCTTCGTGGATTCTGTATGACACCAACAGAAAGGTTGCTTGTGTATCCATACATGGCTAATGGAAGTGTTGCATCACGTTTAAGAGGTATTTTTTCCTAGTATAGTGCTGTTCACATACTTTTATTTGTATCTTTCATGTCACACCTCTCTAACAGCAGTATCAAACTCTGAAGTTTTTATTACTTTGGTTTTATTTTGTAGACCGGCCACCAGCTGAACCTCCACTAGATTGGCAAACAAGAAGAAGGATTGCATTGGGTTCTGCTAGGGGCCTGTCTTATTTACATGATCATTGTGATCCAAAGATTATTCATCGTGATGTCAAAGCTGCAAATATTTTGTTAGATGAAGACTTCGAAGCTGTGGTGGGGGATTTTGGTTTAGCCAAACTAATGGATTACAAGGATACCCATGTAACTACTGCTGTCCGTGGAACAATTGGGCACATTGCACCTGAATACCTTTCAACAGGAAAATCCTCTGAGAAAACTGATGTATTTGGCTATGGAATTACGCTTTTAGAGCTTATTACAGGACAACGTGCCTTTGATCTAGCTCGTCTTGCTAATGATGATGATGTCATGCTTCTTGACTGGGTAATTAACTATGTCATTTCCTCTGTTCAAATTGCAACCTAAATGTGCATGCCTTTTTGTGGCTTCCATACTAGGCAGGGGTTGGTGGTCACTTTTTCCTATGCAATCATAAAAAAGTTGCCAACCATTTCATCCAATGACAAATAGAACTTTGATAATGTCTAAGAAATGAATATTTTAACTGAATTGGTGCATTGTGACAGGCTGATATTTGTTAGTATTGCTTTAGATTGTTGATAATTTATTTCATTGCATTCTTTTGATATGACCTGATTTGGCAAGCAAATTAATATCGTGTTTATTTGCTTTGTGCAGGTCAAGGGATTGCTCGAGGAGGAGAAACTGGAGAGTCTAGTCGATGAAGATCTAGAGCACAACTACATCGATGTTGAGGTGGAATCTCTGATCCAGGTCGCGCTCCTCTGCACGCAGAGCAACCCCATGGAACGTCCTAGGATGTCAGAGGTTGTGAGGATGCTCGAAGGCGATGGTCTCGCCGAGAGATGGGAGGAGTGGCAGAAGGTAGAAGTAGTACGACAAGAGGTCGAGCTAGGCCCTCATCGAACTTCGGAATGGATTCTCGACTCGACCGACAACCTCCACGCTGAACAGCTGTCAGGGCCAAGGTGAAGGCAGCTTAAGACCATGGACTCCCACTAATTATTGTATTTTGCAAGGGCAATAGCGATGCGTATCAATCATCCTAGTAAAAAATCCCCCATTTGTTCATACCAATCGGTGGGTGAAGCGAAGATGTGGTCAGCCATGATGTGCTTTGGATATATATTGGTGACCATGGCCGTTGAGCTCTTATATGCGAGGGCAGCAGAGCTCGAGGAGCTAATGTCATTTGCAGTTGCTGCATGCACCAGTGCTCCTGTATTTGTAAAGGTTGGAGCTGAGGTGCCGCGGCTATCTTCTGGGTCTGCGATAAGTTAATTGTACTGATAGTTGACATCTAACTATTTTGTGTATCAAATGTAAGGTCGGAACCATTTTGTATCTCCCCCCTACTAAAGGATCGGATGATATAGGTGTGCCTATGAACCTGTTCTGGCTGGCAAGGATAACCAGAAAAATATCCGTGCTGATTGTTGTAGTTATGTCCGTAGTTACCTAAGGGTTGGGAAACCCATTTTATATCCATGATCTCTCCATTTTCGTGTTCAGATTTCAACTTACAGGCACTTCCAGTCTTGTCGCTCGGTAAACTAGTCAAAGCTCCGGATGAACTGTGCATCTCACATTCTCACCCCAATTTCTTGGTATCCTTATTCTTGCTCTGAAATTAGGATATGAACTCACGAACAATTATTCTTTGTTGGTGCTTTTAGTATTTCCTCCTTTTCTTAATAAATGCGTGCATTGCAAATATTGTCAGCAGATTTGCACTTGAAGATTTGCCACTCCCATCGTCTTCAGCTGGTACTTGAATTATGAATTTATGGTAACAGTAATGCTCTCTACCGATCGTCCGTCCAGCCGGACACGTGTCTTTGTCGGACCAGGTCTGACCGGCCTAATACGTGGCTTCAAGCCGTCCAATTATTGTACCCACCATGAATATCTGATACTCCATGTTGCCTCCCAAAATAAAAATCTCCCACTCCGCAAGCTGCAAGTCGCAAGCCGCACACACGTTCTGCTTCTCCCAGATCCAGTCCAATTCCACTCTCCCCAAGTCCTGCAGTCAAAGCACCGTCGTCGATGGTGTCTCCGCCCACTCAGTTGAGGTCCGGACCCCCGGCGACTCGCCGCGGCCCACCGCCGCTCTCCTCTCCTCCGTGGCCGCACCCCAGCCCTCATTTGACATTCGGCTACGCCTCCTGCTTCTCCTCATCGTGGCCTTCACCGCCGCCACGACCTTCGTCCTGCTCCGCCCGCCGCTCATTGTTGTGACCGCGGCATCCGCTGCCACGTAGCCGCTCTCCAAGCTCCCTAAGCCCGTGGTGTTGCTCATATCCTCGGCTGGCTTCCACTATGGCACCGGCATCCTCCTCATCACCTCCTCCTAGGCTAGAGATGGCAAGGGCGTCGTGGTCGTGCCATACTTCGCAACCGCCTCGAGGCTCACCATACATGGTGGTCGCCGTCAACTAGAGTGTCGTGCCTGACATGTTGTAAATGTATGTTTCAAGTGTTTCAGTTGTTTCATATGCATGTTGCAGGTGTTTTATGTGGATATTGCAAAAGTAGATCGGGATGTGCATATGTTGCAATGGCTATATACGTATGTTGCAAGCGTCTGTTTCAAATATTTCAGTTGTTTCAGATGTACGTTGCACGTGTGTTTATCTAAGTGTTGTACATGTTTCACACTTATGTTGCAAGTGTTTCATCCGAATGTTGCATATATTTCACACATATGTTGCAGTGTTTCATCCGTATGTTGCATATGTTTCACACATATGTTGCATATGTTTTGCAATGGCTACACACGTGTTTTCCTCGTGTTTTCAAACGTATGTTGCAAATGTTTCCTCTAAATGTTGCAAAAGTAGATCTTATATTGCACATGTTGCAGTAGACCCCATTTGTAGTGGCCGCCTACTGCAGCCGTTGGGCCTGCTTGCATGCGTGTGGGTGTGGAGGGGGCGCGAGCGGCAGGCACGACAAACTGTGTGAGCGCAGATCGAGATGAAGCGGCACAGGACACGGAGCGACGCGGGCCCCATGTGAAGCATAGGACACGGAGCGGCACAGGCACGACAAACCATGCGGGCGCTAGCCTTACCTTATCGTAAATCTCATCGTAATCCACTCGATTCTTGCAGCATCACACCGCGTTCTATATGAGATTGAGATCACAGTGACAGTGTGGATCAAAGCCTGAACATTCGAATCGGGCCATTCGTTTGTCTAGGCAGCCTTCCATTACACGGACGTGATTTCTTCTCCCCCAAAAACCCCACTACTAGGAGAGGCATCTGTCCTCTGTTTTGTACTTGTGATCCTTCAAAGAGACTTTTACATGTGTACCATTAAAAAAGTTTGTAATTACACATAAGCCATTAAAAAGTTGACCGTACACAGGTGCCACTGCTCTAAACTTCTTTACCTTACAATCCATTCCGTTCCTGTTCTGTTTGTTTTTCGCCGTTTGGTGTGGGACCGACTAGTGAAATTGTCCATATTACCCTTGGACGGTGGAAACCGACTATGATTCACACCTCAGTTTTCTTTCTCTCTGTGTTCCTCCTTGTCCTCTTCCCCTTGCGTGCCGTCAGCACCGTGCCCGGTGGCCCGGCCCTGCGCCCCCGGCACCTCCAGGCCTCGACCCCACCCTTTGCCCCCGGCGCCTCCCGGCACCAGCCCCGCCCTGTGACCCCGACGACCTAGCCCCACGCTCCTGGCCCTGGCACCGCCCTACACCCTCAGCGACGGTGGCCTGACACACGCGCCAGCGCCTGCTCCCCGGTGACCCGACCCACGACTCGGCCCGACGACCTCCTAGGCGGTCATGACGACGTCGTCCGTCATGGCGGACCCGATGGCCTCGCTGCTCATCGTGTGGAGAGGGGAGCTAGGGCGCCTGAAAGGTCCTAATGGCTAGAGGGGGATGAATATCCTATTAAAAATTTCTACAACAACACTTAACAAGCCGGTTAGACAATTATGAGGCGAAACAAGTGTTGCGCTAGCCTACTAAAAATGTAAGCCACCTACTACAATTCTAGTTTATATAGGTTCTATCCACACAATAGCTATGACACTATACTAAGTTAGTGTGCTCTCAAAAGCTAACTAAAGAGCCACACTAACCAAACTAACAAGCTCTCACAACTAGCTACACTAAAGAGCTTAACAACTAGTTTGCGGTAATGTAAAAAGAGTGGGCAATTTGTTTATACCGCCGTGTCGAAGGAGTCAATCAATCACAAGAATGAATACTAATGAAGACCAATCACCTCGGAATCAAATGATGAACACAATGATTTTTTACCGAGGTTCACTTGCTTGCCAACAAGCTACTCCTCGTTGTGGCAATTCACTCACTTCGAGGTTCACGAGCTAATTGGCATCATACGCCAAACCCTCAATAGGGTGCCGCACAACCAACACAAAATGAGGATCACACAAGCCACGAGCAATCCACTAGAGTACCTTTTGACTCTTCACCCGGGAAAGATCAAGAACCCCTCACAATCACCACGATCAGAGCCGGAGACAATCACCACCCTCCGCTCGACGATCCTCGCTGCTCCAAGCCGTCTAGGTGGCGGCAACCACCAAGAGTAATAAGCGAATCCCGCAGCGAAACACGAACACCAAGTGCCTCTAGATGCAAACACTCAAGCAATGCAATTGGTGTTGATGCGGGACCCACGGGATACACCGCAAGGGAGAGAGAAGATCTAGTTTGATTAGGATTCCTTCCATGTAATTCTAGTAGTAATACTACCCTGTAATCCTACTAGGACTCTACATTATAAACCGACTAGGACTCTAGTCTCCTGACTATATAAAGGAGGTCGGAGGGAGAGTTAGAGAGAACACAAGACTTTTACAATCAATCTAACGCAAAGGCTAACGCCGACTGGACGTAGGGCTATTACTCGATCATAGTCGAGGGCACGAACCAGGATAAATCGACTGTCTCTTGCGTTTACCGTCGAGTTCTGCATACGCTGAAGCCCGAACAAACTGCCCCGGGTACCCCCATGACAGGCTATCGATGGTGAAACATCGACAATTGGATTCTCTCCCAATCTCACAAAGATGATGAATCAATAATGGAGATGAGTGGGAGAGCTTTGGCTAAGCTCACAAGGTTGCTATGTCAATGCAAATGACAAAGAGAGTGAGCTTGAACCGGCTATAGGGTTTAAATAGAAGCCCCCACGAAATAGAGGCGTTGTACCCCTTCACTGGGCACAACACGGGGTGACCGGACGCTCCGGTCATATCGACCGAACGCTAGACCTCAACGTCCGGTCACGCGATGCGTGCCACGTGTTCCCTCTCTTCAAATGTTGATCGCTCGATCTCAACAGTCAAGTGACGACTGGACGCAGCAGCTCAAAGTGACCGGACGCTGAACCCTAGCGTCCGGTCGTTTCCAGTAAGCATCCAGAGACGACTTTTTACGACCGAACGCGTCCGGTCAAGCTCGACCAGACACACCCAGCGTCTGATCACTCGGTGACTCCTCTGTCCACTGCCACGTTAGCAAGACCAGGCGTACCCTGTCAGCGTCCGATCACTGAGTGACCCAGCATCCGGTCAGAGACCGACGCTACGCGCCCTCTACTACCACTGACCGGACGCGCCGGTCCAACCGAGACCAGCGTCCGGTCACTTACATTGACCTCCGTCTTTTCTGTATAGGACGCCGGTGAAGTTCCTAACCCTTGCTCAAATGTGCCAACCACCAAGTGATCACCTTGTGCATATGTGTTAGCATATTTTCACAAACATTTTTCAAGGGTGTTAGCACTCCACTAGATCCTAAAATGCATATGCAATGAATTAGAACATCTAGTGGCACTTTGATAATCGTATTTTGATATGAGTTTCACCCCTCTTAATAGTACGTCTATCGAATCTAAATGTGACCACACTCGCTAAGTGTCTAGATCACCAAAATAAAATGGCTCCTACCATTTATACCTTTGCCTTGAGCCTTTTGTTTTTCTCTTTTTTCTTTTCAAGTCCAAGCACTTGATCATCACCATGGCATCACCATCATCATCTCATGATCTTCATTTGCTTCACCACTTGAAATGTGCTACCTATCTCATGATCACTTGATAAATTAGGTTAGCACTTAGGGTTTCATCAATTCACCAAAACCAAACTAGAGTTTTCAGCGCCGCCGCACCACGTCGCCAGATCCAACGGTGCCTGGCTACTCCTCACCCGACTGGATCTCATCACCGCCCGCGCGGCCGAGCTCCTAGTCGTCCTCGTTGCGTCCCGTCACCGTCAACGCGGCCGAGCTCATAGCTGCCCCACCGCACGCCCACCGTCGTCGTCTCCTTCACTAGATCTGTCACTGCGCTCCTCGTCAGCCGCGCGCTGCCGTTGCCGTTTGCCGTAGCCATACCCGCGCGTGGCCGCGAGCTCTAAGGCGCCGTCGCCGTCTCAGTCCCCCAGCCTCGTTGCGCACTCTCCACAGGCGCGCGGTGCCCAAGATGCTGGATGCACCACCGGTGGGGATAGGAAGAGGAAGTGGACACCGTCCGGGAAGAGCAAGGAGGTGCCCTGGTGGCCTCACTGCTCGTCGCTGTGGAGAGGGGAGCCGGGGCGCCGCCGTTCCTCATCGACAGATCCGGCGGCGCGTGCTCTAGGAGGGTGGCCGCGGCGCTCCAGTGACGGGGGGAGGGGGGCGCGATCCAGGGGGCACGGGGCGCGAGGCTGACGGGTGGCTCCAGGAGGCCGTCCGCGTCGCCTCCACGGGCCGCCGTGTGTGCCGCCGGGAGGGAGGAGGCCGGGCGCTCGGGGAGAGCAAGGAGGTGCCCCGGCAGCCTCGCTGCCAGATCCTAGTCCGCCGCGCGCCGCTGTCTCCGTGAGCCGGAGTCGCCCCCGTGCTCTCTCTCCCCTAGGGTTCTTCGCTCGTCTCTCGGTCTCTGTACTAGTATCGATGCTTCTTTTGAACTTTCTTGCGTGTGATTAAGATGGGGACCGCGGAGGGCCACCTCTCGGTGAATTTAGTGGGAATTTGTGGTGATTTTTAGCATGAACAAGAGGAGATTTCGTCGAGCTGCTGAGAAACACGGAACCATTCTGTTTTTTTCCGTGTGAAATTCGAGTCTCTAAGGTAATATGGACAATTTCACTGGCCGGCCCCACACCAAACGGCGAAAAACAAACAGAATAGGGACGTAATGACTTGTAAGGCAAAGAAGTATAGAACATTAGTACCTGTGTGCGATCAACTTTTTTTTAATAACTTTTGCATAATTATAAACTTTTTTAATAACAATCAAACCCCACCGCCGCCCGCCGGCTGTCTCCCAGCTCACCGCCGCGCCCTCACCGCCGCCCCATGCTCCTCGCCCCCGACCTCCTCCGCCGCGCGGGCGCACCACCCGGCGTCCCGCCCCGCTGTCACCTCTCCCGCCTCCTCGACCGGTACGGCTTCGTGGCCCCGGCCTCCCTCACCCCGGCCCCGCGAGAACCTCCCAGCGACTCCGGCGCCGCGAAGAAGCGCCGTGCGAAGAAGCCGCCCTACCGCCCGCCGTCGTCGCTGGACCGCGGCGGCCGTCCGCCCGCGCACTCCGACCTCCCCTTCGACTTCCGATTCAGCTACACCGAGAGCACTCCGGCCTCCAAGCCCATCGGGCTCCGCGAGCCCAGGTACTCGCCGTTCGGCCCCGGGCGGCTCGACCGGCCCTGGAGGGGGCTCTGCGCGCCCGCCGTCGACGCTACCCTGCGCGACGTCGAGGCAGAGGATCCCCTTCCCGACGCCGAGAGAGGGTTGGAGGAGGCGCGCCGCCGAGAGCGGGAGCGCGTGCTGGGAGAGCCGCTCACCCCCGCGGAGCGTGCATTCTTGGTCGACAAGTGCCAGAAGAATCGCACCAAGCGACAGATCAACCTTGGTAGGATTTTGCTGGAGCAGCTGTAGCCCGTGGCTTCGCTGATTTGGTGCCTTGGGGGTGCATTTCAAACTGTTGTGATGAATGATGTTGACTCGTTTGTTAATTTCTCTAGGGAGAGATGGGCTTACTCACAACATGCTAAACGACATTCACAATAACTGGAAGACCTGCGAGGCTGTCAGGATAAAATGCCTCGGTGTGCCAACGGTTGATATGCAAAACGTGTGTCATCAGCTTGAGGTAGCTACATGTCCCAAGTCTCCTAGAAAGCATAGCGCTCTTACTCTCAGTTGCAGTGACCATGTATATACAAATATTTAGGAGCTATAGTTTGACATTACTGGTTGTAACATTTGATTATTGAGCAGAAGCATGACTATGGCAACTTCTTGTCCAGGATAAAACTGGTGGCTTGATCATCCACAGGCATGGTAGCCTGTTGATACTGTACAGGGGTAGGCATTATAATCCAAAGAAAAGACCTGTTATTCCGTTGATGCTGTGGAAACCTGCTGAACCTGTTTACCCAAGGCTAATCAAAACAACAATAGAAGGGCTGACAGTTGAGGAGACAAAACAAATTAGGAAGAAGGGCCTACATGTTCCTGTTTTGACAAAGCTTGGTAATTTTGCTCACATTCTCCACCTAGATAGATATAACATATTGTAAATAAGTGTATGAAACAACCATCCTATCTCACAGCCAAGAACGGATACTATGCTAGTCTTGTGCCAATGGTCCGGGATGCATTTTTGATGGATGAGCTGGTACGAATAGACTGTAAAGGATTGCCAAAAAGTGACTATAAGAAGATTGGAGTCAAGCTCAGGGTGAGTGTATGGGTACATATTGAAATTGCATATGTGATTTGAAGACGATTTATAACAGAGTATACTTCCCACCCTCTTATTTTGGTGTAGGATCTTGTTCCTTGCATTCTTGTCTCATTTGACAAGGAGCAAATTATTGTTTGGAGGGGAAAGGAAGATGGAAGCCTACAAGATCAAACACAGAAGCCATTCCTTTCATTTATTGACTCGGATGGTGCATCAGTGAAGGATGAGACTGGTGATCAGGAACAAATACCAAAGGATTGGTCTTCTCATGAGTGTTCTGGGACCAGTAGCTCTGATGAAATGCCAAATGACGAACCAGTAATTTCTGAGCTAGACTCTTCCAGGTCGATCTGACATATCCATAATACACAGTTCACATAGTTGCAAGCTGTTACTCGACATCAACAATTGGGAGTTGTCAAGTCCTCAATGTAAAAGCTTGTGTGTTCCCTATCCATGATAGTTGTATTCTATCACCTGTAGCCATGGCAATTTCTAAGCCTTTCATGTCCACCACTGTTTATGGGCAATGTATTTTTAACCCCTATACATAGATTGATAGAAGTTGCTATGGAAGGATGGAGCAGACACCTGACCTGACATGATTGTAATTTGAGACCCAGGACATATTTTACAAGCTTCATTTGCGTTACACAATAGCATCGTGTAAAGCTTAAGATCATTGATTTAACCCTGCTATTCAGTTACTTCTAGTTCTAGCCTTGAATATTCTCTTTGGTCACGTTGTTGTTCAACTGTCATTTGAGGATTGTTTTGTCCTTTTTTAATGTTGTTTTTGGGCCATAGTATTTATCAGATACCCCTTGGGCCAGGGGGGTGGCGGCGGATTGGTGTGAATTCTTGCCATTAGCCTTAAAGTTGAAGTCCTGCATCTGTATCACTTTTCTGCATTTGTTGATCAATGCATGGTGTCCCTTTGCCCTTGGCTAGTAATAACGGCAAGTCAACAACTCAGGATCAAACAATCCATCCAAAATGTATGTTGTATGATATTCAAGGAAAACAAAGTTGACAACAGGACAGTTTATCCACTGTTTCTGGTACATCTGCACTTCATGCTCATTATACCTTGTCTTTTTTTTTAAAAAAACTTAAAATAAAATACTTGTCAACTTCCATGATTTCTCCACTGATAAAGTTGCAATACCAGTGGATTTGGTGGTGAAAGTTCGAAGCTAGAACTGTCGATTATGAACCATCACTGGTAGTATTATCAGAGTCTCTGTGATGATTTGCAAGCCAACGGTGATAATTCCCATTTGCACTGAGGAACATATGTGCTGTGTCCTGTTCATGTCACAGGCAGAGAGTTATGCAGTGTAATTGTCAGAGTTTCAGTCTGCACAGGGAAGCTCTTATGTTTTGTTAGAAAATTAAACTAAACCAGAAATTTTTGCTGACGGTTTGTTCTAGTTCATCAATTGACACATTCAAGTTTTACCTAGTAGAAAATTAGTTAAGCTAGGTACCTAACATTTGGGAGGGTTCGTCCTCAGTTGCAGTTAGTACCATGACAAACATCGGGGGGAGGGTTCCTCCTCAATTGCACCTGCATCACATGATAGTGCAACAGTGGTTTTCCAGACGAATTAGGATAAACAGCTGCATAGAATGTATGCATTGCATTCAGTGCTTTATCACATAATGGTAGAAGATGGTGCATCACTTCTGATGAAATAAATACTTGATGTCCCTGCTTCTCAGGCCGGTTTACTTACCTCAAATCCACACTTCAAATGAATCTGTTCAGCAACCAAGCCATCAGTTGTACTTCAGATCTTGCAGGAAACCAAGCTCAACATGGCAACTACTTTTGCCGACTCTGATTACCAGTCAGATTGTTTTCCTCCCACCCTCATTTTCAGCACCAGATGATCACTCAGCATGTAGTAAAAACAGTTGAACTGGAAAGTGGAAACATGGGGAAATTCTCCTTGGATCGTCAAAAGATGTTTTTTTAAACTCCATTCAAACTATGTTTTACTTCATTGGTCAGGCCAAAGATGTTTTTCATCAGAAAGAGCAGGGCAAGTTTTGAGCAAGGCAGCATCATTAATCAGGGTTCTAGCAAAACTAAAATTTTCAGGGTTCAAGGGGTGAGGAGTATGAATTCTTGCACTTGACATTGAATCTTGAAGCCCTTATTTTGGGCCTGGTTAGTACTAACAGTTAGGCAACAGCTCAGTCTCAGTCAATTCAACCTAGGTTAGACATTGGAGGACAACAAACTCGATGACAAACATGGATTGTGTCTGTCTGTCTATCTGACAGAGTGACTCAGAGTTCGATTTCCTCCGATACTCACTTTGGGTGACTGCATTTCAGTTTTATGCAGGCAAACATCTCCGGGGATGGGCCATTCAAGATGAGATATTAGAGGAAACTGAACCCTGTTCCATGTCTTCCAATGGATGGTTCAGTTACCTCTAATCCTCACTTCAAATGGCACATATGAATCTTGGTAGCATATCTCTTCATGTTGTCTGTAACCACCAGGCTATCGACTGAAGATGAGATATTGGAGGAAAACAAACCGACCGGCAATCATGTTTACCCATCGAATCCGATGGTCAATCGGTTTGCTTTCCTCCAACTCTCACTTTCAGTGCCTGACACTTGCTAGCTAGGTAACAGGATGGAATGGGAAGAACATGAACTAGCTATTGGGAGGTGAGAAGCTAACCCTGTTACCCTGCACTGGCTGTGAAGGCGTTGCTCTGCAGCTCGACCCAAATTTATAGGCCTCCTTGAGAAGGCACCCTTGGGAGTTTAGGACTCAGGAGAGCAGCAGCATCTGTTTTCTGTTACACCTGCCCTTCATACAGATTAATTATGCCTTGCTGTCCCTTTTGTTAAAAAGCTGCAAAAGCATGGCGCCTCGCCCTGTACTGTGTAAGCGTGCCTGTCACAGACTACTCACATGCAGCTGGGGGGTGTTTGGATGAAGGCCTGGGGTGGAATTGCCTGGCTTGGGAGCTGCCTGTGATCTGCCTGTGCACCGTTTGGTTGAGACCTTGACAACAAGCCAGGCGCAGGCAACACCAGGCGTAAGAAATTGGTCTGGAGCACGGAAGTTGCCTGGCCTAATCACACGTGCAGCATAAATCTACGGTCAATCAACTAGCTTTTGTTCATGATGGAGTACATACTATACGTAGCTTCCTTGCAACAAATAAAAATAATTATTTCTAAACCGCACAAACTATTCTCTTGTGATTTTTTCTCTTTTATCTGGGTACACGGTCGTCTATGAAAAGTAGTACCTAACCTTTCCCCTCTCGTATAGGTAAAAGTCTACTTAACCCCCACCTTTTATACTTGGTCTACTTCACCCCTAACTATGAAACCGTCTGTTTTACCCCCTGAACTTTCTAGAACCATCTATTTTACCCCCTGAGCGGTTTTCAGCGGCGGTTTTGATACAGTAACAGCGAGGGGCGCTACAGTAAAAGCAGGTTGCCACAGTGCCGGTTTTGAATTTCCTTTTTTTATTTATTTTCGGTGAATTTTTAAAAAATCATAGTAAGTCATAGACAAATCATAAAATGAAAAATCTAATTTTATTGGACTCCACATGAGTAGATCTACACAGTGAATATATAATACGGTATGCTTTAGTATAATTTTTTTTTGTAGCTTTAGATTAATTAGAAAAATCCAATTTTGTCTATAATTAATTAGAATTTATCTATAACTAAGTTATACATAGTCCAATGAGTACGAAATTTTTACTATAGTTCAAGCATACAATAATTAGCGTACCATAAAAATTTCACCATAATTGGACCATAGAAGCTGCAGCTATGAATTATTCCAATTAATTACAGACAAAATTAGATTTTACAATTAATCTAAGGCTAAAAAAAAAAATTTGTACTAAAGCATACCGTATTATATATTTACTGTGTAGATCTACTCATGTGGAGTCCAATAAAATTAGATTTTTCATTTTATGATTTTTCTATGATTTTTTAAAAATTCACCGAAAATAAATAAAAAAAAGGAAATTCAAAACACCGACAGTGTAGCAAACCCGGTGGGACTGTAGCAGACTCGCTGCTACTGTAGCAAAACCGCTGCTGAAAACCGCACAGGATAAAATAGACGGTTTTAAAAAATTCAGGGGATAAAATAGACGGTTTTATAGTTGTAGGGTGAAGTAGACCAAGTATGAAAGGTGAGGGTAAAATAGGCTTTTTCCTATTCCTATACTACATTTTCTGACCCCACAGCTGCCCACGTCGCCTGTTTACCCTGTCCGTTCGATTTGCCATCAATTGTCTTCGTATCACAGCCTCCACTTCAGACTTCTACAGCCCTCACCCATGGCCACGGGATTAAAAAATTGCGCATCGCCAAGCTTCTGCGACGCTCGCGACCCCGTGCCCTCCGCCCCTCCCCCATTTGCCAGTTTTACTCTACACAGTTACCATGGTAAACCATGAACTTCCTACATTTTTCTCACTTTCGCTGACGTGGCATGCCAAGTGGGCATGCCAGCGTGGTAGCGAACCTGGAAATCTCTACCAGGCATGCGAAATTACTTGTTTACCCCTGTTGCTTCTCTCTCCATCCTCTCGCTAATGCGTGGACCCCACACGTTAGCTTCTCCTTCAACCCTATCTCTTCTGCATAGAAGTTAGTGCCGGTGATGGTGGCCGCCAGCGCTAGAGCTTCCCGGCTCCCTCCTCCCCGGACGAGCGCAACTCCACTAGCGTTGGCTGTCCGTCGCCACCGCCGTCGCGCCTAGGGGGAAGCATGACGCGTTTGCCGTCGTCGAGGCCGAGACCTCCACCGCCTACGTTGAGTTCCGCATCGTCCTGCTGCCGTCGAGCCCGGGCCCGGTCCTCGGCTTCTCTGTCGGCACGGACAACAGCGAGGATGGGAGCAGCAGATCCTCCATGGCTACGAGCGCGCCGCGCGTTCCGCTCCCGCAGTGCGACCACGCCTCGGTGGCGCTCTCCCCGCGGGAGCATGAGTGGGGACTGGACGCTAGAGCTAGAGCTTCCCGCCCCCTTCCTCCCCGGACGAGACGCCTCTACGCCTGCGCGCGAGGGCAAGGATGCCGTCGACAGATCGGTGGAGGCTGAGTCGGGTGAACTCACGCACGTGGACTCCAACCGATCCCGGCTGACGGAGGTGGGGGCCGGCGACGAGCTGCGGCGCGCAAGCACCACCACCACCCCCCGAGCCCGTGGGTGCTCTCTGCGCAGCTTAGAACGACACGTAGTGACCTGGCCGCGTGCACTCGCGGTGGTCATGGCAGCTTCACCGGCGGCGGCGAGCTGCGGTGAAGGAGCCGATCCGGCCGGAGGAGAGACGCGAATGGAGAGGCGCGGTGCAGTGGAGGCGGCTGCACAGTCGGAGGGGCAGAGGAGCGACGAACGAGGCCCCTCCGGTGTCCTCCGCTTCGGCAACAACGACGACCATGGAGGTGAGGTGCGGTGAGGAAAAAGATGGAGTTGAAGGAGAAGCTGACGTGCGGAGCCCTCGCGTCAACGAGAGGAGGAAGAGGGCCCACGCGTCAGCGAGTGTCGTGAGAGAGAAACAACAGGGGTAACACAGGTAATTTTCGCATGCCCGTAGAAGTTTCCAGGCTCGCTGCCACGCTGGTATGTCCACCTGGCGTGACATATCAGCGAAAGTGACAAAAACGGACGAGATAAAGCTAGCATTACGATGGTAATTATGTAAGAGCAGTATAAAGCTACCAAACGGACGAGATAAAAAAAAAAAGCAAACGGAGGAGTGCTAACATGGCAAAAAGTAAAAAAGACCTCCCCAGACCCTCAGCGCCCCGGAACCCTCCGCCGCCCCAGCCTGCCCTCAGTGCCGCGGGCTCAGCGGCGCGCGAGCCGTCCAGCACCTGCTGCCGCCTCGGCGTTACCCCCGCCGTCGCCGGGCATGGCATATGTAGCCCACCGGAGTCAACCTCCTCCACTCCATCTCCGGTACCTCGGACCCCACGTTGTCGCGCCGCTCCCCGCCCCTGCCAGCGCCGCCTCACGGGCCGTCCCCATCGCCTAGGTATTCCGGATCTGCGTCGCCATGTACGTCTACCTCGCATTCCACCATGGACGGCCGAATCTCGCGCTGCCCCGCGGCCTGCGCCCGCGGTGCTACCTCGCCGCGTCAACGGCTCCTGCGCCGCCCACGCCGAATCCACGGACGCACCGTCGGGCAACCTACAGCTGTCGCACATCCTACAGGCTGTCGCGCTCCATCCTAGGTAACATCATCTGCGAGCTCAGTCCTCTAGAGTTCAGAGTTTATACCTCCATCGTGTTCAGCTCAAATCCAAATCTATGATGCGGACAGGTTATACCATACAAAAGGAGCAGATCCAAGAGAAGAGCTTCCGCTTGTGATTACCAATTTGAATGAGAGTGTTTAACGTCAGAAAGATGCAGGTCTGTATTTCTACCTTCCCATCGTAAACAGCTTTGTCATATATTGCTCAGGTTTAAGCAGATTTTGCTTTGTAAGACCAAGTATAGCAACTTTATTTCTATTTCCTGTTATGTATGAAGTAATTCCTGTCAAGGTAGTTACTGAAATCTTTTTCTCCTCCTTACAGCCAGCAGATCCATATCCTACATGTCATGAGGCCTTTCGTATTTGCTATATGCTAATATATATCACTTATTGTTCCATACTACCTATGTTCATTGTCATCTGCTTTCCAACCATTGCATGGTTGCTAATGCAGTCACTCTGCTTTTTTACCAGATTTCTCGAAGCAAATAGATAAATGCTGTGACCGGAAGGTCCCGGGTTCGAGTCGCGGTCTCCTCGCATTGCACAGGCGAGGGTAAGGCTTGCCACTAACACCCTTCCCCAGACCCCGCACAGAGCGGGAGCTCTCTGCACTGGGTACGCCCTTTTTTTTCTCGAAGCAAATAGATAAATGCTGCACCAACTGGAGAAGCCCACAAAAAGCGTAGGCTTCAAATGTTGGAGGATTCACAAATCGCAAGCATTGCTCCATTGCAACCCATAGGTCTCCTCTATTAGTGTCACTTTTAGTACTTGGGTTTTAGTCGTGCCTCCTAAAATTAGCAGTCTATTTTATTCATGCAACTTCTAATTCATATAACATTTTCTTTGTCATGCACTTCTTTGCAGAAACTTCTATGAATGATAGTGTGCTGCATGGAGCACTACCTCATTTTAGTGCTGCCCTTCCTATGAGTTCGTTTATAAATCTACCCGTCCTGTTTGATGATGTTCATGCAATCACCATACAGGTACAATCTTTGTCCTTTTGTTTTCTCAGAGTTATGGATAATAGTTTGAATGCCTTTTGTCAGATAGTTCAGCACATGTTTGTTATTTCATGGATAATAGTTTTAGGCTCTTTCAACCAGTTGTGTACACCTTTCTTCAGCTGTTGTGCTGTCTGAACCAATTTTATTTTTGCCTACTCAAAGTGATAACATCCTCATAGGCAGAGCGAAAACAATAAACGTGCAGTATATCATTTAAATGTGTAGTTCTTAAGGGATATGCATTCTCTAGTACAATGCAGCTGCAGTAAATGGAACCATTTGCTTCATTTGGTTTACCTAATTTTTTTTGGGCTAGCCTTTTCCTGGTTATGATAATGATGGCTACCGCTCACTTACATTCTTCTGAACATTGCAATAGACTGCGATTTCTGTATTGTCTTCACTAACAGGCATCAAGTTCTTTGGTCTAATTTTCATAGGGATTCAAATTGTTTGATTCTTCATTTAAATTATTTCATCATGTGAATTCAATGCAAATAAACTGATTCCCACAAACTTGGCGGTGTTTTTTTAGGGAGGCATGGCGCTGTTTTGATGCAACACTTATTGTGCCTTTCGACCAGTACGACAATAGACAACTCAAGGTTAGTACTCTGCTCATACATTGCTTGGCCTAGCAGTGCAATATCAATTTTAGTTCCCCAAACCTAATTGCAAATGAAAATTTAATGAACCTTGATACCTTCTGTTGAACGAAAATATGAATTAGGACTAACCTAAAATTATATGTGCTTTCAAGTTAACTCTACTTTAATTTGCATAGAGTAGGATGTGCCGCTGACCTGCCAAAGGCAACATTATTCTCCCAGACAGATAATTTTGTACTTGTCTTTATTTTTTCCTAAAGTTTTGGAAAGCCCTGCTCAACACCTAGATGTAAATCAGTTCTACAATACGCAATGGCCTGTGCACTGGTCTTTTTATCTTTCTTTGCCAAAAAAAAATGACATGGTTTTGTCTCGCCATTTAAAATAAGTTATGAAATTATTAGAGTTTGGGACCCTACTCCCTTAACTAAGTTAGAAGAATGCAGAGTTTACAAAATTATCTACATTAATTGCATTTAGGCAGTACAGGTTTTGTTCAAGGAGTTCGATTGGAATGTGATGAGGCTGAGTTTAGCATATAATATATACACAGCTGTTTAAGATCCTCACAGTACATTGAACTATGGAACCTTCTATAGTAATTGCATTTTTGGCAGATTTAAGTACTGATTTAATAGTGTTACATGGGCAGAAAGTGGGGTCGAAATTGAAACCAAATTTGAAATGTACGCAATAAATAGAGATAGTCAATTGCATCCTTTTGGTGATAAAATATTTTATTCTTCGCTGAAAGTACCATATGACTTTTACAGGAGAAAGAATTAGACTACTGCCAAGATCAGTCGTATAAGATATTTTTTGTTTGGACAATATGAACTTCCATCTAAAATATACACAATCCGCAGATACCTCATTTCCTGTATGTACCATTTTATCTGCTATATTTAGCCATGAACTCACTGCAATACATGTTTAAATATTTATGTGCTTATTGTTTGCTAACTGACATTTATCTCATGCCTTACCTTCTTATCTTACAGTGCCTTCAATTTACCAGATGTTTTACGGAGAATATATCCCAGATTTGCTAAGCATGAGGAAGAATTAAAGGAGTATTTTTAGTTTTGGGACAACCACATTGTATTTTATGATGAGAACATTGTACAATGTGAACAATTCTCAGAGGTACCAGGTGCCAATATTTAAGGATACTAACATGTGTAATGTATTCAGACTCCTTTTATTAGTAAACTTATATGTGTCAGAGCTAACATGCAAACTTATATGTGTAATGTATTCAGACTCCTTTTATTAGTAAACTTGTATGTTGGGCCAGTGGTATGCTAAAAAAGGCTGCATGCCCTCTTCATGCATTTTTGTGTGCAGATTTTTAGTTTGAATGCATTTCATGTGCACCAACCAAGGTCTGAATCTGATGAAAAACAAAAGGCTCACAATCCTTGATGTATATAAAAGTGGCCCTCAGTAACAGCTATTTTTTTGCTTTCCTATGATTAACTGCTCCTCTTTTAGATTTCTGTGCTTCTTATGACTCAGAGCTTGCTAGCCCGCGCAACTGCGCGGGGTTCCGGCTAGTTAATATTATTTATATACTTAAGCATATTATTCTTCTGAAATTAATATTACTTATATACTTAAGATATATTATGTCTTCTGAAAATTAACTTATTACCATTCCATTAGACAAGAAAACATTGTTATATCTTTCATTAGCCTATCTAGTCACAAGCTTCTAACCAAATAGATCCTTTCAACTTGTCTGGCCAGGCAGATTTTATCAAATTTTTAGGTATTTTTCAGGCAACACTTTTTGCTAGGTAAGTCATCTAGGTTCCAACCAAACAGGCCCTGCTGCCTGCTCTCATGCTGTCTTCAGTTCAGTTCACCATGAACTAAATTTGAGAAATATTTTACTGTGTTTTAAAGTTTCTTTGTAGTGCAAGGTGATATAGAGACACGGTTTACACCCATTAGATAAAGAGCACTGCTGCCATCACATATTCACATGTCACTAAATTGTGGAATTCCTGACGATATATCAAATATCTTGCATTTGCCATGTCAACTGACACCATGTTCGCTGGATTGTTTCTGTGGCTTATAAGCCGACTGATGCTGTTTTGTTGTTAGAGAAAAACACTATATCATGGCTGATAAGCATGACTGATACAATCAAGCGAACAGGGTACGACACACTACGAATTCATTTGGACACACGGGCCACGGCTGAAATATATAGTTTTAGGGTGCATCTCGCTGTATAAAACAGTAACGCTGGCAAGCGGGTGTTCGTCCGCCTAGACGCTTCATTTATTGAGCCGTGGCGCTAGCCCAACTGCTCCCTCCTATCTGTTCGGGAGTTTCTCAAAAAAAAAAAAAGAAAAGAAAAGAAATCAGTCTTCCTGACTCGCGGCACTCTTCCTTCCCCACTGCATCGCACCCCGCGCGCAGCACTGCGCCGTCGCTCACAGCCCCGTCGCCCACCAGCGCAACCGCGCCTCCTCATTGCTCCGACTCGGCATCGTGTCGTGCCTCCCTGCCCACTTGCCGCGCCGCCAACTCTTGTTCCCCCGCACCCTGGACCGCCGAGGACCGCTGGCTCCTTGAACTCAGGGTGGGAGCCGATCGAGGACCGCCGACTACCCTTCTTTCGAGATCTGTCCGTCACCTCCCTGAACTCGATATGGGCGCCATCTTCTCCGCTCTTTGCCTCCACTCGTCGACGTAGCTCCGCTCCTCGCCCCGGGCTGCTGCCTCTGGTGAACTCCGCACGCCGACGAGCCTCCAGAGCGCATGTTGGAGAAGCGTATGTTTCAAGTGTTTCAAATATTTCAGAGGTATGTTGCAAGTGTTTCATAGGATGTTGTATTTGTTGCAATGGTTGTACATGTATGTTGCAAACGACTATTCCCAGTTTTATTTGTTTTTCAGACGTATGTTGTAAGTGTTTTATCTGTATGTTGCGTATGTTTGCAATGGTTTTCAAGTGTTTTTAGGTGTTTCATTCGTCTTCTTTTGTATGTTGCAAGTGTTGCATCAAGATATTTTAAAAATAGATCGTGTGTTGCACATGGGATGCACGTGGGAAGTGAAAGAGGGAGCGAGCGGTCTCCGTGTGGGTGACGTCTAGGCGGCGCGGCCCCTGCATGGGCGCGCGAGGCGTAGGCGTGGGCGGACGATGTCTAGACAATGCAGGCTCCGCGTGGATGCGCGAAATGGGGCGGACTGCAACCACGGGCGTCCGTCCAGACGTACTAGTGCTACCGTGTATGAAAGTGTAATATGTCCATAATAGGCATTCACAACTCTGAAACGTAATCTATTCCGAGATTTTTTTAGAGAGAACAGCAGGTGCTTCTACTGAAATATATTAATAAAGGATAAAAACGCAGTACTACAAGGAAAAAAGACAGGATGCAAAGCATGGGCAACGAGGTCAGGAAAAAAAAGGAAACAAAAAAGATTTGCTCTAGGAGTCTAGGTTCAAAGTCGGACTCGACCTCGACCCCTTCATTACGCGGGAAACAATTCCATCCGCGGAACTCGCTCTATATATATTTCGACACGCCAAACTGGATAGCCGCAATACCACCAATCCGCTTTGCGATCGAATTCTTCTCCCTCTCCGCATCGACGACCAGGGGCGGAGCTCAGTGGCGGCCAAACTGAGCTCCGGCCCCTGCTTGTCTCCAACAGATACGAAGGGCACTTAGCTCCAATAGATGCATGCCTGCTGCTGAAGCTTAAAATAGATAAAGCCTGTCACCAGTTGAAGGACAGTAGAGAGCTAAACATAGACTCATCTCGAACTTTTGCATTCAGTATTTCAGTTCCCAAGTGCGAATACTTATGCCATCTCACTTGTTGCCACTGGTCTACAATACTCTCAGGCCCATACTACTTACTTAGGTGAATCCATGACGGTGTTTTGTACAATTGATATTAGGACAATAATGTTTCTAGTATTGAATTAGCTCCCCCCTTATCTTGGAGCACGCTCCGCCACTGTCGACGACCCATCTGATTTTGATCTGAGGCAATGGAGGCGGAGGAGCCGCCGCGTCGCGGTGGCGGCGTCAGGCGCATGAGCTTGTCGGAGGGCCAACAACGCCTTGTCATCTCCGATGTCCTCCTCGCCGTCGTCGCCCTGCGACCCCTGGTGCACGTTTGGGCCGAGGTTGGAGTCGGACACGGCGCGAGCGCGATCGGGAAGCTGTCCCTTGACATCCCCATCGCGCCTGTTCGACCGGCGGTGGAGCTCGGCGGCGACGGCGAGTTCGTCCTCCGCCACGACTCGGCGTGTTCCACTGTCCGGTTGTATGGATACTTTGTTGACACGCTAAATACAGAAGGCGAGGGAGAGGCGACGACGGCGAGGAGGACATCCGCGCGGAAGAAGTGCCCGACGACGAGGAGCAGGATATCTGCTCGGAAGAAGTTCCCGACGAGGAGGACATGGACGCAGAAGAAGTGCTCGACAAGGAGGAGGTGTTAGCATAAACCACGTCATGTACGTGCATGGCGTGTGTGTGTCAGGTTGAGTCGTCGATGGCGCGCGTGTTCGAGCTCGCGTTGGAGTCCATTGACCGGGTCGAGTCCGTCGTGTGGGCGACGTGCGGACGTAGAGTCAGTCCAGGCAAGAGTGCGTGCTCTACCTGGTCTAGTGCATGTGTGTGCATGCAGTCTATTTTAGGATTGCATAGTCGGTTGTTGCAGTCCAACAGTAGCATGCAGAGGTGTGTGGCTGTGAGCACTGAGGACCGCTTCTTGGGATGCTACGCGTGGTGGCGCTGGCGTCCCTCGAGTTCGTGGCTCCACGAGTGCATGCGTACGTGCGGGCGAGTTGTTGCTCGCTGGCGCCGTCGCGGTGTTTGCGCCGGCAAGTCTATGTCTATTGTTCATGTTCTCGTAATCGTCCATCGATCCTCCGTTCCTACAGGAGGTGCCAGTGGAGTACGAGCCCCTCACCGAGGAGGACATGGCGGGGCGATACGACAGCGATAACGGCGAAGACGAGCAAGATCGTCATCCGCGCAAGGCCGGTGACGGAGAGGCAGCCGCGGAGAGCAGCAAGGCGTGGAACAACATCGCGCTTGTCGACGCGCCGGCCGGGGTCGTCGTGCCCGATGGGGAGTTCCTTGGGCCACCACAGTTCGCCGCCGTCAAGAACACCGCGGGATTGATGCGGATCGCGGCTGGGACCGGGAGCCAAGATGGGAATAAGGAGATCCTCGTGTTGTACCGCTACACCCGGTTCTCGAGGACATGGAGCGGGCGCCGCGGCGTGGAGGCGTGCAGGAGGACGAGGCTGCACTGGCTGCGGTTCGCCGTCCCGGCCGCCGGGGACATGGAGAGCGCTCTGGCGTGGGCCCGTTCGTCTCTTGGCCCACTGATCTACCCTGGCCTCTTCCGCCGGGAACTCGGGGACCTGTGGTCGAGCCTGGCGGCGCCGGCGGTCATCAACGCCAAGGCCATCCCGCCGCAATCCACGCACCTCCAGGTGGTCGTCGACGTGGGCATCCTTCGGCAGGAGGACTACACGGCAGAGCGCATGGAGCACGTGCGCGGCGCGCTGGAGGCCACCGTGGGCGAGGCGTGGCCCGAGTACTACCACGTCAGCATGGAACTGCACCTTCCGGAGCCGGTGCTGCGCGAGGAGGGCGGGGACGACGGCGCGCGGCCGGCGAAGCGGGTGAAATTTTCGTATTTTGGTTTCTTTTGAAAATAATTTTTAGAAAAATACCAACGCCAAAATATTTTCTGAAAATAGACCATTTTTAGGCGTCTTAGCACATGACGCCGAGATATGAGGCTCGGCGTCGTGTCACTCAACGCCGAGGTACTGCCACGTCACGGAAGACCGGGGTCGTCGTCGACACGTTGGCGCGTGGGTCCGAGACGTCGGCGTCGTGTCAGCCGACGCCAAGTACCCAACCTCGGCGCGGTCGGACTGAGCGCCGAGCTCTGGCCCCATCCGGAGCGCGGCCCAGGCGGCCCAACAAAGCACGGTGGCCCAGCAGCTCGGCGTTGGGTCACTTAACGCCGAGCCTCCAGACCTCGGCGTGACCCGACTCAACGCCGAGGTCTGGACCCTTTAGGCCACGCCGAGGCCCCTTCTTCCTCCCTTCATTCTGAAACCGCCGGCCTCCCTCTCTTTCTCTTCTCCCCCGCGCCGCCAGCAAACCCTAACCCCCAAAATCGACCCCCGGTGCCACGATCTCGACTCCCGAAGCTTCCTCGAGGTAATGGTCCCTCCCCTCCTCCATTCTATCCGCGTAGATGTGCTTACATTGTCCCTAATCATGTGGAATCATGGTTGTTTGGTGATTTGGTATATTTGTGTTTTCATTTGCAAAATGTATGGCTAAGGATGATTGCGTGCATTGTTGTTTAACTGTTTTATGTGATGAACATGTTAGGTTAGTTTGGTTTCTAGTTATTTTGGTCATTAGGGTTATTTGTTTATTGTAGGTGTCATTAGGGTTAGTTATTTGTTGGTCATTAGGGTTACTATGTATTTTATTTATTTGTTGGTCATTATATTTCAATTTGTTATGACTAGAAATGATTATGTTGTTGGGGTTGAAAAACTATGAAATGATATATTTTAGTTTCTACTTATTGGATTGAAATATATTCATATGTTACACTACTTGTTGTGTGATGGCTGTAGATGGATAAATTAGTGAGGTTGCATCATGGAGGCCGTATTGTTAGGACAAGAGATGATAGTTTGGAATTTCTGGACATGCGTGAGGAGTTGTTGATTTTTTCTGAAACATCATCTTTGACCCAGTTAGTGGAGCGAGTGAAGGTTAAGTTAGGCTGGAATGAAGGAGACGTGCATGTTCAGTTTGAAGGTGTCATAGATGTTGGGTCATTGAAGGGTCCTCGGATCAAGCGGTTGCTCAAAATTACAAGTGAGACTGAATGGAATGATTACAAGGCAGTTGTATTGGCCTCAGAAGTGCGATCTTTGGATTTAGTAGTAAGTAAGGAGTCCGGCTTAGGAAATGATAACTTCGAAGCATGGCCATCTTCCCCCGCTCACATAGGTTATGGTCCTTTGCCTGAAGAAGAAATACTTGTCACACAACTAGGCTACGGTGGAGATGAGGAAGAGAATCCGGTTGCCGATGGTGAGGGCAATCATGATAGTGATGAAGAGGATGATGATTATGTAATTGTTGATGCAGAAAAAGGTTTGGACGACGCTAGCGGAGACTTTTCTATTGAGGATGAGCTTAGCGACGAAGATGATCTTAGTAGTGAAGAAGACTTTGGTGATGCTAGGGCTACGAACCGTTTTGACATGGAGATAGCTGGAGATGATGAGTCCTTCGTAGAGGAGATAGCCGAAGACTCTGATGACGATCGCCCTGTTGGTCGTCTGAATTTAAGGGAAATAGAGATATTGTCTAGGGTCTTGCCTTGGAGAGATCCACTAGTTGGTGATTTCGAGGACCTTAGCCATGGTCATAGGGCAGTAGCTGATGGTGGGCCAAGTGATACAACTGTGCTTGATGTTAGCGGTTGCCTCATCATATGGAAGGGCATATTGTTTGCTACCATGGATGAGTTGAAATCATGGTTGCAAGAGTACTCCATTGTACACAACCGACCTTTTAGGGTCATCAATTCATTCAAGGAGAAAAGGTACACTGTTGCTTGTGAAGAACAACAGTGTGGTTGGAGAGTATGTGCTAGGAAGACGAAGGCAGGCAAATGGAAGATTACCTCAGTGAAGCAACCACATGTTTGTGCCACTGCTGAGGCAGAAGAGAACCATCTGCAGCTCAATTCTAGGTTTATTGCAAGGCAGTTATGCCCCGTGGTGAAGCATATGCCAACCATTACGGTGTCTGCGTTGGTTGAGATCATCTTCCAATGGTACAATTACTATGTCAAGTATGGGAAAGCATGGAGGGCAAAGTAGCGTGCACTGGAAATAATATTTGGAAATTGGGAAGAAGCTTATGAGCGCCTCTCTGTAATGTTGAACGCAATGAGGGCCGTAAATCCTGGGATGCACTTCGAGTATTTACCTAAGGAGGGTGAAACAAGGAATGGTAGCCAGGTATTTGGAAGGGCATTTTGGGCGTTCGGGCAGAGCATCGAAGCATTCAAGCATTGCAGGCCCGTCGTCTCAATTGACGGGACCTTTCTTACAGGGAAATTTGAAGGCACAATGCTTATTTGTATTGGGACAGATGCAGAGGACCAGCTTGTGCCATTGGCCTTTGCGATTGTTCGGAAGGAGGACACGGATAGTTGGTGTTGGTTTCTCAGGCTAGTAAGACAAGTGGTAATTGGTCTGGGACGTGATGTTTGTGTGATATCCGATAGGCATGCTGGCATTCTGAATGCCGTAGAACAAGAGATTCCTGGTTATGGCCAAATACATCACCGGTGGTGCACCAGACACCTTGCTCAGAATCTTATAAGGCGTGATCACACAAAGGACAACTTCAAATTATTTGAGGAGGTTTGCAGGCAGCAAGAGGTTCAATTATTCAAAGACAAGTTAGATGCCCTGAAGTTAGCCCCAAATGTTGATGGCAGGCAATTCTTCAGCGAGTTGATGGCGTCGAAGGATAAGTGGTCACTTGCATATGACACGGGTGGTTGGAGATGGGGCTTCATGACTAGTAACATGGCAGAGATGTTCAACAGCCTTCTAAGAGGTTGTCGTGGTCTGCCTATGATTGCTATTGCCTCATTCACCTTCTACAAGTTGAATTCTTGGTTCATTTCGAGGAAGAAGCATGCGAGGTCTCTATGGACAGCAGGCAAAGCTTGGCCACTTTTAGCATCTCAGGAACTAGCTTTCTCAAAGAAAAAGTCTAAACGACAAAAGGGTTCATGTTTCGATCCGATCAACCATGGATATGAGATTCTAGAGGGTGGTGGAACTAACATTGGTGGTGAAGACCGGGGTGCTCGAAAACATGAAGTAGTGATCAATGAGAACAAGTGTATGTGTGGAAAACCGATCATATACCATAGGCCTTGCTCCCACATGATTACAGCATGTCGCCTTAGACGTGTTGACCCTGAGGTCCCTCCCCATATGGCCGCGGAGTTCTCTTTGAGGAACCTAATGAGCATCTGGAATCCTCAGTTTGAGCCATTTCTTGATGAGAGTCAATGGCCTACTTATGATGGCCCCAAGTATGTGGCTGATCTTGGTTTACTCTGGAAGAGTAGAGGACCTAGGCGGCGGAAGCGGTTCAGGATGGACATGGACCGAGCCACGAAAGGTAGATCAACCACGAGTAAGGTTGGGAGACATTTTGTAGAGGACACCCAAAAGAGCCGTTGCTCTGGTTGCCATAAGCCGGGCCACAATAAGAGAAAATGTCCTGAACTACTTAGACAACAGGTATCCATCAAGCTAGCTACTAGAATTGCTTTGTGTAATGGTACATTGGTTTACTTTTGTTTTTTTTATTTTTATGTTACTTCGTACCACATACACATGCTTTAACTTATACTAATGGTTTGGCATTGCTTATGTTGCAGGATGGATCGGTTCCCCC
Source organism: Miscanthus floridulus (assembly GCF_019320115.1). NCBI lineage: Eukaryota > Viridiplantae > Streptophyta > Magnoliopsida > Poales > Poaceae > Miscanthus > Miscanthus floridulus. The sequence goes on along the minus strand of NC_089587.1, from coordinate 54,344,166 downwards.
TTCTTGATCCAAGGTTCGATGAGCACCACCGGGCTCGGAGGATCGAGAACGGAGAGGTATATTCAACAATTCGTATGAAAACATTGCATTGTTCATGTTTTGCTCTATAGTCCATGCTCTTTATAAAGTGACATGAACTAATACTTTTTCATGCTTGTTTTTTTGCAGGTTTTGAATGTGCTGAGGCCAATGACACATGAGGCCTCTATGACCATGGTCTACGACGAGAGGTACACGCCCCTCCTAAAGCTGGCGAACCATGCTACCGTTGCTCGTGTTTGTCGTCGAGGCACGCCACCTTTCAACCTAGCGGTGCTGATGGCGTTGATAGATCGGTGGCGTCCGGAGACACACAGTTTTCACCTACCATGCGGGGAGATGACGGTCACTCTCGAGGACGTTGCCATGATCCTTGGAGTCAAAATCCGAGGATTCCCAGTGACAGGAGACACGGAGTCTAAAGGATGGCAGCAGCGGGTTGAGCACTTCTTGGGACGGCCCCTAGCGGCAGTTGAGGCTGGCAAGAAATGGCGCAGTAGTGGGGTGTCCCTAAGGTGGCTTCGTCAGCAGTTTTGGGAGTGCCCACCCAACGTAGACGCCGAGACCGTGACATACTACTGTCGGGCCTACGTCCTCCACATGTTAGGTACGGTTCTCTTCCCTGACGGCACTAGAGACACGGCGTCCTGGATGTACATCCCGTGCCTTTTGAACTGGGAGGATGCCGGCAATAGGAGTTGGGGCTCGGCTATACTTGCCTTCCTGTACCATCAGCTTTGCGAGGCTTGCCGCCGTCCTAGAGGCGCGCACGCTACAATGTTAGGCTGCATCACACTGTTGCAGGTAATAAAGCAAAGTTGTACAAGTTACCACTACAATTCAATGTTTTTTCTTAACAAAAGTGATTAACATTCATGTTTCCACTCTTTTTTTGCAGATTTGGATGTGGGAGAGGCTTCTAGTTGGGAGACCGCATCAGCTTGATCCCCCACAACCTTGGTTTCCTCGAGGAGACGCAGTTGTCGCCCCTACCATGGCACACCTCTATGAGCGAGCCCACGGAACATACCATGTGTCACGCCACGCGTACATCAGCTTCACCAACGAGCTGGACACCCTTTTGCCACAGCATGTAAGTTTCCCACCCTTTTGCCCTAATCGAGGATATGTGCACAAATTGAGTGTCGACTAGTTGATGACGACGTTGTGTACAGGTTCAATGGAGCCCATATCGGCGGAGGCAAGTAACAGATCTCAACTTGAGCGCCTTGTGCATGGTAGACGAGGACGTCTAGACGATGAGGACCCCCCTTATTTGTTTCTATGCAGTGGAGTACCATCTCCCTCACCGTGTAGCACGACAGTTTGGTAGGCTGCAGCCTTCTCCGCCCAATGATTTCTCCACTGGTTGGCAGCTCCACAAGTACGTAGCATACAATATTTTGTTCGTTTCACATGAAAGAATCATTGAGTAGGCCTTCATATTGCTGATTTGGTGTAAAATTTGCAGGTTCAACAGACAAAAAAATAAGAAGATCACCAACTGGCAGCTGGAGCACCAGCGCTACATTGATGAGTGGATGTTGATGGAGCAGAACAACATGGGCATCCACGCCGTCCATCGTGACAAGGCATTCCATGATTACCTTGTTTGGTTTGGTCAACGAACAAGGCTTCAATTGAGGCCCGCTTGGATGGAGCAAGACATTGCTGACATTGCGAGCGAGGATGAGGGCAACAACCCATATGACCAAGCTACCCGAGAAGGCAGGCAAGTTGAGATCGCCCCTGCGTTAGCCAGAGCTGTAAGTGATACAACTATTTCAATCTCTGAGGTCTTTACTATGATAGAGACTTAAATTATTGTTTTTGTTGCATAGAGCATGGAGATAATGAGGACAGTGGCCGACCAAGGAAGGGCATTGATGATTCCTGTGGGCGATCCTGATGAGGCCTCCATGTTACGACAGCACATTCAGGTAGTATTCTCTCATTCAGTTGATGTTACATCTTTATATAGTTTTGCGACCAACCCCACTTACTAATAGTGCTTTCAAAATGCAGCGTGCCATGCATCGCCTACGAAAGGTAGCTGCACACCTTGGATGTAGACGTTCCCTGGATGTGGCAGTCCCACAACAGCTTGGTGCTGGACCTTCTACTGCACATGTTGGAGGGACTTCATCTTCACATGGTGCACATGGTGGTAGGACTTCTTCTTCACATGGTGCAACAACTACTGCAGAGGGTGGTCAAGGACATGGTCATTATGATGATGAAGTTGATGAAGGACAGGGAGAGTACTATGATCATGAGTATGATGAGATTGGCATGTCCCAGCTTGGAGATGCACCCCAAGGAACTCAAGGCCCCTCCGATTCTAGACGTCCACATAGGACGCTCAGACCAGTGGACAGGTACACTCTAGGTACCTATCCGTTTGGGAGGGGAAAGCGTTACGCTCGCCGTCCACGTTAAGGTACAAGGAGCGATAAAAGATCCAAAGACTTCATATGCTTTATTTTGTGCATGGACTATGTATGCATTGGACCTTGTACTATGTTTGTTGATTGATGAAGCATATGTATGGACTATGTTGGATGTTGAATGTGTTGGACTATGTTGGATGCTTAATGTGTTGGACCTTATGTATGTACGGATGTTGAATGAATCTGTCTGTCGGTGTGGTCATGTGTTATGTGAATGTGTGGAACGTCGCCATGTTTCATGTTTCTAGCTATTAAGGGCCTCCGTCGCAACTCACAAGGAAGAAGGGGTGTCATCATCCCCATCCTCCATGTTACGATCAACCTCTGTTGGATCCACGGTGACATGGCAAGCACGCAAAGGGGACGAAGCGGCTTAGGAGAGTCAGGGAGCTAGCGAGCTCAGGTCCGTTGTTGGCACAATGTCATCGTCGGCTGATTAGAGTAGTGGGAAATAGTGAAGCAAATCAAAGAAGAGGTATATTTTGGTGAACCCAGGGGCTCGGCGTTTAGTCATTTGACGCCGACCCCTGGTACATACTGGAAAACAATTCACCAAAGCACCGAGGTGCCCAACCTCGGCGTTTAGTCGTTTCACGCCGACCCCTGGTACATACTGGAAACCCTTGCATCGAAGCGCCGAGGTGCCCAAGCTCGGCGTGGGGTAAATTGACGCCAAGCCATGAACCTCGGCGTGTTACGACTAAGCGCCGAGGTTCGGCCCAAACCGGGCGACGGCCGTTGCCAAACCCTAGGGTTGGCGTGGGCCGACTCGATGCCGAGCCTCAGCCCAACTCGCAAATGGCCGAGCCAAACCCTAGGGTCGGCGTGGGACGACTAACACGAGTTATACTAATAAGAGTAGACAAGTTATATTTATGTTTGTATGTTTGTTCCTGTAGGAAAAACCGATTGTTGGTTCGATTTCAATCCCCTATTTTTAGAGAGACTCAAATCTTTTTTTTCAGTTTGGGAATCAACCATAGTACATGAAACTTAGAGGTAGGTAAACTGCAATTTATGAAATAGCGGAGGCACAACGATTACACTCACATCAAAAGTAACAAATGGCATGTCACAAACTAAACCTAGCATGCCTTAGGGGATTGAAAGAAACAAGTGATACAGACATTGCAAAGGGTACACACTCACATAAAAACTAACAAGGGCATGTTGCAAACTAAACCTAGCATGCCTTATGAGATTGAAAAGAACAACTCATACAAGCATTCCACATTCGGATTGACTAACAAATGTTGGTCCTAATAATGCTCCCACATATTGAACTGAGTTGCGCCTTCCCCATAGTATCCTCCAGTTGACGGAGGCGGTGGTGGTGGCGGTGGCGGTGGAGAAGGAGGTCCGTCCTTCTTATGGTACGGGCACTCGCAGTACGGATTATTGCATAGTGCCTCCTCTGCATCATTGCTGTTGTCGTCGTCCGACTTGTCCCTGTTACCACTTCCAGGGCCATACTCTAGGTCAAAGATGCGTCCCTGTAGATATGTGATGTACTGTTGATGGGGATAGATAGGAGGAGGGTCGACCCATCTAGTGAAGCCACAGTTATCTGGACAGCTTGAATCCTGAAAACCCATCTACCAATAAGTACTAGTAGAAACCAAATGCAAATCTAAAAAAGGAGAGAGTTCAAAGGCAATACAAATCCTCGCGGGCATCTAAAGAAACGATGGCCTCCACCGTCACAGTCGTTGTACATCTGCACAACGCAATCCAAACCGTGGCGGCATTTTGGCCAATCTTCAATGCGCTTCTCATATGATCTAAGAGGTCTCTCACGGGTGAAGTCACTCTTCCTCTCCAAAGGAAATTCCTCTATTGGTTCTTCAAAAGAATCAGGACGCCTCCTTTCCTCCTCTTCCTTATGCTCCTTTTCTATAGCCTCCAGTCTACGTCTCTGCTCAAACCTCTCCTTAACCTCCGCATCCCACTCCTTCAGGCCTTCTAGACGCTGCTTGTCCGACTCCTTGATCTCAGTGTCAATCCACTGCTCAAAGTCACACAGTGGTGGAACGGTTTGCAAGAAAAACAAATTGTTACAAAACAAATAAATAAGCAATACTTAATATCACAAGAAAATTAATTAACACAATAAAAAGTCCTCACAAACGATGTATGGCGCTGTTGCTTTGTAGGTTCCCATGCATAATTGGGACACATCCAGTACCTCTGTCTATATGTTTCCTCATCTTCAGAGATGTCTACCTTGCAAGGATCACCACAAAAGCACATTGGTCGAGGAACACCTTCAGGGAGAGGCTTTAGGTCGTAGGGATTTGCCCTCTGGCGACCATAGCTACAATTGAAAGAATTTAGTCATATTAACAGAGAACCAAACCTAAACCTAGGGTTTTCTATTTGTTGCACAGATAATGAATAAACATTGGGATTACCTTGGAATACGAGCTTTACCACGCCTTGGCATCCTAACATTACGTAGAAAAAAAAATCAATCCAAAGTACCTTGCAACGAATGTAAAGGTACTAACACTACATCACCATACCTCACAAATAAGCTTTTCATTATAAATCCTAAACAAATTTGAATCCCAACAAACACAAAATTTAACTCAATGATTATAAACCATAACATATACAACAACAACAACACCAACAACCATACATTTGGGTCATTCAATCATTTGAACCACCATACATTGCACGAATGACATGAACATGAACCAAACCTATAATGCCAAGTTCAAAAACAAACAAATCTAAATGAATGAATTAAAAGAGGGGGAAAGAGGAGTACCTTGGCAAAACGCCTTGGTGATAACAAATTGAAATGTAATGACCAACAAATAAATAAAATACATAGTAACCCTAATGACCAACAAATAACTAACCCTAATGACACCTACAATAAACAAATAACCCTAATGACCAAAATAACTAGAAACCAAACTAACCTAACATGTTCATCACATAAAACAGTTAAACAACAATGCACTCAATCATCTTTAGCCATACATTTTGCAAATGAAAACACAAATATACCAAATCACCAAACAACCATGATTCCACATGATTAGGGACAATGTAAGCACATCTACGCGGATAGAATGGAGGAGGGGAGGGACCATTACCTCGAGGAAGCTTCGGGAGACAAGATCTGGGCACCGGGGGTCGATTTTGGAGGTTAGAGTTTCGTGGGGGCCGTGGAGGATTTGGGAGCCGTGGGGGAATGGAGGAGGGGAGGGAAGAAGAAGAAGGGGGCCTCGGCTTAAAGGGTCCAGACCTCGGCGTTGAGTCGGGTCACGCCGAGGTCTGGAGGCTCGGCGTTAAGTGACCCAATGCCGAGCTGCTGGGCCACCGTGCTTTGTTGGGCCGCCTGGGCCACGCTCCGGATGGGGCCAGAGCTCGGCGCTCAGTCCGACCGCGCCGAGGTTGGGTACTTGGCGTCGGCTGACACGACGCCGACGTCTCGGACCCACGCGCCAACGTGTCGACGACGACCCCGGTCTTCCGTGATGTGGCAGTACCTCGGCGTTGAGTGACACGACGCCGAGCCTTATATCTCGGCATCATGTGCTAAGACGCCTAAAAATGGTCTATTTTCAGAAAATGTTTTGGCGTTGGTATTTTTCTAAAAATTGTTTTCAAAAGAGACCAAAATACGAAAATTTCACGCGAAGCGGAGGAGGGTCGTCGTTGTCGCAGAGGGAGAGGAGTGCTCCCTGTGCTTGGATCCGCTGGAGAGTGGCGGGCTGGCGGCGTGGCCGGGGTGCAGGCACGTGTTCCACGGCCAGTGCGTGGAGCAGACGCTGGCCGGGAGGGCGACGTGCCCGCTGTGCAGGCACCATCTGTTCTCAGATGCACTCGTTTGCTAGACCATGCGTCGTGGGGTCCAGTGGCGGATCTAGGATTTCAATCATCGGGGTACGGACGAAAACGATATAGTTCATCGACATGGACATGACATAATTAAATCACTAAACGATGATAAAATAGTTGCGATTATATATAGATGGAACAAGTTACATGTTTCTATAATTCCATTACATGTTTCCAACTAAATCTTATAAATTATAGTATGATAGAAACTAAAGCTTCACACTCCGTTCCGCCGTGGCTCGAAAGCGTTTAATGATATCTTCGTTGGTTACACGTCAGAAAAATTCACGCTCAATAAATGTGACCAAACAATCATTTAAGTATTGATCTCCCATCTTATTCCGAAGCTTGGTCTTCACATAGTTCATTGCTGAAAATACTCTCTCAACACTTGCAGTAGCCAGGACCAATTCAGCAATAAATAAACAAGCTTAAAGCGATCATGCTTCTTTTGCAATATATCCTCTTCTCACTGCATCTTGCTCATTTGCAGAATATTGGATGATGGGGATCCTCTTTCCAGGATCATGGGGAAGACGGTCAACATCATAAACTCCCTCCGTTGTCTCTTGTGCCTCATGTATTTCTTCCTCACCAGGATTTTCATGTCTTGCTTCTTGATCTTCTGTCTCCTGTGTCTCGTGTATTTCTTCCTCAAAAGGATTTTCTGGTCCTGCTTCTTGATTTGGAGTGGACAAAGATACCTTTTTTGCTTTCTGTTTCTGAGCATGAGCATTCCATAGAGATGCAAGATTGTTATTCCTCTTCATGCATTTTGATGTTCTGCAATAATAAAATTAAATACATACTGATCACTGAGTACTCTAGGGACAAATATTTTCTAAGAAAATAATTGGTCAAATTAGAAGAGGAATTCCGCAAACCATAACTATTGATTACTGAACTATTGTCTAATGATTGGTCGGAATGAAACAGGACTGAATTTTACCGTTTGCATCAGGGGAAGCAGTCAAGCAGTGTCGGACTGCTGGACGGATCGGCGGCAGCGCCTCAGCCGGCCGGCCGTCAGTGTCTCAGCGACGTCGCGACGAGGGTTTCTGTCTTTCCAGCTGCCGGCGGGCGGGCGGGGTTGAGGAAGGAAGTCGCGTCGTTTCGTCTGGCTGTTCGAGTGTTCGGCAGATTGCTTATACATCAATACGTGTTGTGCAGTTTGGAACTGGGCTGTTGTTGGGCCAAGAAAGCAACGAATGTAGAGTGTTCGGGCTGTCGTATGGGCTGAGCAGGCTAGCAATTGTATTTAACAATGTATTATACATGTACAAGGTATTAAAGGATATATATACTTGGTGTTTTTCCAGAAATTTTGGGGGACAGCTGTACCCCCATGCACCTACTGTAGATCCGCCCCTGGTGGGGTCCGAGACGCTACAGAGTACAGACAGCTGACAGCAGAGAGGCATGCGGCATTCAGGCATCATCAGCTAGCAGATGGTCGACCCATGTAACATGACTTTGGATTGGATTGATCACTGATGTAGATGATGTTCGATCTCTTTGTGTTGATCAGTGTACTTTTTTTTTATGAATTTGATCAGTGTATGTACTTCAGTGTAAGTTTTGTAACATAATCTTTGTGTTTGATGAAAAGGTCAAAACTGTCTCTCCGAATACATAATTATATACTTGCAATGCATGAACCGTCTTCGCTTGTCAAAGCGCTAACAGATAATTCTAGGCTCGTAGCTTTTCTTCTTCCTAGCTATGGGCGTCTGTCCCCTGGACGCTCAGTTGGTCGGCCGCGACGTCAGCCCAACTACTCCCTCCTATTTGTTTGGAAGTTTCTCAATAAAAAAAAGGGAATTTGATGATTCTATCCCTGTTGACCTCTATTATTTTAACTTTATGATTTTATCGTTATTATTTTGAAACGAAGCAGCCATCTTTTCTACCCTTGCTTTGTAACACCGCAAAGTCCGAGTGAATTAAATGGTAAAAAAAAAGAAAAAAGAAAAAGCACCCACACCAAGACAGGCATACCCTCACCGCCTCACGTTTGCTTCTCCCAAGGCTCGGGCTCGTCGTCCCTTCCTCTCGAGCACAGGACGCGCAGCAGAGGGCGGACAGCGGAGGCTAGGGTTTCGTCACCGGCGTTCTTTGGGTGGCGCGCCTCCCGGCGGTGGATCTGGCGCCTCCCCTCCCTCCCCGCGATCCCAGGAGTTTTTGGCTGGGCGCCTCGCGAGCACGCGCGGAGCGCGCTCCCGGCCCGAGTGGGCAGGCGGCCGGCGGCTAGGCCCCGCCGCGGCTCCCCCGGCCGGCGGCGCCGGCCACTCTCCCCGGCGTGCGGCACCCCCGCCCCGGCGTTCGGCTTTGCGAGATATCCGGTTTTGGGTCAAAGTTGCTTCTCGTCGAACTTTCGCTGGATTTCTGCTGGATTCAACAAGCGAGTCCCAGTGATCCCGCATAGTGTACGGTTGCTAAATCAAGGTTAGATCTCGTGCCGTCATGCCATTTAAATGTGATGCATTTGTGCAGATGAATGACCCATAGCTGGATGCACTCTGCTCACAGCCACACACCTCTGCGGTGAGGATACTGCTGCCACACATTCAGATAAGAGAACTTGACTCTGTTCTGACTGCACAAGCTGTCTACTTTTAAGATGGAAAATTTCTTCCAAATCAATGTCTTACCTAAAAACGTATGAATTTACTACTCACTAATTCTGACTGCCCTTACTAATCACTAATGCTGACTGCATTTACTCTAACTGCTAACTTTTTCTACATCGTGCGCTTGTAATTGCAATGTTTGAGCAGAAATTTTACACTGATTGAATTTTACACTGCATTTTATATGAACTTGGTTTTGCACTGACTGAATTGTATAATTCTATATCAAATTTGCCAAATTGCTGATATGAAAAATAGGGGTAAAAACACAAATATCAAGATAAAACGGAGATAAAAACACCTGGGCAAAGTTATCCTTTTGTCCAAAAGTTAACATCGTTACGTGGACTTCACAGAATAGGGGTAAGGCATTCCTTCATTTTGAAATCGCAGGGGTAAAATCATAAAGTTTAAAAAATGAGGGCAAAATCACCATTTCGCTTGAAAATCAGGGTACAAATGCTTAAGCCCCCTCCCCCCACCCCACAAAAAAACATCCACTCGTCCAGTTGCTCGTATCCGCTCGTCCACTCGTCACTCCTATCTGCTCCAGGGACAATGACCACCGCGAGCACCAGGCACGAGGCACCCGTAGCGTCCTCTACAACCTAGGCGCGGAGCGGCGCGACCTGCCGCCTCCGAGGGGCAGCGCTCGGCCGCTGGCCCTGCCAGGCGCAGCGTGCCCGTGTTCAGAGGCGTGATGCTCGGTTGCCAGCCCTGCCAAGCGCGGCACGCGGATACCCTCTCCCAGTCATGTGGCCGTTGCCTCCCCACCATGTCATGGAGCCGCCGCCACCGGGCCGCCGCCTCCGGTGAACTCCTCGCGCCGATGATCCTCCATTCTCCGAGCAGCAAGGAGTTGTTGCGCTGAAAGCACATGTTACAAGCGTATGTTTCATGTGTTTCAGATGTTTCAGAGGTATATTGCAAGTGTTTCATATGAATGTTGCAAAAGTAGATCGGGATGTTGCATATGTTGCAATGGTTGTACACGTATGTTGTAAGCATCTGTTCCCAATTTTTCATCTATTTTTTCAGACGTGTGTTGTAAGTGTGTTTATCTGGATGTTGCATATATTTTACACATATGTTGCAAGTGTTTTATCTGGATTTTACATATGTTTTCGATGATTTTCAAATATTTTCATGTATTTTTGCAAATATTTCCGATGTACTTCCTCTGTCCAGAAAAAATGCGAAGTCAGCAGAGACACGCGGCATCAGGCATCAGCTAGCAGATGGTCGACCCATGTAACAAAGACTTTGGATTGGATTGATCATTGATGTAGATGATGTTCGATCTCTCTTTGCACTGATCAGTGTACCTTTTCTTTTTACTGAATTTGATCAGTGTACTTCAGTGTAAGTTTTTGTAACGTAATGTTTGTTTGTGATCAAAAGGACAAAATAAGTCTCCCCGAATACATAATTATCGTCTTCGCTTGTCAAAGCGCTAGCAGATAATATGGGCTTAGCTTTTCTTCTTCCTATACTTTTACAACCGATCGATGCTCTCTCTCTCTTTATTCAGCATCTCCAGACTACCCAAAACAATCTCCTAATCCAGAAATTTTAGTAAGATTAAAAAAAAAAATCATCTTCAACAACTCTCAAACCCTCCTTCCAGTCTTTTGGCACTTGGAAAAACCACCCGCTCGCGCGGACCTTTACGCGTGCTTATAGTCGTGCCAATACGAAGGTGGAAGGATGTGGGAAAAAAAGACAGGGTTTGTTGGGTTCATAAACCCGGGGTCCCTCGCGGACCGACTTCCCCGCAAAGGCTCGGCCCAACCACACAGCGCGCAACTCATGGGCCGGCCCAAGAGTCTAAACAACAGGCCGAAAGGGCGGTCCAGTCACCGACCGGAAGGTTTGGCCGAGGAGGAACAACGCCCGCTTGTCGACTCCGGCCCACCTCTCCGACCCAAGCGCTCACTTCGGTCTCCAGCCGTCTCCGGACGGTCTCTCCGACCAGGAGGCCTGGCAAAGCACTACCTCCGACTCCGACCCCACGTCTCCGACCGGCGTATACAAAGACCCTGCTCACTGCTCTTCTCCGACTGGCGCAACCAGAGCCGACTGGGACCAACCGACCGGGGACGCCCGCCCGGAAAGGACCAGGGAACGAACGAAGAAAGTAAGGCAAGGCGCTCAAATCAAACCACGATACCAGGGACCGTACCCTGTACACTTGCAGGAACAATACTCTACAACCGCCCTGACACAAATAGTGTTGTAAGCGCCAACATTTTCCTCTATAGTATTGTGGGCGCCGATTAAACTCCCATACGGTAAGGCCCCCCAGATGCCCCTGGGCATCGACAGTGTTGTGGACGCCGGGATTTACCGTACCGAGCGAACATGGTGAAACTCCTCACATGCCTCTGGGCATCAATAGTATTTGCAGGTACCGACATCTGCCATATCTGAACAATGAGGACGTAACCTCCCACATGCATCTGACATCCAACAGTGTTGTGGGAGCCTACCATCATCCTATACCCACCGGCATGGGCAACAAGACTTAGAAGCATACGTACTGTCGGGTTCACAAACCCAGGGTCCCTCGGGGACCGGCTTCTGCGCCAAGGCTCGGCCCAAGAGTCTAAAAACAATAGGGCAAAAGGGTGGTCCAACAACCGACCGGAAGGCCAGGCCCAAGAAGAGCAACACCCGCTCGTCGGCTACTTCGGCCCACCTATCCGACCGGAGCGCTCGATTCAGGCTCCAGCCGTCTCCAGACGGCCTCCGATCAGAAGGCCTGCCCCGAGCCCTACTTCCAACTCCGACCCCGCGTCCCTCCGACCGAGGCTCGTAGGAACCCTGCTCACCGCTCTTCTCCGATCGGCGCACTCAGAGCCGACTAGAGCCATCCGACCGGGGACGCCCCATTCAGTAGGAACCAGAAGACGTGCGGAGCAAGGCAAGGCAAGGCAAGGCTCATAAGTCAAAACCACTGTACTAGGGACCATACCCTGCACGGCACAGTACTCTGCAACCACCCTGACATAAACAGTATTGTAGGTGCCGACATCTCCCTCTACAGTATTGTAGGGGCCGCTAAAACTCCCATACGGTAAGACCCCCCGCGTGTCTCTAGACATCGATAGCGGTATGGGCACTAGGATTTACCGTACTGGGTGAACATAGCGAGACTCCTCATATGCCACTAGGCATCAAACAGTATTTGCAAGTACCGACGATCACCGTCCCTGAAAAAAGCAGCGCGACCTCCCGTGTGCATCTGACATTCTACAACGACAGTAACAGTATTGTAGGCGCCTACCACTATCTTGTACCCGTCGGTGTGGGCAACAAGGCTCGGTAGGCGTGGGCAACAAGGCTCAGCAGCATACGTACCCTCACCCTCTCACTTGTAAAGCCATCCCCTTTATCTATAAAAGGGGGTGCGCTTCCTCCAACAAAAGGGAGACCGATTCCAGTAGATTAGAGTTCCTTAGATCGATAGCTCACAACCACATAACCGCAAGGTTCGGACCTCAAGCATCCGCTTGAACACTTATCTCATAGCGAAGTTCCTGTCACTCTCGACCCTTCCGGTCGGAGCCGACCGGACCTCTTGTGCACCCCATCTTTCTCCCTCTCGTTTGTAACCCCACTGCAGACTTCGAGCACCTAGGCTCAGGAATAAAGTCACCGACCGACCCCAACTGGACGTATGGCACGTTGCCCAAACCAGTATAAATCATGTATCATTGAGTGCTAGGCCACGTCCGATCACAACGTACAACAAAACTACAAATATTCACTAGTTGGTCACATTTTGCGCTGACAGTTGGCGCCGTCCATGGGGAAGACACTGTACGTTCATGAAAGGACCTAGGATGCCGCCTAGAGGGGGGTGAATAGGTGTTTCTGAAAATTAACACCTTTAAATGCGGAAATGATTAGTAAAGTGATTTTCCAAAATGGAAACTCCAAATAAAGAGTAGTATCACCCCTCATAAGTTAGCCACAAAGTATACAAGGTATAAATAATATATCTAGAAGCTATAACCCTGCAACACAAAGTTAAATCAGAGAATGAATATATTCAGCATAGAGCTCTAATACCGGACGTGTCCGGTATGCACGGTTTCTGCAGATCAGCCCCGAACTTGCTCCTTTCGATTTTGATCTTCAAAGCAAACTGCAGGCACCTACTAGAGATATAAATGTACACAGAGAACCTGCACAAGAGCTAGAGCAACACAAATATCGAATGAAATGCAAATTGAGACACGATATTTGTTTTACCGAAGTTTGGACTCATTCGAGTCCTACTCTCCGTTGAGGGGGCTATGGGTGACCCAACGAAGGTCAGCCCTAGAGGGTACCACGAAGGTCACTCTAGCCGGAGTCTTTTCCAACTCCTTTTCCTCCTTCCACTAGATGATTCCGAGGCGGCGGAATCCATAGTTACAAACTTTCCGAGGCACACCACAATCTCTCGAGTGCTCTCCGGCGACGCCTAACCATCTAGGACCGAAGAGTCCAAGAGTAACAAATGCGAATCACGAGATTGACAATATGCACAAGTGCTCAAGTGGTTGGATTGCTCTCTTTTTGAATTTCACTCAACCCACAATTTGATTTGGCAAATTTGATCAATCACTCAGTAAGAGAGGGTTGGGAGAGTTGGCAAGGCTCAAAAACGTGTGTGTATCAGCAGAATCAGCAGCCTCCAAAGGTGGAGGCTTGGGGGTACTTATAGCCCTTTTGGAAAAACTAGCCGTTGCAATACCGGACACATCCGGTATGACTTACACTGCGCCAACGGTAACTAAGTTACAGTAAAGTTGTGAGGCGTCGGGACTCCCGATGAATGCCGGAACTCCCTACCGTCGGAACTCCCGACTCACGTCGGAACTTCCGACCCTCAGAAATTTTGAAAAACATGTAACTGAGTTAAAGTATGTGAGGTGTCGGGACTCCCGACTCATGCCGGAACTTCCGACCGTCGGAACTCCCGACTCACGTTGGAACTCCCAACCCTCAAGGCATTTGAAAACTAGCCGTTGGCCTCTAGCCATCCATACCATACACGTCCGGTATGAATACCGGACACGTTCGGTATGACTAGGACAACAAACCCTCCAAGTCAGTTAAAGTGCGAGACGTCGGAACTCCTGACCCTTGCCGGAACTCCCGACGAACCAACCCGAGAACAACAATTTTAGCACATCCGGTATCAATACCGGACACGTCCGGTATTGCCAGACCAGCAAAAATAAAGTTAGCTCTTTTGTCGCTCAAATACTGAAAACTCACATGGGTTGGCTTGAGCACTTATGAAACATTATCTATCAACATGATGCATCCCTCTTAATAGTATGTCATACCTATTAAACTCAAGATAAAAGGAAAAATGAATTTATACCACTTGAGTTGACCTCTTTTGAATTAATGTCGTCTTTTTCAATCTTCACCAAATAAGGGTGCCAACATGTTGATATTGATCTTTACACTTGAGCATAGCCATCTTGAGCACATGACTTGATTCCATTCATCAAATATGAAAAACTCCAAAATGTATCAAGTCACTTCCATCAAACACTCTAATAGTGATTTGATCCTCCACATAAACGTGGCCATCATAGCTTGATTAATACCTCAACTAAATGCAAGTACTTCCTTCTTCACCCTAGCTAGGTTCTTCGGCCACCAAGCCGTCGCTTGCCCTTCACCCTTGCTTAGTACCTCGAAACCTTTCCTTGCTATCTTCACCATCTCAAGCCATCAAGTCACATCTTGTGTTGAATCATCCATTCATGTATTGTTATCTTTTTCATTTTAATTTAGCAAGCTTCAAATATGAGACCAATCCATATGCAATCTCTTATGTCTCATTAATTAATCCTTACAAGCTTGCTTTCACATAGTACATGAAAATCCCACAATAATTAATGCTTGAACTAGATTGTTTACACAACAACACATCATTTTGGCTTTCATTAAGTATCTGTGAGATAACCTATTACCTGTCTACACTTAGCAAACGGGTTAGTCCTTTAATCATGTTGTCATTCAATTATCCAAAACCCACTAAAGGGCTAGATGCACTTTCAGTTCAACACTCTTTTGGTCCTCGGATGGCCCATTATTCCGCCACCTCCGCTGTGGCGGGCTCGACCGATACGATTTGCTTCGGCTCGTTGGAGTTCCCCGCACTCTCACCCGCCGGGATGTGGGTTCCACCCGTCTTCGAGCCATCCCATGCCTTCCTCTTCGGAAGCCTGGACTTCGTCGCCGACTGACTCGGCATACTCCACCTTCGCGAGGAGACTCGTGACCCGGCACCCGTCAGGGAGACGTCCTCCATCGGCTCCGGGATGCGCGACTTCGACGACGTGGCATCTGCGCTTCATTCCGAGCAAACTCTCTGCTCAAACCCCGCTGTAAGTAATATACATGTTGTTATTCACTTACTACGTTCTATCCTCCGCCAAATACCTGGCGAAACCCCATTATCCCCAACACAACCGATGTACGACTGGTTCCCCTACGGCCTCGCGTCTTCCGTGGACGCATACGCCCGGGGACTCCAAAAGGTGCTGGCGCCGCACCCTCTCACGTCTAAGTTCGTGGGGATGGCGAGCTATGCTCCCACCTGTTTCCTCGACATCATGGATGACGACGTCGGGAGTTATGGCTCCAGCATCGGCGACGTGGCGCCTAGCCACCGTCGGTCCTAGGAGTACGCTGTGGCGGACGCTCCGGAACAGCCGCCAGGGGTAACGGAGTCCTTCCAGACCCACGCCCCGCCGGGCCCTCATGCGGAGACCCCCGAGCTCACACTTGGGCATGGGGATGAACTAGGACAACGGCGGCTGCATCAACCACCGACCGCACCAGCGCGCTCGGCGCACCACACTGCGCCCTGTGCGCATAGACTGGCGAATGGCACTCGGGGTCTCGCCCGTCAGCCCCAGAGCAACATCCCGGTTAGGGGGACTGACCCCCCGTAGTTCGCTCAGGCCAGTCAGAACGTTGCTGCCGCGGCAATGCTCCTACGTGACCTGTTCGAGCCGAACGACCCTCGCGAACGGGCGATCCATCGAAACCTCCGGGCACTGCTGGAGACCACCGCCGTTCAACAAGCGGAGTGCTCCGTATCACGACGCCGACTTGCGACCTCGCTCCCCGTCCGGGGAACAGGGACGCAACAGATGGGGCACTACACCCTATCACCGCAACAACCACAGAGTGCGCCACACGTTGCCGCATTGACACCTCACCTCGACTTGACGACCGCTCTGTGTCGTCCGCCTGTCCACGCGCGGCTCGGGCCGAACCGAGATACGCACAGCATCGACCGGAGTCCTAGCCCTGACAGCCTGGGACATTTGTCAAGAAAAAACGAAATAGTTCTTCAATGCATGAAATTTATTTTTTAGTGACGGTTTACTTAATAACACCGCTATTGAAATTGATTTTTTGGCGGTTTTAAAACCGTCCTCGAAAATCCCTCATTTATATAACCCATGGTGTAGTAGCGGTATCAAAAATGGTCCCTAAAAATCGATTTTGACCATCCTAAAATGTTTTTTGTGTGGTAGTGAAATTCATATCACGTGTGGCTAATTGTTTGAAATTATGAGCTACTTTTGACATTTAAAATGGATGGTTACTAGAAAACCTTGCACCTTTACATTGGCCTGAAGCAATACTCCTAAATTCGAAGCCAGGACTAGTTCAAGATGAAATAATAGTTTTTTAGTCAAACTAATTAAGTTTAACTTATGTGCTTAATTCAATATTTTTAGAGCCCTATTTTAAATATGCAAATAAATATTATTTGAAAGTATATCTAGGAGTACATTTCAAGAGGTGAGGTCCCTTATGAACACTAATCAGTTGCATTGGCGAATTGTATCTTCACCTCTTTCATTCCCTCGGAGATGATCGATTGGAGGCAAAATTGAGCACGATCACGGGATCACACCTGTCGTCGGAGGATGACCGCCGCCTCTACATCACCGTCAATTTTGTTTACGCATCGTTGCAGAATCCGATGTCCAATCGGTTTGCTTTCCTCCAATACTCTCACCTTCAGTGCCTCACACTTGCTGGGAAGAACAGAGACCATCTGTTGGGAGGTGAGAAGCTACCCTGTATTGGCTGTGAAGGCGTTGCTGTGCAGCTCGACCCAAATTTATAAGCCTCCTTGAGAAGGCACCCTCGGGGACTACAGTACAGCAGCAGCATCTGTTTTTTGTTTCACCTTTTTTTTTAGATAAAGGATAGAAACTATCCGGCTTCATCTACCCGTGGATAGAATCAGACCAAATTATTACAGCATCAAAAATTAAAGAAAGAAATTGACCGAAGAAAATACATCCCCAACAAGGAGCTCGAGTAGTCCTACGTGACCTCTGACTTCCACCGTGATGTCAATTCCACAGAATAAGATCACCAACGTCAAGACGAAGCCGCCAAACACGTTTGTCAGACCTAATAAAGGTACTGAAAACGTTGGACATCGACCACCATTGAAGACTGGATGCTTCTTCCTTGGCAACAGCACGAAGCACTTGGTGTAAACCACCAAACGCCGAGCTGTTACGCCAACGAATGCCGCCTCCGCCTTGAGCTGAACACCGAACAGGGTAACCACACGGGAAAACTGCCCGGCCTTGGCGATCAAGAACTTTGACGACGCGCCTGCGCCATCGCCGCCGGCCCGGAGAAACCAGGCTAGGTTTTCATCCAGTTATTGAACGCCCGCGGATGCAGCAAGGGACGGACTGACCAACGGCTTTAGCGGCGCCTTCAACAAGGTGCGTGGCACAGAAGTTCCACCGCCGCCGGCCCGGCGTAACACGCCAGGCAAGGATTTCGCCCAAGCCGCCGCCACCACCGTCGACACTGCGCCCGGCCAACGTGGAAGACCGCCTTCACCGGAAGGTCACCATCAGAGACGCTCAGAAGGCGGGCATCCCCGGCGCTGACCGTGGATCAGATCCAGACCCAGGGGGGCCAATCCTGACCCGCCGCCACTGCCGTCAGACGAACGGCACGCCGGCCGCCGCCGACGATCCACCACCACACAGAGCAGGGTACTGCCGGCAGAGGGATAGCACCAGCCCAGACCGAGGAGGCCAGATCCAGGCCCGCAGGGCCCAAATCCGCCCGTCCGCCGCCACGGCGACTACACACCGATGACGGAGAAGTCCGCCACCGCCGCACCGCCCTGCGCCCGCCGCGGTCGTGGTCGGCGACCTCGCCGAGCCCCACGCCGCTCGGGCGAGTCGCCCCACCTGGCCGCGTCGTCCAGCGCCGCCACACAACCGGCTGAGAGGGCCACGCCGCCGCCATCCTGGCCGGCCGCGCGGCCTTGCCGGCGGACTGCTCCGGCGGCGGCGCGACTGGAGATTGGAGGGGAGGGAGAGAGCGCGGCGGCTAGGGTTTCAAGAAGATACCCTTCGTACATACAAATTATGCCTTGTCCCCTTTGTTAAAAAAAGCTTCGAAAGCATGGCGCCTCGTCTTTTACTGTTACTAGCGTGCTTGTCACATGCAGCTGCCCTGGCTTCAGTTCAGTTCACCATGAACTAAATTTGAGAAATATTTTATGTTATTCTAAGTGCAAGATGATGTAGAAAGACACTGTTTACACCCACACCCACAGCAGAGCTTGCCATCACATGCCAGAATTCTTGCCGACATCTTCTCTCTCATTTGCCATGTCTTTTTTTTCAATATGCAAAAGATTTACGCATCATTATAATTAAATAGAAAATTATAACATACTGTACAAACGATGCGCTTCTTGCAAGTGTCCTAAAAGGTCTACAGAGCTACTAGACCATCTTAGCATGCGAGTTTAGATTTTGATATTACACAAATGGTATACAACCGAGATATGCGCAACGATGCAACATAAGAGGTGGCCTTGCATCTCCGCTATTGCCTACACGACCCTTTCCTCACGTTTATGAAGAGCATGTCTAGTGCTTCGATGTTGGAAGCGGTTAGCTTACCATCGAAGAGTCCATCATAGGCCTTCCGTTTCGACGCACTTGGCGCTAAAAGACTCGTGACGAAGCCCATACGCTGCATGACAAGGACCTTACCTCTTGGAAGCAGATACTCGGGAGATGCTCTGAGCCGCCAGCCACTTGCTTTGCAATGGGAGTGCCGGCTTAGCAGGTGACGGCTACTTGGGAGGCTGACCAATTAGCGGGGAGAGTCAACTTTCTTCAGCACTCGTTTGGTGAAGCTCTTGAGGCGGCGTGCAGCAGAGTTATCGCTGTCCTTGGCCAAAGGGCTGTCCCATGGAGGCGTAATGAGCAGGCCATCATGTGCCATGGGCTCGGCCGGGCTAAAACCTGGTGGATAGGCAGCCTCTTCCTCTGTAGGTGCATCAGCTCCTGGCTTGGTGGTCTGCGCTACCAGTGATGGCGTGACCTGTGGCTTCCCTTGCTCGGGCGACAGTAGGGCTGAGACCGTTGCAACTTGAGCAGGGCGCGAGGGGACGGCACACATCGTCAGAGAAGCGGCATGCAGGGTGATCGTCGTGCTGGGTGGAAACCTACAGCCTTACAGAAGGGCCACAGGTGCACACGCAGGTGACCTCTGAGTCTCTGACTGTGCCCCGTCTTCCAGAGAGGCTGCCACTGGAGTTGAGGGGGAACCGCCCAGTGAATGACCGATCGCGGTCCGGCTAACAGCGAGCGAGGCCGCGGTCCGTCGTGTCAACTGACACGCTATATAAACGAATTCATTTGCACGGCTGAGTGCCCATAGACTTCTAGTTTCGGATGCACCTCGCTGTAGGAAAACGTAATCTAATGCGATTTCACAACTCTGATTCTCTGAAACGTAATCTATTCCGAGAATTGCCCTGTTGGAACCGGTGGTGACCACCGAGTTCTCGATCTTGGAGCTGGCTTGCAGCCGGCCCGGCTCGTTACGAGCCTGCGCTCCCACAGGTCCCAGGTCCATCGAAGCTGACAACATATAAGGCTTTTGGGCCTCACTCAACCCAAAAGACTAGCCTGCTTTTTTTGACCACGGGTACCGGCTCCGATACCAATTGTTGGAACCGGTGGTGACCACCGAGTTCTCGATCTTGGAGCTGGCTACGAGCCTGCGCTCCCACAGGTCCCAGGTCCACTGAAGCTGACAACATATAAGGCCTTTGGGCCTTCCCAACCCAAAAGACTAGCCTTATAGGTGAGGGTTCTCCCGCCTTATATATTGTGCTCCCCCACCATCGCTACACGATGTGGGACTAAACCCCAACATGCCCAAGTCCGATTCGATTTAAAGTCCGACTCGTTCTTTCTTTTACGCGGGAAGCAATTCGATCCGCGGAAGTAACTTGCTCTATATATTTCTACGAGCCAAAACCGCATGGCCACACCACCACCAATTCATCTGATCTGAGGCAAAAATGCAGGTGGAATCGCAGTCGCAGGGCGCTGTGTTGCACATGTCGTCGGAGGATGGCCGCCGCCTGTGCATCACCGGCATGTCCTTGGTCGACCCGGCCTACGTGCCCGGCGAGCGCGTGGTGAACGTGTGGGCGGAGGTCGGGCAGGAGAAGCGCGCGATCGGGACGCTGTCATCCAAGGAGCCCGTCGTGTCCGTGCCACCGGTGGTACTCGGCGGCGAGTTCGTCCTGCGGCATGACTTGGCCGTGGCGGCCGCTGTCCGGTTGAACGTCCGTGTTCTTGGCCCGCCGGAGTCTTCCAACGTCCAGGAAGTAGAGGCGGTTCTTGTTCTTGGCGTAGACGACGTGGAAGAGGTGGTTGAGGAGGACGAGGACGAGGTAGCCGAAGGGGTGGAGTACGAGCCTATGAGCGAGGAGGACGTCGCGGAGCGTTACGATAGCGACAACGTCGAGGACGACGTCGGCGGGGTCAGTGTTCGCGAGAGCAGAAAGAGGCTTGTCGCCGCGCCAGCCGGGAGCGTCGTGCCGGACGGGGAGTTTCTTGGGCCGGCACGGTTCTCCGTCGTCGGGAACACAGCCGGCTTCATGCGGATCGCCGCCGCCGCCGGGGCCACCGGGGAGCAAGAAAGCAAGGAGATTCTCGTGCTGTACCGTTACACCCGCTTCTCAAGGACACGGAGCGGGCGGCGAGGCGTGGAGGCGTGCAGGAGGACGAAACTCCACCGCCTCCGCTTCGCCGTCCCGCGTGCTGCCGGCGACATGGCAAGCTCTCTGGCTTGGGCCGGGTCGTCTCTGGGTTCACTGATCTACCCCGGACTCTTCCGCCAGCAGCTGGCGGACCTGTGGACGAGCCTTCTGCTGGCGACGCCGGCGGCTAACGCCATCCCTTCGGGAGTCGGGCGTCTCCAGGTGATCGTGGACGTGGGCATCCTCCGGGGCGAGGACTACACGGTGGAGCGCATGGCGCACATGCGCGGCGAGCTAGTGAGCCAGGTGCTGGAGCCGTGGCCTGTGTACTACCACGTCGTCATGGAGCTGCACCTGCCGGAACCGGTGCCAGCCAACAGGAGGATCGCCGCCGCCGCCGCCGACGAGGAGGAGGAGTGCTGCGTTTGCTTCGAGCTGATGGAGTCCGGCCTGGCGGCGTGGCCGGGGTGCGGGCACGTGTTCCATGGCGCGTGCGTGGAGAAGACGCTGGAGAGGAGCGAGATGTGCCCGCTCTGCAGGCACAGGTTGTCCGACCCGCTTGTGGCGAAGAACATCAAGATTGATCCACTCTCTGCAGCCTGATTAGCTAGGGGAACTTTTTTTTTCATTATTCGTCACATCTGATTCTGGTAGATTATATGTTGGATTGGATCTTCACAGATGTTATTAGGTGTATGTAAAAGGGTGCATGCTTCTGTTTGAGCGATATCTAATACACATGTATTCACGGACGACCTGTTGTTCACTACTTCACTTATATATATTTAGAGTAAAGCTAAGCATCATCTGAGTGATTTAAGGCCTCTTCTCACTCGAAAGTTTCTCCTCAATACAAGAATGCATGTGGTCTTCATCTCTAACTCCGACAAGGTTAGGGTTAGGATCAGGGTTTGAGAGATTACTTGAATCCGACGGGCTTAGAAGGTTTCTAGGGAAAAACCACTGGCATTGTTGTTTCGTAGTTTTGTAGTTACTTATTCACAAACTTTGCTTTTAATAAAATTTCTGTAGGGGCCCCGGCCCCTCCAATTTCCTAAAAAAAACCTGGCACGACGGTACTGGCATGTGCAGGGCAACGTGGGGCGAGATGGCTGCGGTGGCGGCACCGGCCAAATAGTGAGGGAAGGCTATTGGTCGAAAAAAGGGTGGGGACATGACACTGATGGCCCGACGGCCTCTACTGGGTTAGTGTGGCGGCGTTCATAGGAGGCAGCGAAGGTACTGTGAGCCCATCTCGTTCACCTGACAAATTCGAGGACTCAACCTCAATGCGAGATACTGTGAGCATATACATGACGGGGGTGCCCTTAGCCCCTCTTTGCTTCATTGGTGCCACACCCATGCCTGGCCATGGCATCACTGTCGATCAAAGTGTGAATGGAAAGACGAGTAACCCGGTGAGCTGAACAAGAGTGAAGAATGGACGAAGAGAGTGGGTCAACCGGCCGGATCCCATGCATATATGTGCCAGTGTCAGGATATAGGGTATCTTGATCATCTTCCATATGGGTCTGGGTTGCATGTGTCAGGCTCTGACTGTCACTTGAGGAGTCGATGATTTTGAGCACCAAGAGGTCGTTTCGCTTCCTTGGCAACATTGAAGAGGTTGCCACTCTGTCGGTACGGGACCCACAGGATACCCTGCAAGGAAGGAAGAAGACCTAGTCCAATTAGGATTCTCCTCCTGTAATTTTAGTAGTAGTATTACTCTGTAATCCTACTAGGAACTCTCATTGTAAACCGACTAGGATTCTGGCCTCCTGACTATATAAAGGAGGGCAGGGCACCTTGAATTGGGAGTTCAACAGAGCAATTGTACGACACAACACTTCATAATCAATCCAACGCAAAGGCTAACACCGACTGGACGTAGGGTTGTTACTCGATCTGCGATCGAGGGCCTGAACCAGGATAAATCGACTGTCTCTTGCGTTAACCATCGAGTTCAGCATACGCCGATGCCCGAACATACTACCCCGGGTACCCCCGTGGCAGGCTATCGGTGGTAAAACATCGACAGCTAGCGCGTCAGGTAGGGGCTTTCGGCGACTTTGCATCCGAGAGCTTGATGGACCTCGACAACATGATCTTCTCAAAGGGATCGACCTTCATCTTCGGTTCATGGATCTGCAAGGCAGGCGACGACGGCAAGCTCCAAGGCCGTCTCCTTGAAGAATCAGATCATCATCAGGATCATCCTATTTCGACGATAACGACAAATCAGCTTGCTGGAAGATTCGCACAGCTCAATCCAACTCAGTTCTTTCAAGATCACGTATCCGATTCAAACTCAAGTTCCGCTTCTAAAACGAAATCTTTTCCGAGTTCTTTCGGAAGACCGAATTCTTTTTTGACAAAGCTCCGGGACATGACGTCAACCTGTCAAGAATACTACTCGGAATACACCCAGAATACTTCAAAGAAGTCGGATCTTTTACCGTTCGGACTCCACAACATGGCAACATCCTATCAGACATGGCACGAAGGATCCACTTATATCCCAGGCTTAGAATGCCACTGAAGGGAGCCCAAGAAGGCCTCGTTTTAACCATAACATCTCAAGACTGCATCATTCACTGGCCAGATACCGTTCCTGAGAATGACGACGCCCAACTAATCGATGACATGACAACAACAATTCTACCTTACCAAGAAGGAGATTCCATCTATGACTTTGAGACCTCTACTGAGGTCATCAACAGCCCTGCCAGAACGGAAATCAACGACGATGACAGAACAACTCACGCTAGAGAAGTACTCATAATTCGCCATCCTCGATCACCATTGATCCCCCTAGAAGCACCCGACGTAAGATCTTCAGACGAATCCGAGTCCAATATATCACCATTCATCCAGGGATACGATGGTGAGACTGAGAGCCAGAGGCAAGCAAGAGAAAGAAAAAACAAATTAAAACAAGGACGGCAACGCCGTGTGAAGCAGCGGAAAGACACATGGATCAAATACGAATCAGACCTAGCAGAGTACAATAAAAGAAAATTAGAGCGAGAGATCGAAGAAGGACGAGCAGCGAATACTCCCTACGACAAGATCCGGGAGGCACCAGAAGAACTCAGGGCGACCTCACACCCCAATAAGAAACAAGGACAGCTTCGAGATTTCCTCCGATCAACAATCTTTAAAACGAACGATGGAAAGGCAACATCTCATGAACAAGAAGATCAAAATCAAAGGAAGTCCGCTTTCGAAAGACTAGGACCAAGTGGAAGTCACAACGGAGGAAGCCGTAGAAATCACAGTCAAAATAACCGAGTCGAGCAACCAAGAAAGGACAGGAGCAGAGCACCTACTCGGATGGTCACACAAAACTACTCTTACCAAGATGACAGCTGGCAAGAAGGGGGCGCAGAGTCAGAATATACAGAAGCCAGAACACACAATAGATTGCCCTGTTTTGCAAAGAGACTTGCATTGATTCGACTGCCTCACAAGTTCAAGCCGTCCAACCACTCCAAATACGACGGCAAGACCAAACTAAAGCAATGGCTCAGGATCTACTCTCAATCAATTGAACTAGCCGAAGGAGACGATGACATCAAAACCTTGTTCTTCCCCATGGCCCTAGAGGCCATGCCGCTTCAATGGTTTGATAAATTAAATCCCGGATCAATCAGAAATTGGGAAGACTTACAAAGAGCTTTCTGCGAAAATTTTGCGGGAATTATTACACATCCAATCACCCATGCAGAATTAAAAGGACTCAAGCAGAAAGGAGGTGAAAGTCTCAGAAATTACTATCGACGATTTGGCGAACTACGAGCTCAAGTACATGACATCACACAACGAGAAGTAATCGAAGCTTTCTCTCATGGAATCGTGGCTAGGTGGCAATTCCAAGACTTCTGCAAAGAAAACCCAAGAAATAACGAAGAATTCAGAAGAACAGTAGAAAAGATGATTACGACGGAAGAAAAAACGAAAGAGAGATTCCCGGAAAGGAACAACAGAGACAACTCGGACAGGCAAAATCCTCGACACAATAGACATCAGGAGAGAAAGCGAGGTCCAGACAACACGGTAGCAATGGCTGACAAATCAAAGAAATTCACCAAGCCCACAAGATATGACGACATTGAGAACATGCGTTGCCCTTTGCACCCCAACGGGAGGCACACCATCGGAAATTGCTACACCTTCAACGAAAGGTACACTAGAAAAGATAGCAAGAGAAACAATAAAGAAGACAATCAGAAAAAAGAAGACAACCATGATGACAAGAGATTCCAAAAATCCAGAGGGACAGTAGCAGTAATCTTTGCCAGGATTCTAGAATCCAGAAGCAAACATCAAGAAAAGTTAGCGCTACGAACAATTATGGCCGCAGAACCCGCTACACCAAGATATCTCAACTGGTCAGAGTACCCAATCCAATTCTCAAGAGAAGACCAGTGGACCAGCATAGGAAACACAGGCCATTACCCATTGGTTCTAGATCCGACCATTGCCGGCATGACTATCACAAAAGTACTAATTGACGGAGGAGCAGGACTCAACATCATCTTTTCAGAAACTCTAAGAAAGATGGGACTACAACTCGCCGGGATGATCACACCAACAAGTACACCTTTTTTGGCATAGTACCCGGCAAAGCAGCAATGCCACTTGGACAAATCACTCTACCGGTTACCTTTGGGACTGCCACAAATTACCGCACAGAGTTCATCAAATTTGAAGTCGCAGATTTCGATTCCTCATATCATGCAATTCTTGGGCGCCCAGCACTAGCAAAATTCATGGCAATACCGCATTATCCGTACCTGTTGCTTAAAATGCCAGGGCCTAACAGAGTTTTTTCTCTTCGGAGCGATTTAAAGCGCGCATTTGACTGCGACGTACATGCGATCTAAATTGCAGCAAAGGCACAGGCAAATGATGGGAGAAAAGAAATAGCCACTGTCACCGCAGAAACAAGCCAAGAGGAACTAGAGATACCAGCTAAGAGACTGAGCATCCTAGCACCACCAAAAGAAGCCAACGTGAAGCAAATCGACCTAGGCACCGGTGATCCTACAAAAACAGCAACCATCAGTGCCCACCTATCGGCAAAATAGGAACTCGCGCTCACCTACTTTCTTCGGGACAATAAGGACATTTTTGCTTGGAAACCGACCGACATGCCAGGGGTCCTAAGAGAGTTGGCTGAGCACGGAATTGATATCAATGAAGGCTCCAAGCCTGTAAAGCAATGACTACGACGATTCTCTCCAGACAAGAAGGCAGCAATTAAAAAGGAAATTACAAAACTAATGGCAGCTGGATTCATTAGGGAAATTCTCCATCCGGATTGGCTAGCAAATCTAGTTCTGGTACAGAAAAAGAACACAGATGAGTGGTGCATGTGTGTTGACTACACAGATCTCAACAAACACTGCCCAAAAGATCCCTTTGGGCTACCACGCATTGATCAGATAGTTGATTCAACAGCAGGATCTGCCCTACTATCTTTTCTCGATTGCTATTCCGGGTATCACCAGATCGCATTAAAGGAAAAAGACCAAAGCAAGACATCTTTCATCACTCTATTCGGCGCCTACTGCTATAGGACAATGTCGTTTGGGCTCAATAATGCTGGAGCCACTTACCAAAGAGCCATCCAAACATGCCTCGGTGATCAGATCGACAAAAACGTAGAAGCATACGTGGACGACGTGGTTGTAAAAACAAAGAACCCAGATACACTGATTGAAGACTTAAAACAAACCTTCTAGAACCTGAAGAGGTGGAGGTGGAAATTAAACCCAAACAAGTGCATATTCGGAGTTCCCTCAGGACAACTACTCGGATTCTTGGTCAGTCATCGCGGAATCGAAGCAAGCACCAAGCAGATTCGAGCAATAACAGAGATGGGCCCTCCTCGAAACATCAAAGAAGTACAAAAACCAACAGGCTACATGGAGGCACTCAACCGTTTCATATCAAGACTCGGCGAAAAAGGGTTGCCTTTCTTCAAACTACTAAAGAAGACAGACAAGTTCGAGTGGACAGAAGAAGCCAATGAAGCTTTCAAGAAACTTAAGGCATACCTCACCTCCTCACCAGTACTCACACCTCCAAAGAAAGACGAAGACATGATGCTATACATTGCAGCAACTACTACTGTAGTCAGCACGGCAATAGTAGTGGAAAGAGAAGAAGAAGGGCGAATATATAAAGTAAAATACCCAGTATACTATATCAGCGAAGTGCTATCAGAATCAGAAATCTGGTATCCGCATGTGCAAAAACTACTCTACGCCCTACTGATTACTTCACGCAAGCTTCATCACTACTTTGAGAGCCACAAGATTACCATGGTGACAGATTTCCCACTAGGAGACATCTTACGCAACAAAGACGCAACAGGACGCATATCCAAGTGGGCGGTTGAACTCAGTGTTCTCAACATCGATTTCACCCTGTGGAAAGCAATTAAATCTCAAGCCCTTGCTGACTTCGTTGCTGAATGGACAGAAATTCAACAACCCGTATCAAGCGCCATCCTTGACCATTGGAAGATGTACTTTGATGGATCACTTAAGCTAGGCGGAGCGGGCGTAGGCGTCCTCCTAATTTCACTAGACGGAAGACAACTAAAGTATGTCCTTCAGATATTATGGCAAGCCACCAACAACGAAGTAGAATATGAAGCTCTCATACACGGGCTAAGAGTGGCTATTACACTCGGAATCAAGCGACTACTCGTATACGGCGATTCGGCAGTAGTCATCAACCAAGTCAACAAAGATTGGGATTGCACCAAAGAGAACATGGGTGCCTACTGTGCTGAAATCTAAAAACTCAAAAAACACTTCCAAGGACTAGAAATTCTACATGTCCTATAGGACTCCAACATTGCTGCAAATGTTCTTGCCAAGCTTGGATCCCACAGGGTAGAAGTCCCACCCGGTGTATTCATAGAGGAGTTATCAGCTCCTTCTATCAAACAACCCGGTGAGACAACCACAAAACTCATAGCCAAAGGCAACCAGATTCTAGTGATCAACACATCATGGACACATGTTTTTGTTGATTACATCAAATAGAATAAGTTGCCAGCGGAAAAACAGCAAGTTACACAAGTCGTCCGCAGAAGCAAGAATTACGTCCTAGTAGGAGACAAGCTATACAGAAGAGCCGCATCATCAGGAGTACTCCTAAAATGTGTCTCATTTGAAGAAGGCAAACAAATCCTAAACAAAATACACTCAGGCTGCTGTGGAAATCACGCGGCTTCAAGAACACTAGTCGGCAAAGCATTCCGCATGGGTTTCTACTGGCCAACTGCTTTGAAAGACGCAGAAGAACTCGTCAGAAGATGCAAAAGTTGTCAGATGTTCGCAAGACAAGCTCATGTGCCAGCCCACAACCTCATCTGCATTCCACCAGCTTGGCCTTTCTCCTGCTGGGGGCTGGATCAAGTGGGACCTCTCAAGAAAGCAAAGGGCGGTTTTGAGTACATCTTTGTAGCAATCGACAAGTTCACCAAGTGGATCGAATACAAACCACTCGCAAAATACAGCGCAGCCAAAGCGGTCGAGTTCATCCAAGATATTATGCACCGCTTCGGCATGCCGAATTGAATCATCATAGATTTGGGTTCTCCCTTCACAGCTACAGAATTCAAAAGTTGGGCACAGGATTGCGGCTTCAGTATAGATTATGCATCAGTCGTATATCCAGAAGCCAACGGACAGGTAGAAAGGGCCAATGGACTTATACTAGCTGGATTAAAACCAAGATTATATGAAGAACTAGTAGACTATGGATCAAAATGGATCGAAGAATTACCCAAAGTTGTATGGGGGCTAAGGACTCAAATAAGCAGAGCCACCGGATACTCACCTTTCTTCCTGGTATACGGATCAGAAGCCGTACTACCCGCAGACCTGATCTGGACATCACCAAGGATAGAACAATATGACAAAGGAGAAGCAGAACACACCCGAAGATTAGAACTCGACAGCATAGAAGAAGTCAGAGTAAATGCTACCCTGTAATCAGCAAAATACCTCCAAGGACTAAGGCCCCACTACAACAAGAGTACACAGTCTCGATCATTACAAGTCGGAGACTTAGCACTAAGAAGAATACAAAAAACCAACGGACACCACAAACTACTCAGTCCATGGGAAGGTCCTTTTATCGTCGCAAAAGTCATCAGACCAGGCACATACAAGCTCAAAACTAAAGACGGAAAAGAAGTCAACAATACATGGTACATCAGTCAGCTACGAAGATTCTACGCATAAAAACAACTCAAGGGAGAATATGTATACAAGACATAAGACATCGATGTTCATGATCAACAAAGATACCGCAATGTACCATTGTAACACATCAATATTCATGATCAATAAAGATGATTATTTCTTGACAAACATATATCTCATGGCTCTATTCGAGTTGTCTCTTAAATGTAAAATGGCTGAAAATACGCCTGAGCATCCCGGCCGAGAGCAAAATAGCTGAAAAGACGCTTGAGCCCGCCGATGATGGTAGCTACCAAGCTGACACCCGAAATAAAATGCAAAATGGCTGAAAATACGCCTGAGCATCTCGGCCAAGAGCAAAATAGCTGAAAAGACGCTTGAGCCCGCCAATGAGGGTAGCTAACAAGCTGACACCCGAAATAAAATACAAAATGGTTGAAAATACGCCTGAGCATCCTGGCCGAGAGCAAAATAGTTGAAAAGACACTTGAGCCCGCCGAAGAGGGTAGCTACCAAGCTGACACCCGAAATAAAATGCAAAATGGCTGAAAAGACGCCTGAGCATCCCGGCCGAGAGCAAAATAGTTGAAAAGACACTTGAGCCCGCCGATGAGGGTAGCTAACAAGCCAATACCCGAAATAAAATGCAAAATGGTTGAAAAGACGCCTGAGCATCCCGGCCGAGAGCAAAATAATTGAAAAGACACTTGAGCCTACCGATGAGGGTAGCTAATAAGCTAACACCTGAAATAAAATCAAAACGACTAAAACTAAGCCTGGGCATAGACCAGAGCAATATCAAAATTAGGACCCTCCAGCTACTTGTACCAAATAGTAAGAGCCTCGGGGGCTACACTGGAAGATACCCAAGAAAGGTCATCAACACAAAGATCTACATACAACGAGTTGTTTACAGGGCACAAGAGAAGGCCAGACAAGCACTCGACAGATCAAGAAAGGTCATCAACACAAGTTGTTTACTTAAACAGAAAAGTACTTGACAAATCTATAACGAAGTTGTTTACAACGCGACGGATCAAGAAAGGTTGTCAACACAAAGATCTACATACAATGAGTTGTTTACAGGGCACAAGAGAAGGCCAGACAAGCACTCGACAGATCAAGAGAGGTCGTCAACATGAGTTGTTTACTTGAACAGAAAAGTACTTGACAAATCGTCCGAAGAATAAGCAGGGCATCCAGGCAAAGAAGACATAAACAAAAAGGACTTTCATTCAAAAAAGAAGTATAATGTCATATTACAAGGCACGGGCATAAAAGTCAAATACATCAAGCCTCATCATCAGGAGAAGGGAGGACGATATTAAGATTATCTACTATCCTACTAGCTAAGTCTTCAACTTCGGGGTCCGTCCTCTCAACAGCATCGATATATTCTTGACTATCAGATTCCTTTGCTATCTTAGACAAAGGAACCACTGGAGCAAGAACCCGGACTTGGGCCAGAACATTCTTGGTACATAGTTGAGCGCACCTCTTCACAAACTCTTAGAAACGAGTCGGAATTCGAGGAATCAACTTAGCCCAAGATTGCCCGTCATCAGCTGGAGTTCGAAGAACGTTGGCTACTGAACGAAAGGATTTCCACAAAGCCTTCTAGTTTTTAGTAGCCGTCGCCAACCTGCCAGACAAGTCTTCAATGGTTTTCTGGGCCTGCACAAGATCTCTATCAGCTCCACGCCTAATCAACTTAGCAAGCGCAAGTTCCTCTTTAGCACGAGTAATTACCTCCTCAGCCTTGTTATGACTTGTACGAACAAGAGTCTTCATTTCTTCAACGCCCTCCGAGAGTTTCTGCTTTTCAACCCAGAGAGCTGGACGAAGCAGCAGACAACAAGTCGGTGGAAAAGAAAGCTTCATTACAAAAAGAAACAAAAATAACTCTCAATACCGTTGCACTCCTTCTTCACGGCCTCCAAGTCCTTCACGGCCGCCGAGTTCTTTCGGGCCTCCTAAAGAGCGACATCCCTCTGCTTCTTGATTTCAATAGCCCGGGCACGAAGAGATTTTTCTTCATCCTGATGCGTTTGACGCTTAGCCTCCAGCTCAGCCCGGAGGAGATCAAGATCAGCTTTTAGGGTGCTCACTTCTAAAGACAACTTTTTCTCATTTTTAGACGAGAAAAAAAAGCCGGTGTGATCATGAGAGAAGGGCTGAGCAAAAAGATACAAAGAAAAACAAAGAATAAGGACCAAAGAAAAGCAAACATCTAAAGAAGGAACGATGAAAAAGCTTACCTGGAGCTTTTCTCCAAAAGAAGTCGCAAGAGATGACAAGTCTCCCTAGGCAGCAGTTAATTCCGATAGCCGATGAGTGTCATCGAACTGCTGCACCACATCATCGGCAAAAGGAGGACCGCCGGAAGCAAGAGAAGAAGGAGAGCCCGGCCGAGGTGAAGAAGGAACGACCAGAGCGATCTCCCGGGAAGCCGAGGCCAATCCCTCAGAAGGACCCGATGCAATGGCCACAGTCACCTTCGGGGCGGCCAAGTCTATAGCGGCACCATCGCCAGAGAGCTTTGTAGCTGTCAATGTTTTACCACCGATAGCCTACCACGGGGGTACCTGAGGCAGTATGTTTGGGCTTCAGCGTATGCTAAACTCAATGGTTAACGCAAGAGACAGTCGATTTATCTTGGTTCAGGCCCTCGATCGTAGATCGAGTAACAACCCTACGTCCAGTCGGTGTTAGCCTTTGCGTTGGATTGATTATGAAGTGTTGTGTCGTACAATTGCTCTGTTGAGCTCCCGATCCAAGGTGCCCTGCCCTCCTTTATATAGTCAAGAGGCCAGAATCCTAGTCGGTTTACAATAAGAGTTCCTAGTAGGATTACAGAGTAATACTACTACTAAGATTACAGGAGGAGAATCCTAATTGGACTAGGTCTTCTTCCTTCCTTGCGGGGTATCCTATGGGTCCCATACTGACAAGCCCCCGAGCACTTCATGGTTGAATTCTGTAAGCCTTGTCTTGTTCCTGCAGGTCTTGTCGGGTAGGAACAAGCGTCGTCCGAGTGCTTTCTTGAGTGAAACCATGTAGCACTTCTTGAGATCTTCGAGTGGTGTGTGCTTTTTGAAGAAAAAGTACATCCATCTGGGTGTAGCCCCCGAGCCTCTTGCTGTTTGGAACAAGGAGCTAGAGGGTCTTGTCTTGAAGAAGTCTTCTTGGTGACGTGCACTTTTGGACAAAAGTGCACTCACTGAGTGTAGCCCCTGAGCCTCTTGCTTGTTGGGACAAGAAGCTAGAGGGTCCCTTTAGTCTTCTTGGTTGCTCCGAGTTCTTTTTTGGTGGGTGCAATTTTTCGTAAAAAAGTGCACTCACTGAGTGTAGCCCCCGAGCCTCTTGCTATTTGGAACAAGGAGCTGGAGGGTCTTGTCTTGAAGAAGTCTTCTTGGTGACATGCACTTTTTCAAAAAAAGTACACTCACTGAGTGTAGCCCCTGAGCCTCTTGCTATTTAGAACAAGGAGCTGGAGGATCTTGAATCTGAGTTGTTTGATAGAACCGTGTACCTCTCCTTTTGCAGCCCCCGAGCATATATCCGGTTTGTTTTGTTCAGGAAGAACTTGGAAGTAGGGTTTTGGCATATTCTCTGGTAGTCTGCTGTTGTCAGATGTAGTTGTATGGTGGTGGTTGAGTTTGAATGCCTTTTGTTCACGGGTTGTACTGTGTCGGTATATTCTTTCGAATATGCTTGTCTTCGAGTACTGTTCCCTCTCGTCTGAGTCTTCCAATATTGAGTCATGTCTTTTCACTGTATCCTTTGTTAGTCTTATTTTGTTGGTACTCCTAGTCCATGTGCACCGCTCCTTTGGTCTATAAATACCCTTCTGGAGTGCTTGCTTTCATCCATTGAACATTCTGTTGAAACCTTTGTGATCACTAACATGGTAGTTTGTGAAATAGAGCAGCCCCTGGGTGTGTTTCGTAGTTCCTGTGCATCTTGTTGTAGTTGGAGGAAGTCTTGTGATAGGGATTAGAGGTTGGCTAATCCCACGGTAGCAATGTACCAGGATGTACGTGGCGGTAGTTGGAGGAAGTCTTGTGATATGGACTTCATTCCTTCATCTAGCAGTTCTGGGTTGATCCTCGTCGCCTGTCTTGAGACTGTCCAGTGTAGATCAACACCATATCCAGCATCACATTGGTCTTGGGTAGACAGATGCCTACCGGCCTTCTCTGCTCCATATTGTCCTACCGTGCTGCTGATTTCTGCCTTGGAAGCACTGCGTCTGTCCTTTGAAGAAAATAGTGTAGCCGATGGCGGTTTGTCCTTTCGAGTAGCAATTTGGGACATGTAGTCATTCCAGAGCCCAGCCATGTCCGTGTTCTTCTTTGCTACTTTGCTTTTCGTGGTACCGAGTACGTTGGGTCTTGTAAGATTTGTAATCTTCTATTTTTGAAGTCGCTTGTAATAGAAAGAATCTTTGTCTTCTGAGTTGTTATTTACTTTTCTACTGTAGTTCTGGTTGCTCATGATATTCTTGAGTTCTTTTTGTAAGAACTGAGTTCATGTGTTCCTTGTGAAGTTGCCTTTCTTTTCTTCTTTGTTGACGGGTTGTTCTTGTAATTATCTGATAGCTCCGCAGTAGTGCTGGACGGATAAGTCTGAAATCTGCCCATTGAATTGTACCGTTGTGTGGATTTGTGCCCTCCGTCGTTTTAGCTGTGTTGGTAAATGGACTGTTGCGTTCTCACACAGTGCTTTAACGGGCCTGGTGGGCCATTTTTAACGCTGTAAAATCTATTTAAAGACCCTTCATCTTCTTTTTCTTTACTGCCTTTCTCTTGCCTTCAAACCCTAGCTTTCAGTCCTCCGCCATCGCCATTGCCGCCGCCGTCTTTAGCGCCGCCATCTAGGCTTTCTTTTCCGCCAATTGCTTTTCACCTCCGTTAGGACATGGGTAAGAAGAAAACTGCAAGCAAGTCCCAATCTTCCTTCTTGGACGAGGAATCTTCACTCCCCGTGATTGAAAATCAGGAGTTTATTGCCATGAGGGCCGCTCAGAAGTCTTGGCTGACTCCGACGACCACCGAGGAGCAGCTCCGTGAGCTTGTCAGTGACGGCTTGATCTAGAGCTAGGCCATTGCTGAATGGAGGGTTCCAGACGAGCATCAGGTCCCTGCCCCAGGTCCTGGTGAGATTGTCCTTTTTGTCTCTTTCATTCATGCTGGACTCTGCCTTCCTGCTTCTACTTTTCTTCATTAGTTTCTCAACTATTTTGGGATTTGCTTGAACCATCTTGCTCCTAATGCAGTCCTTCACCTTTCTATCTTTGTTCATCTTTGCGAAGCTTTCCTTGGAATTCCCCCTTCTCTTTCTCTGTTTCATTATTTCTTTCATCTGAAACCCCAACCCCGCCACGAAGAAACCAGCGTTCTTGGTGGTTGTGGGATTCAATTTCGCTAGGGTCTTAAGAGCAAGTTCTTTGATTATGACCTGGTTGATTCTGTAAGAGATTGGCGTGCCGACTAGTTTTATGCCGCCAATCTGATCCCTTCTATTGCTATCCACTCTGGATCTGGTCCTATGGTTAATGACCGCTGGGATAAGAATCCTGTTTTGTCTGCTGAGGTTCAGGCAATCCAGCCATTCCTTGATAGGATTAGTATGCTGAAATAGCAGGGTTTAACCGGCTTCGGCATTGTTTCGAGTTTTCTTCGTTGCCGAGTTCAGCCTTTAAAGGAGCGAGAGCACCTTGGCTTCGAGTACTCGGGGGCTGAGGATTCTTCATGCATGGTCCTAGCTCTTGAGCTGACCGATGAGGAGGTACTCGAGCATCTCTAGAAGATGCTGAAAGGAGCAAGTGTTGTCCCGCCTACCGTCTCTGAGTTCTCTGCCAACAACCCGCCTCCAGCTGTAAGTTGTTTTCCCCTCGTTCGGGTACTTTATGTATTCTTGTTGTATCTTTCTTTGTTTAATTTTTCCTTGTCTTGTTGTCTTATTCTTTTTCGTAGGAACTTGGGTGCAACTTTATTGACCCAATCCCTTCTCTTGTTGTTCCCCCTGTCGTGGTGAAAACTGGGAAGGAACTCGTCGTAGCTTCTGCAACCAGTAAGTCCCCAATCTCCATAGTGTTTCCTAGAGTTTCTTTCGGATTTGTTGATGTATACGAAGAATATGTTCCTCGTTTAGTCCCCCGCGGTCCTCGTAGTGTCTCAAAGAGGGGGCGAACAGATGGGTCTTCATCTGGCCTGCCTGCTTTCAAGAAGTCTCGCAAGCCAAGTACTCCTCCAGGTACTCCAGTTGTAGCTAGCATGCTCT
Source organism: Miscanthus floridulus (assembly GCF_019320115.1). NCBI lineage: Eukaryota > Viridiplantae > Streptophyta > Magnoliopsida > Poales > Poaceae > Miscanthus > Miscanthus floridulus. The sequence goes on along the minus strand of NC_089587.1, from coordinate 54,308,591 downwards.
TAGGTGAGCATATTTATACTCTTTGTCCCTTTGTTTTCTTGTTTTTGTCCTGAACCGAGTGCTTTTATTCTTTTTTCAGCGGGTGCCTTGGTGGCCTTGGTCGAGACCGAGGGGGAAGAGGATGATGAAGTGCCCCTCATTATGCGGCGGTGAGTTGTTTTCATATTCCCCTTCCATTGAATTTTTTTCTTTTTGTCTTGACTTTTAGTCTTGATCTTTTTTTGAAGTAACCGGATGTCGGGTACGAGTTCTTCTGAGGCTCCCGCGTCGGCTTCTTCTGAAGCTCCGGTGTTGGGTTCCTTGGTACCGAGCTCTTCCGCACCTCCGTTGCCGAGTTCTTCTGCGGCTCCAGCCCCGGCTTCTTCCGGGGCTCCGGTATTGGCTATACCGCTCCTGTCGCTAAGTGGCAGGGACATTTTTGCCACCGTGGTGCCCCCTGCGAGGTCTTCTTTTGGCTTCACGAGGAAGAAGGTGGCTGGGTGAGTAGATTCTGGCTTCATCCTCGGTGGTCATCGGAGTCGGCCAAGACTTCTGAGCGGCCCTCATGGCAACAAACTCCTGATTTTCAATCATGGGGAGTGAAGATTCCTCGTCCAAGAAGGAAGATTGGGACTTGCTTGCGGTTTTCTTCTTACCCATGTGCTAACGGAGGCAAAAAGCAATTGGGGGAAAAGAAAGCCTAGATGGCGGCGCTAAAGACGGCGACGGCAATGGCGACGGTGGAGGACTGAAGGCTAGGGTTTGAAGGCAAGAGAAAGGCAGTAAAGAAAAAGAAGATAAAGGGTCTTTAAATAGATTTTATAGCGTTAAAAACGGCCCACCAGGCCCGTTAAAGCACTGTGTGAGAACGCAACGGTCCATTTACCGACACAGCTAAAACGATGGAGGGCACAAATCCACACAACGGTACAATTCAATGGGCAGATTTTAGACTTATCCGTCCAGCGCTACTGCGGAGCTATCAGATAACTGCAAGAACAACCCGTCAACAAAGAAGAAAAGAAAGGGAACTTCACAAGGAACACAAGAACTCGGGAATATCATGAGCAATCGGAACTACAGCAGAAAAGTAAATAACAACTCAGAAGACAAAGATTCTTTCCATTACAAGCGACTTCAAAAATAGAATATTACAAATCTTACAAGACCCGACGTACTCGGTACCATAAAAAGCAAAGTAGCAAAGAAGAACACGAACACGACTGGGCTCTAGAACGACTACGTGTCCCAAATTGCTACTCGGAAGGACAAACCACCATCGGCTACACTATTTTCTTCAAAGGATGGACGTAGTGCTTCCAAGGCGGAAATCAGCAGCACGGCAGGACAACATGGACCAGAGAAGGTCGGCAGGCATCTGTCTACCTAAGACCGATGTGATGCTGGATATTGTGTTGATCTGCACCGGACAGTCTCAAGACAGGCGACGAGGATCAACCCAGAACTGCTAGATGAAGGAACGAAGTCCACATCACAAGACTTCCTCCAACTACCGCCACGTACATCCTGGTACATTGCTACCGCAGGATTAGCCAACCTCTAATCCTTATCACAAGACTTCCTCCAACTACGACAAGACGCACAGGAACTACGAAACACGCCCGGGGGCTGCTCTACTTCACAAACTACCATGTTAGTGATCACAAAGGTTTCAATAGAATGTTCAATGGATGAAAATAAGCACTCCGGAAGGGTATTTATAGACCAAAGAAGCGGTGCACATGGACTAGGAGTACCAACAAAATAAGACTAACAAAGGACACAGTGAAAAGACAGGACTCAATAATGGAAGATTCAAGCGAGAGGGAACAGTACTCGAAGACAAGCATATTCGGAAGAATATATCGACACAGTACAACCCGTGAACAAAAGGCATTCAAACTCAACCACCACCATACAACTACATCTGACAACAGCAGACTACCAGAGAATATGCCAAAACCCTGCTTCCGAGTTCTTCCTGAACAAAACAAACCGGATATATGCTCGGGGGCTGCAAAAGGAGAGGTACACGGTTCTATCAAACAACTCAGATTCAAGACCCTCCAGCTCCTTGTTCCAAATAGCAAGAGGCTCGGGGGCTATACTCAGTAAGTGCACTTTTTTTCGAAAAAGCGCACGTCACCAAGAAGACTTCTTCAAGACAAGACCCTCCAACTCCTTGTTCCAAATAGCAAGAGGCTCGGGGGCTATACTCAGTGAGTGCTCTTTTTTACGAAAAATTGCACCCACCGAAAAAGAACTCGGAGCAACCAAGAAGACTAAAGGGACCCTCTGGCTTCTTGTCCCAACAAGCAAGAGGCTCGGAGGCTACACTCAGTGAGTGCACTTTTGTCCAAAAGTGCACGTCACCAAGAAGACTTCTTCAAGACAAGACCCTACAACTCCTTGTTCCAAACAACAAGAGGCTCGGGGGCTATACCCAGATGGATGTACTTTTTCTTCAAAAAGCACACACCACTCGAAGATCTCAAGAAGCGCTACATGGTTTCACTCAAGAAAGCACTCGGATGACGCTTGTTCCTACCCGACAAGACCTGTAGGAACAAGACGAGGCTTACAGAACTCAACCATGAAGTGCTCGGGGGCTTGTCGGTACGGGACCCACAGGATACCCCGTAAGGAAGGAAGAAGACCTAGTCTAATTAGGATTCTCCTCCTATAATCTTAGTAGTAGTATTACTCTGTAATCCTACTAGGAACTCTCATTGTAAACCGACTAGGATTCTGACCTCCTGACTATATAAAGGAGGGCAGGGCACCTTGGATCGGGAGCTCAACAGAGAAATTGTACGACACAACACTTCATAATCAATCCAACGCAAAGGCTAACACCGACTGGACGTAGGGTTGTTACTCGATCTGCGATCGAGGGCCTAAACCAGGATAAATCGACTGTCTCTTGTGTTAACCATCGAGTTCAGCATACGCAGAAGCCCGAACATACTGCCCCGGGTACCCCCGTGGCAGGCTATCGGTGGTAAAACATCGACACACTCCATGGGATACGTAACCAACTTGGTTGTAGTTGCAACTCGGGGCGAGGATGTCCGCCTTTGCCATTTTGCGGCCCTGACTCTACAACTATGATACCCTACCGGATTCTATCTGTTTTACAAATATTTCGTAATATGTTATTAAATATTTTAACTACCAAATAATCTTAAATAAAAAAATTCAACCGCAAAGTTTTAACCTTTATCAAGAACTACAATTTTGATATAGGATGTATCTCCATCTGAAATTGTTTAAAAAATAAAAAAGGATCTCAAAATATGTGAATTTAAAACAAATATTTGAGATACTTCAGATAAAAAAACTTATCAACGGAAAAAATATAGATCATGTCGGACACTACAACTTTGGTATTAACCATGTGAACATTTATGGTCGCTTAGAAATTTTGAATTTTGAATTTTAAAATCTATGAACTTAAAACACATATTTGGGACTCTAAACGACTTCGAATAAAAAAACTTTTCAACTTCAAAGTTGTAGATTGTATTTAGAACTATAATTTTGAATAGACCTTGTCAACATCAGAGGTTGTTTGATAATTTTAAATTTTGTTACCCCTGCAACCTGGGTAGACTCTTTGTATTCTTGTGTTCATCCGCCAGGTAGATCGACAGTTCTTATTCTGCCGATTGACAAATCGACAATAACATGCTGTCTCTCAATGGTCGAGTAGAGTGTCAAACCCTGGTGAAAAAGAAGCAGAGGCGGGAAGCAACCTCTTCATCAACGTGCCATGGGAAGCAAGGCCCGAGCGGAGGACTCGGCCCAACCCGAAGTACGCTGGACCTCAATGGTCGAAGGCCCAAGCAGAGGCGGGAAGCAAAGCAACCTATATCGGCATAGGTTGTTCCGTGTCCGATCCCAAATATGGAGACACTGTCCGATACACAACCTCTCTGTCTGTGTGTATATATATGAACACTAACCTCGTCCATTCTATCAGAGACAATCCATCGGATCGAAAACAATGGAGGAGGAATCGCGGGGCGCAGTGTTGCACATGTCGTCGGAGGATGGCCGCCGCCTGTGCATCACCGGCATGTCCTTGGTCGACCCGGCGTACGTTCGCGGCGAGCGCGTGGTGAACGTCTGGGCGGAGGTTGGGCAGGAGAAGCGCGCGATTGGGACGTTGTCGTCCAGGGAGCCCGTCGTGTCCGTGCCACCGGTGGTACTCGGCGGCGAGTTCGTCCTGCGGCATGACCTGGCCGTGGCGGCCGCTGTCCGGTTGAACGTCCGTGTTCTTGGCCCGCCGGAGTCTTCCAACGTCGAGGAAGTAGAGGCGGTTCTTGTTCTCGGCGTAGACGACGTGGAAGAGGTGGTTGAGGAGGACGAGGAGGAGGAGGATGAGGCGGCGGTCGCGGTGGAGTACGAGCCTATGAGCGAGGAGGACGTAGCGGAGCATTACGATAGCGACAACGGCGAGGGCGGCGAGGACTTCGGCGGGATCAGTGTTCGTGAGAGCAGAAAGAGGCTTGTCGCCGCGCCGGCCGGGAGTGTCGTGCCTGACGGGGAGTTTCTTGGACCGGCGCGGTTCGCCGTCGTCGGGAACACCGCCGGCTTCATGCGGATCGCCGCCGCCGCGGAGGCCACCGGCGGGGACCAAGAAAGCAAGGAGATTCTCGTGTTGTACCGCTACACCCGCTTCTCGAGGACACAGAGCGCGCGGCGAGGCGTGGAGGCGTGCAGGAGGACGAAACTCCACCGCCTCCACTTCGCCGTCCCGCCTGCTGCCAGCGACTTGGCAAGCTCTCTGGCATGGGCCGGGTCGTCTCTGGGTCCACTGATCTACCCCGGACTCTTCCACCAGCAGCTGGCGGATCTGTGGATGAGCCTTCTGCTGGCGACGCCGGCGGCTAACGCCATCCCTCAGGGAGTCGGGCGTCTCCAGGTGATCGTGGACGTGGGCATCCTCCGGCGCGAGGACTACACGCTGGAGTGCATGGCGCACATGCGCGGCGAGCTGGTGAGCCAGGTGCTGGAGCCGTGGCCCGCGTACTACCACGTCGTCATGGAGCTACACCTGCCGGAGCCGGTGCCTGCCAACAGGAGGATCGCCGCCGACGACGAGGAAGAGGAGGAGTGCTGCGTTTGCTTCGAGGTGCTGGAGTCCGGGCTGGCGGCGTGGCCGGGGTGCGGGCACGTGTTCCATGGCGCGTGCGTGAAGAAGACGCTGGAGAGGAGCGAGATGTGCCCGCTCTGCAGGCACAGGTTGTCCGACCCGCTTGTGGCGAAGAACATCAAGATTGATCCACTCTCTGCAGTCTGATTAGCTAGGGGAACTTTTTTTTTTCATTATTCATCACATCTGATTATGGTAGATTATATGTTGGATTGGATCTCCACAAATGTTATTAGGTGTATATAAAAGGGTGCATGCTTCTGTTTGAGCGATATACTACTACACATATATTCACGGACGACCTGTTGTTCACTTATATATATTTAGAGTAAAGGTAAGCATCATCTGAGTGATTTAAGGCCTCTTCTCACTCGAAATTTTCTGCTCAATACAAGAATGCATGTGGTCTTATCCCTAACTCTGACAAGGTTAGGGTTAGGCTTCAGGTTTGGGAGATTACTTGAATCCGACGGGCTTAGAAAGATTTCTAGGGGAAAACCCTGGCACGACAGTAGGTGGCATGTGCAGGGGTGACGTGGGGTGAGACAACAGCAGTGGCTCCACCGGCCAAATATCGAGGGAAGGCTGTTGGTCGAAACAAGGGCGGGGACATTACACAAATGGTCCGATGACCTCTACTGGGTTAGTGTGGCAGCGGTCATATGTGGCAGTGAAGGCAGTGGGCTGCTTGTAGAGCCAGGTGAGAGGCAGTAGTGGCGGCGAGGTAACTCGCCTGGACATAAAGAAGACGGCGAGAAGGTGACACATATGATTGACTTTACGGCCAGGCCATGGTGGAGGATGGCGGATCCTCCGCTGAGCCCGCCAGGGTTACCGCTTGGCCAATGTTTGCTACCACTAGCTCCCTCTTGCTCTCGACCTTACTCTCCCTCTCTCGCCTTTCTCCAAGGCGACCCATCTCGTTCACCTGACAAATTCGAGGACTCAACCTCAATGAGATATTGTGAGCTTCCTCGTTCGCATACACGAGGGGGCTGCCCTTAGCCCCTCTTTGCTTCATTGGTGCCACACCCATGCCTGGCCATGGCATCACTGTTGATCAAAGTGTGAATGAAAAGACGAGTAACCCGATGAGCTGAACAAGAGTGAAGAATGGACGAAGAGAGAGGGTCAACAGGTCGGATCCCATATATGTGCCAGTGTCAGGACCTAGGGTATCCTGATCACCTTCCATATGGGTCTGGGTTGCATGTGTCAGGCTCACACGGTCACTCGAGGAGTCGATGATTTCGACAGCCAAGAGGTTGTTTTGCTTCCTTGCAACATTGAAGAGGTTGCCACTCCACGGGATAGGTAACCAACTCGGTTGTAGTCGCAACTCGGGGCGGGGACGTTCGCCCTTCCCATTCTGCGGCGACCCTGACTCTACAACTATGACACCCTACATGATTCTATTTGTTTTACAAATATTTTGTAATATGTTATTAAATATTTTACCTACTAAATAAACTTCAATAAAAAAATTCAACCGCAAAGTTTTAAACCTTGTCAAGAACTATAATTTTGATATAGGACGTGTCTACATCTGAAATTGTTTAAAAAATAAAAAAATGAATCTCAAAAAATGTGTGAATTTAAAATATTTTAGATACTAAACAACTTCAAATAAAAAACTAATCAATAGAAGAAAAAAAATATAGATCATGTCGGCCACTATAACTTTGTTATTAACAATGTGAACATTTATGGTCGCTTAGACATTCTGAATTTTGAATGTTAAAATCTATGAACTTAAAACACATATTTGGGACTCTAAACGATTTCGAATAAAAAAACTTTTCAACTTCAAATTGTAGATTGTATTTAGATCTATAATTTTTGTATAGACCTTGTCAACATTCGAGGTTGTTTGTAAATTTTAAATTTAGTTACTCCTACAACTTGGGTAGACTGTTTGTATTCTTGTGTTCATCCGCCAGGTAGATCGACAATTCCTATTCTGCCGATTGACAGATCGACAATAATATGCTGTCTCTCAATGGTTGAGTCAGAATGTCAAACCCCTGGTAAAAAAAGCAGCAGAGGCGGGAAGCAACCTCATCATCAACGTGCCATGGAAAGCAAGGCCCAAGCGGAGGACTCGGCCCAACCCGAAGTATGCTGGACCTCAATGGTTGAAAGGCCCAAGTAGAGGCGGGAAGCAACCTGTATCGGCACAGGCGTGTGGCTGATTGGAAGACACTAGAAACATAGGCGCGGCTTTGCCGCGCCCTTGATGGAGCTGGCCAGCTCAGGATATATATCACATATATACCTTGTGATCCAAATGGATTATCAGTTTATCACTATTGTTAATAGATTTAGGCAAGCAGCAATAGTAATTCTTGATCCATAGTATTCATGTTAACAATGTCAGTACACATTTCATCTCTTTTGCATACTTTGTATGCTATCTGTTTTGTGTTTCACGGGGGAGAACAACATGCATCGGTCATAGGATTGTTTTGCTCCATGGATGTGCTTTCTAAATCTAAAAATTAAACCCGGCTTGATCCGTTTCTTTTTTTTTATCTGGAACAGTGTTTTTCTCTCACAAATTCCTCCAGATTCATCCAGATTCCTCCAAGCCCCATTCGCTTGGAGGAATTCTTGAGGAATCTGGATGAATCTGGAGGAATTTGTGAGAGAAAAACACTGTTCCAGATGAAAAACAGAAGCGGATCAAGCCGGGTTTAAGGGCACGCGAACGGGGATGGCCCCGTTCGCGTGCCCTTAAACCCGGCTTGATCCGCTTCTTTTTTTCATCTTATGCAACTAATAATCTTTTATTACCTTGTAATCTTTCTGCATCCTCTCCTTGGACGTGTCTTCCAAACAAAACTGAAAACTATCTAACAAGCAATGCTCCCGAAAAACCTTCTCTTACTTTGTCAAACTATCTGCATCCTTTCCTTAGATATGCCTTTGAAATCTGAAAAGAACAGTGAAAAGAAAAGGAAGAGAATAAATGTTGGCCGGAATTTTATAGCTCCTAGGCAATGCTACTCCAGATACAATGTAAGTGTCAGATGTGTGTGACTGCCTTATTACAAGATAAAGCTCTACAGTTAAGACCTTGCATAGTCAGTACAGAGTGAATTTAGGAAAAACAAGTCATATCAATAATTAGCATGCATGCATAAGAAATTTCTTATGAACAAGCTATATAACACACATTGATTTTTGGCTCGCAACTAAACACTACGCCCGAACCAATCGCAATTACAGGCAAATTTCTGGCAAGCAGTATATAATACCTTCATAATGTTACAGTTCAAAGTCAAAATTGTTAATGTTAAGCATATCAGAGTTTTTAACTAAGCCTTTGATGGAGTCACCAAATGGAGGAACCAGCATAGCTCAGCTTGGTATAAAACTCATGATATAATTGGCATAATTGAACCAAGAAAATATAATGAAATATACCAGTTATCCAACGATAGTCGTAGCTGTGATTTTTCATCCTTAGTACATTTGTAAGTATTTTTTAAGTCTTACAGGAGTCACTATGATCATGAATTTTATAAACATGAGACTAAAGAAAAAGAATCTTATAACACAAAGTTATGTAGCATAATTAGAAATCTAAAGTAGCATGCCACCAAGCATGTAAAATAAACGTCTCTGAAAATTAGAATATATTCAGACTGATAGAACATTTAGGTGTTTTATTTATCAAAAGATAATTGATGAGCATATGGATTTGGCAAGCATAGGTCTTGAATCGAAGAAATGAAAGGAAGTAGCATAGCATCAAGCAGGTAAAGTAAACTATTCTGAAAGTTCTAGTGACGAGTAACAGAATATTTATGAAGAGAAAAATTTTGGACATTTGTCTACATGTCAGTTAAGCCTACTTGCAAGCACAAACAAGTAATGGTATAGGACATAGAGCTGCAGAAGAGTAAGCATATCCTAATTTGTAGTGCCAGGATGAATTCATATAACCTATATTATGAGAATGGTAATACTTAAATTATCCAAGAGTCGTTCTTCTTAGTTTTTATTGACCAGCTTGTGCACAGCACCTTGCTTTCACCAACCAATATTGAGCAAGCATCGTGAGGCACAACTTGCAGTAAGTAGATTAATCGAGAGAACATGGGTAATTTTGGGCAAGTAAGCAACAGGAGGTGTTCAGGAGGACGAATGAAGCTATCGGGTAAGCCTGTTCCGCCGGCAGCTCCAGAACCTATGGTCGAATCTGGCTATTTTTTTAATTTAATTTTAACACTTTTTGTAAACTAATTTCAAATTTAACACTGTTTTTTTTTTGCAAAACTAACACTTTTGACCGCGTCTATTGCTATGGCGCGACGAAACGCCTGTGCCGCGCCATGTATGGTGGTGCGGCAGTGTCGGGTACTATAAAACGGGGTACCCTCGAGCGTACACCAAAAGGGTCACTTAAATTCCATCAACAACAAAGCTAGAGGGTAAGCCATGGGCTCATCACCAGCCCCGTCCGAGCCCACCAGGCTCTCCGCATCACCTCAGGCCTCGCACGGGAAGTCTCGGCGTCCTGACGCAATCTCCGCCTCGCGCGAGGCCTATCAGGGGGAGGCCTCGGCAAGGAGCCCAATCTCCGTCTCGCCCGAGGCCCCGTGCGCACAACCTCGAATGAGACAGCCATTCTCCGTATCGCTCGAGGCCGGCTTGTCAATAGCCCATCGCCCCCGCCTCGACCGGTCTTCCCGACAACATGTCACGTCCCATTAATGCGTCAACCACTCCCACGATCTTAGCCTGACGGCGGCTCGACACCACGGAGTAGCCGACCGGACAAGGAGTCGCATCAACACCATACCGGCTGAGACAGGGCACGGCGAGGATTACTGGCCACTGTGCCCACGATCAGCGCCTGCACTGTGTCCCGCAATCCCCGCCCCGGAGACAACGCGGAATGGGAAGTCTGGCCCTGGGTCGTCATCGCCTCCGAACCAGTGTACCAGATCGACCGGCTCCCCCCTAGGCCTCGGCACTCTACGCCAGGGTCTCGGCTATCTCGGGATTCACGTCTACCGAGACCCCCCACCGCGGTTCAGCCTCGGCACCAACCGAGCCTCGGCCTCGCGCACAGTCGATCCACAGCAACCCGCACACTGACCACCGCACCCGCTCCAAGGCAGCCCTGGAGCTCCCATGACGCGCAGGATTTGATGTGACCAGCACGTCGCCCCAGCGCTCCAAGGACGGACCACTCCGACGATCACACCGCCACAGGAACATGCTACAGGGCTCGGACACGCCGTCTCTGTTTGCACGACGCTGTATAGTTAGCACATGTACTGTCCTTGTCCTCCCTTCAACTATAAAAGGAAAGGACTTGGCCATTTAGGGGGCAGACAGGTTCTCACGAAGAACAACACCCTATAACACGCACACTTCCCTGCCGCTTGAGAGCAACGTCTCAAGCCGCCCACATCACTCCCCGCCGAGACCTGGGACTAGCTCCCTCTCTCACCTAGCTTGTAACCCCCTACTACAAGTACTTTGGTGCAAGGAATACAAGATCAATCTCCCAGACTGGACGTAGGGCACGAATTGCCCAAACCAGTATAAACCTTGTATCTCTTTGCATCATCATCCGGAATCGGGAACACGCAGAACAAATTCACTAGTTGGTTGAGGACCCCCCGGTCCAAAACAACGACTGTTGGCGCGGTAGGTAGGGGCCTCTGCGTGTCAGTTTCGTCATCCCAACAGGTTCTAGATGGCAGACCCCGTACGACCGCTGCGTCTTGGCACGGTGGTGTGGTTTGGGAGCCTGGTGTTCATGTCTCTAGGGCACGAGTACGACATGGTACTTCTCACACCCCGAGCCCCGCCTGCCGACGACGACGTCACGCACCGGCAGCCCAGGCGTAGGCGGCGCCCGGGCGGCCGCTCTCGCCGCGCTCGCCGGGCACGACGCGAGCAGAATCATCCCGATGCTACGCGAACCCAGGGTGACTCGCTGCTCTCCGCCGGTATCCTACGACCAGCTGTTGGCGCAGGGTCCCTGGTTGGGGATCTATCTAGCCTGAGCCTAGGACAAGGGAAAAACGCCGGTGGCACCCGGCGACGCCCCGACATCAAGCTCCGCTCCACCACTCCCCGAGGAGCCAACTCCGGTGGAGCAGAGCCCGGCGACGGCACTATCTCCATACCCCTTCGGGTTGAGAAATGTCGCCGCCTCTTATGCTTACGCCTACTGCTTCCGCTCACGCGGATCTCTCGGGGCGCCGCCAGCGCTTCGCTCTCAACTTCGACACCACCGCGTCGACCCGACACCCACAGCCAACTCCTCGGAGGAGGACGAGGCATGGGCCGAAGAGGATTTCTCTGACCTCCACGACCATGAAACCTTGCACCGCTTCTTGACCGCAAGTGACTATTGCTTTGGCTACTCCAATTCCGACGATGAAAGTACTTACGATCCCACTCGTGAGTGCTTCCACGTTGGACTTGGGATGCCAAGCACGAGGCAACGAGGACGAGGGGGCAGACAACCGCACTCTGCTTCATCAGGGAACTGGGCGATGCTACACCTTCACGCATTGTCCCACCGGCAGCACAGAACTGAGAATCTTGCCCTCGGACAATTTTGACGCCCCGACCTAGAGCAACTCCAGTGAGCTTTAGGCCAAGGTCGAGCAAGATCGACTCCTTTTGCAAGAGCTCCGAAGCACTCTCGAGCAGGAGCAGCAAGGCCGCGGTGACGGCAGAGGAGCCCGGCGACGGGCTCAGTGACGTGCACCACCGCATCAACGACGACGAAGGGGACGATCGTCCCCCAACCTTCAATCGCGCTAGCCAGAATGTCGCGGCTACGGCAATGCTAGTGCAGCGCGATGCCCGAGCCCCTCCCACGGAAGGACGACGGGTTCAGCGGCGAGCTCCGGGATCTCCTCGAGACCGCCGTGGTGCAGCAGGCCGAGAGTTCCGCCTCCCGGCGGCGCGGTGCCATCTCGAACCTCCCCTCAAGCACCGCATCGGTAGGATAGGGAGGCCTCGGTTCGTCCCTGAGCCCGCTCGGGTGCCGGCAATCTATAGGGTCCCCCCTGGTCCACGACTGCCTCGATAACCGACGTGAGGCGTAGGGTGACCACGAGGTGGTCGGCTGACGACGATGCCACGACAGTGAGGGGCCCACCCGAGGCTACCATCCGCATCAGGGGTGGCTGCTACGACAGTGGAGAGGACCACAGTCCTTCTCCCGAACCGCCCAGCCCCCGAGTCTTCAGCAGAGCCATCCGCAACGCTCAGTTTCCAGCCCAGTTTCGCCAGCCAGCCAACCTCACAAAGTATAGCGGCGAGACCAACCCCGAGCTCTAGCTCGCCGATTACTGCATTGGCTTGTTAGCTAGGCGGCTGTGGACGATGACCTACTCATCATCCGCAACCTCCCCTTGCTCTTGTCAGACTCAGTGCGAGCCTGGCTCGAGCACCTTCCTCCCTCTCAGATCCACGACTGGCGCGACTTGGTTAGGATCTTCATTAGGAATTTCCTAGGGCACATACGTGCGCCCTGGAAACTCCTAGGACCTTAAGAGTTGTCGCTAGAAACCAGACGAGTCTCTCTGAGACTTCATCCGGCGATTCTCTAAACAGTGCACCGAGTTGCCTAGCGTCGGCTGATTCAGAGATCATCCTAGGCTTTTCTCTCTGGCACCACCTGTCGAGACTTGGTCCAAGAATTAGGCCGGAACATGCCGCGCTCGGCTGCCGCGCTCCTCGACATCGCCACCAACTTCGCCTCGGGCGAAGAGGCTATAGGGGCCATCTTCCCCGAGAACGACGCCAAGGGGAAGCGGAGAGATGAGGCCCCCGAGGCCTCGGTTCCCCACCTCCCCAAAAGAAAGAAAAAGGATCGCTAGGGGAAGCGGGACCATCCTCGAGGCCGATCTGGTCAGTGGCCGTAGAATGCACAAGAATCCCTGAGGCCCTAGGGGCCCCAGACCTTTCAACGACATGCTTAAGAAACCTTGCCCTTACCACCGAAGGCCCGGTCAAGCACTGCCCTCGAAGATTGCTCCATGCTGCGGCATTACTACGCTAGGCTCGGGCTCCCCGACGATGACGCCAAGCAGAAGGACTGCCGACGACCTGGGACGATGACAAGGACGATGGGTTCCCCGAGGTACACAACGCATTCATGATCTTCGGCGGACCCTCGGTGTGCCTTACGGCGCGGCAACAAAAGAGGGAACGCCGAGAGGTAGGGATGAAAACAGATCGGATACGGACGGATATCACCGATATTACATTTGTTTTCATATTTCTGTTCGGATTCAGATTCGAATATGGATAGTGTCAACTATGTCGGATAGGATACGATTGGATATCGACATCATAAATATGCGATTTGAGTATTCAGATACGGATACGGTATCGGATATTGGGTATCCAGACTCGGATACGAACAGATCTCAACCCCTCTAAACGGATTCGGTTTCGAATACGGTCGGAAAATATCCATACCATTTTCATCCCTACCAAGAGGTCTTCTCGGTCAAGGTGGCCACTCCCCGGTACCTCGACTGGTCTCGGAAGGCAATCACCTTTGATCGAGATGACCACCCCAACCATGTTCCGAATCCCGGGCAGTACCCACTTGTTGTTGACCCAATCATCGGCAACACCCGACTCTCCAAGGTGTTGATGGACGGAGGCAGTGGCCTCAATATCCTCTACGCCAACACCCTAGAGCTCTTGGAGATCAACCGATCGAGGCTTCGAGGTGATGCCGCACCCTTCCATGGCATCGTGCCAGGGAAACGCACGCGACCCATCAGGCGCATTGACCTTCCCGTCTGCTTTGGCACCCCCTCCAACTACCGCAAGGAGGTCCTTACCTTCGAGGTGGTCGGGTTCGGGGGAACCTACCACACCATCCTAGGGCGGCCATGCTACGCCAAGTTTATGGCGGTCCCCAACTATACCTACCTCAAGCTCAAGATGCCAGGCCCCAGCGGTATCATCACGATTGAGTCCACGTACGAACATGCATACGACTGCGACGTCGAGTGCATCGAGTACGCTGAGGCTCTCGTGGAGGCCGCGACCCTCATCGCCAACCTCGACCAACTCAGTGGCGAGGCGCCTGACTCCAAGCGTCGTGTAGGGGTGTTCGAAGCCCGCAGAGGTCATCAAGCTTGTCCCGGTCGACCCCGCCTGCCCCGACGACCGGGCGCTGAGGATCAGCTGCCACCCTCGACATCAAATAGGAAGCCAGTGCTCAGTCGACTTCATCCGTGCGAATGCCGACATATTCGCATGGAGTCCCTCGGACATGCTGGGCATACCGAGGGAGGTCGCCGAGCATGCCTTGGACATCCGGGCCGGCTCTAGACCAGTGAAAGCAACGCCTGCACTGATTCGATGAGGAAAAGCGTAGGGCCATCGGTGAGGAGGTGCAGAAACTCTTGGCAGCCGGGTTCATCAAGGAAGTGTCCCACCCAGAGTGGTTGGCTAACCCCGTGTTAGTTAGGAAGAAAAATGGGAAATGGAGGATGTGTGTAGACTACACCGGTTTGAATAAAGCCTGTCCAAAAGTCCCCTTCCCATTACCCCAAATCGATCAGATCGTTGACTCCACTTCGGGGTGCGAAACCCTGTCTTTCCTTGATGCGTATTCTGGTTACCATCAAATCAAGATGAAAGAGTCCGACCAGCTTGCGACTTCATTCATCACCCCATTCGGCATGTACTGCTACGTGACTATGCCTTTCGGCCTCAGAAACTGCGAGGGCCACGTACCAGTGGTGCATGACCTAGGTCTTTGGCAACCACATTGGGCGAACCATTGAGGTCTATGTGGACGACATCGTGGTCAAGTCCAGAAAGGCCGAAGATCTCGTCAATGACTTGAAGATAGCATTCAAATGCCTTAGAGAGAAGGGCATCAAGCTCAATCACGAGAAGTGTGTGTTCGGGGTCCCCCGAGGCATGCTCTTGGGATTCATAGTCTCGGAGCGCAGGCATCGAAGCCAACCCTGATAAGGTCTCGGCCATAACTAGCATGGGACCAATTAGAGACCTCAAGGGAGTGCAGAGGGTCATGGGATGCCTTGCAGGCCCTGAGCCGCTTCATCTCGCACCTCGGCGAAAAAGGCTTGCCTCTGTACCGACTCTTGAGAAAATCCGAGCATTTTTCTTGGACCCCCGAGGCCGAAGAAGCCCTCGACAGACTCAATGCGCTACTCACAAATCCTCCCGTCCTAGTACCACCGGCCAGGGACGAGGCCCTCTTACTCTACGTCGCCGCAACGACCCAAGTGGTCAGTGCTGCCGTAGTAGTAGAAAGGTAGGAAGAGGGGCATGCTCTACCCACCCAACGACCTATTTACTTCATCAGCAAAGTGCTCTCCGAGACCAAAACACATTACCCCCACATCCAGAAGCTGCTCTATGCCGTAGTCCTGGCCCGGCGCAAGCTGTGTCACTACTTCGAGTCTCACCCAGTGACTGTGGTATCATCTTTCCCCTTGGGAGAGATAGTCCATAACCGGGAGGCCTCAGGCAGGATAGCCAAGTGGGCCGTCGAGCTTATGGGGGAAGCCTTGATTTTTGTGCCTCGGAAAGCAATTAAGTCTCAGGTCTTGGCCGATTTTGTGGCTGAGTGGACCGACACCCAATTACCACCTGCTCAAGTCCAGACAGAATGCTGGACCATGTACTTCGATGGGTCTCTGATGAAGACCGAGGTAGGCGTGGGTCTCCTCTTCGTCTCGCCCCTCGGAGTACACATGCGCTACATGGTGCGGCTTCACTTCGCCGCCTCCAACAACGTGGCCGAGTACGAGGCCCTCGTCAACGGCTTGCAAGTCGCCATCGAACTTGGGGTACGGCGTCTCAATGTTCGGGGCGACTCGCAGCTCATCGTCGATCAAGTCATGAAGGAATCAAATTACCTCGACCCCAAAATGAAGGCTTACTGCAAGTTGGTACGTCGCCTAGAAGACAAGTTCGACGGTCTCGAACTAAACCACATCGCACGGAAGTACAACGAGGCCGCCGACGAGCTGGCAAAAATGGCCTCGGCACAGGCTTCGGTCCCCCCGAATGTCTTTGCCAGGGACCTCCACAAACCTTCCATTGACTACACATTGGTAACAGAGGAGGGCCCACCTATCGAACCCACGGCGGGGCTCGACACCCCCTCTGCTGCTGAAACTCTCTCGACCAAGCCCGAGGTCATGGAAGTCAACACCGAAGCTCCCCAGACCGACCAAGACGCGGATTGGCGAATCCCATTCCTTGATTGGCTTGATCGGCGGGAGCTTCCTAGTGACAGGACCGAAGCCTGACGGCTTACGCGCTGAGCCAAGTCTTACGTCCTCTGCAATGACGAATTGTACAGGCGAAGTCCCTCCGGTGTCCTTCAACGATGCATCACCGCTGGGGCAGGTCGAGCCCTGCTTTGGGACTTGCACGTAGGGGCCTAGTGGGCACCATGCGGTGCCTCGGACGCTCATGGGAAACGCTTTCCGCCAAGGGTTCTACTAGCCGACGGCGGTCACCGACGCCACCAAGCTAGTATGCTAGTGCGAAGGATGCCAGTACTACGCTCGGCAGACACATCTCCCGGCCCTGGCCCTCCAAACCATCCCCATCACATGGCCGTTCACCGTGTGGGGCTTGACATGGTCGAGCCTCTGCAAAAGGCCCCCGGGGGCTACACCCATCTACTGGCATCAATCGACAAGTTCTCCAAATGGATCGAGGCTTGTCCGATCAATCGAATCAAATCCGAGCAAGTGGTGCTGTTCTTCACTAACATTATCCACAGGTTCAGGGTCCCTAACACCATCATCACCGACAACGGGACATAGTTCACCGGCAAAAAATTCTTGATGTTTTGCAACGACCACCACATTCGTGTGGCCTGGTCGGCCGTAGGACACCCAAGGACCAACGGCCAAGTAGAACGTGCCAACGGCATGATCCTACAAGGCCTCAAGCCAAGAATTTACAACCGGTTGAAGAAGTTTGGCAAGAAATGGCTCGCCGAACTCCCATCGGTCATCTGGAGCCTGAGGAACACCCCAAGTCAAGCCATGGGTTCACGCCCTTCTTCCTGGTCTATGGGGCCGAGGCCATCCTCCCTACTAACTTGGAGTATGGTTCCCCAAGGCTACAGGCCTATAACGAACAAAGCAACCGCACCACCCGAGAGGATGCCCTCAACCAACTGGAGGAAGCCCGAGACGTCGCTGCTGCTGCACTTGGCTAAATACCAGCAGACCCACCGGCACTATCAGGCCCAGCGCGTCCGAGGCCGAGACTTGAAGGTAGGTGACCTGGTGTTGAGGCTAGCACAGAGCAACAAGGGCCGCCACAAGGGCCGCCACAAGCTGACCCTACCATGGGAAGGACCGTACATCATCGCCCAAGTGCTGAAGCCTAGGGACCTACAAGCTAGCCAACGAAAAGGGCGAAATCTTCACCAACGCTTGGAACATAGAACAGCTATGTCGCTTTTATCCTTAAAATTCCAAGCATTGTATATATTGTTTCTCGGAATACAATTAAAACCCGTTTTTTAGTTGTTCTAATTTTTCAAGAAATTCCCCGAGCCTATCGTTGGTCTCAGTAATACGATGACACTATAAGGGAGACTCGGCTTTGCCTCCGCAGAACCGAATCTCTCTCGGGGGCTAGATGGGGGAATCCCCCTAAAGTCCCACGCGCCATTTTTTAGTCGTTTTTCGAAAAAATTCCTACGCCGAACCCTCTAGCACGCTCTAACAAACGGTTGCGGAAAACCCAAGGACCAAAAGCCCGTCTCAGGGCCAGAAGGCCGGTTGAGTCGCGAGACGGCCTAAGCCTCTGGGCTACGATGCTCCCTCACCACCTTTCGCCCAGGGGACGGCTTAGGCTCCAAAGAGGTTTTTTGCAAAGAAATCAGATCGGAGACAACAAGAGGGCAGAGGCTCAGAAATATAAGACAAACGATTAAAGAAACACGAGTACTTTAAAAAGAAGGGCCTCGACGGCCACAAGCGTTACGATACAAATTTAATTCCTACTCTATTTACATGGTCGCTTGGGCCTAGGTCAAGGCTCAGCACCTCCGGCATCGGCAGACGGCGGGGGAGGTACCACCTCCTCTTCAAACAACGTTGCCAGCGTGGTGCTAGGGCCTTCCGCCGCCTCCAACAGCTTCGTCGCCACCTCAGTCGGCCTCATCATCATCATCAGGCAAGACGTAGCCATCGCTGATGGCTTGAAGGTCAACACCAACGTAGTGCGAGGCAATGACGGCCTAGTGCGCGCTTGACGCCCGTATGCAGCGCTCCTCGGAGCCGCTCATGCACTTGACCGCTCAGCGCAATCAGATGACTCCCTAAGGGAGCTGCCTGACTGAACCCCCTCGACCACCAGGGCCTCACAGGTGGCACGGGCGGCACTTTTCAGCGCCTCGTGCTCCCCGATCTCAGTCTCGAGCACCAGTCTGCACCACGCTGGAAGCATCAGCTGCCCGGGTAACCTCCTACCTCTGACTCTGCACCATGAAAAACGGAATCGGGTTGAGAGAGAGAAAAAATAAGCTAAATAGGGACGGAAGCCTACGGAACTCACCCTTGGCCTTAAGCTCCCAGTGTCGGGCCTCGACCCGAAAGGCCTCGGCTTTCTCCTTTAGGTGCTGAGCCTCAACCCGAGAAGCCCCGGCCACCCTAGAAGCTTCACTCCCTAGCTCTGCGTCACACGAGAAAGTTAGGGAACGAACATAAGAAAAAGCGAGTAAAACGAAGGGACTAGGACTCACCCTCAGCCTTCCCCCTCCAAACCACAGCCTCGGTTTGCGAGGCCTTAGCCGCTGCAAAGGCCTCATCCAAAGCGCCTTTCGTCAGCTGGTGCGCATTCTATTCCGCCCCTAGCTGCCTAGCAAGAGCCGTGGCCGAGGCCGTAGCTTCTACGGCTCGAGCCCTGAAGGCATCCCGATCACTAGCTACACGGGTGAGCTCCTCCTCCAACTCGTTGACACGCGCCGCCAGAGGGGCGAGCTGCTCCTGGGCCGTGGCCGCCTCGACCTTCGCGTCAGCACAACGAAGGCAGAGGTCCTCCACCTCCACGCTCTGCGCTGATAGGAGCTCGTTGGCGCCTGCAAGAAGGCCCTTCTACCACTGAAGCTGGTCCCAAACATCCCTCTCCCGGCGGAGGAAGACCGACTTCCCAAGAGATCGGGTCTCCAGCTCCTAGGGGAAACAGAACAGGGGTCAATCCCTACAAAGAAAACGTGGAAAAAGACCACCGCATGGGAAAAGAAAGCACGAACCTGGGCGACTTTGGGCAAATCGTTGGCCACCATGGACAGCGCCGTTCGAAGAGACCGCTCCGCCAGCTAGCGGTATTGCTCAAATGTGTCCCAGCGACCGCCCTCGGCCGCATCCTCGAGGGCAAACAGAGGCTCTACCTCAGGATCATCCTGGCTTTGCCACAGGACTCGCGGGTGGTTCCACCCGCAGGGCTCGGGTCACACCCGCGCGAGGGCCGAGCTTCCCTCGCCCGAGGTTGGAACCGGCTATTCCACGACACCGGCCACCTCGGCGCTGGTGATCTCCTGCGCCCAGGAAGTATCGTCGGAGGAGATCGAAAGAATCTCCACCTCCCGGGCGCTCTCCCGCAATGGCGGCGGGCCTTGAACCAAGGGTGCTGCCAAGGCTTCCACCGCCTTCATCTCCACTTCCTAGGCCGGCAGCCTCGCCATGATCACGTCAGCGTTGGTGGTCCTAGGGGCTCCAGCCTCTACCATCGTGGCCTCGGTGGTCCCGGGGGCCACGGGCTCCGCCATCGTGGCCTCGGTGGTCTCGGGGGCTCCGGCCTCCGCCACCATGGCCTCGGCGGTCGTGAGGGCTTCGGTGCCCGCCGCAGCGGCCTCGATGGTCCCGGGCGCCATAGTCTCTGTCGCCCCGGCCTGTGAAACCCCGGGGACCTCGGTCCCGGTGGTCTCGTCGGCCAAGGGAACCTCAGCCGCATCCGACCCACGGGCCTCGCTATCGCAGGGTGGAGGCGCTGCCTCCCCTTCCTATGTTAGGGCCGCCTCGGTAGCCCCTCCTTGAGTGGCCGGCTCCTTCGGGTTAGCCCTCACCGACGCCACGCCATGATGTAGGACAGCTTGTGCCTCCGCCACCCAGTGGGCGGTGGAGCTGGGGTTAACCTTGAGCGCTTTAAGGGGCGCCAAGGTAGGCACCTCCGCAGGCCACTTTCGGCTAAGGACAAGACGATCACAGGGTCAGCACATGACAGAAAAATGAATGGAAGGCACTGCGACCCCACCAAAAATACACCTACCTTGAGTGGGGCGGCAACCGCTTCGCCACGGCGACCCTTGTCCGCAAAGGCGGTGGTGGCGGCAGAGGCATGGCCTCTGTGTCCATCAGCGCCGGTTGGTCCTCAACGGACCCCGGCGCCCCCTCGGTCCTCTACGGGGGCAGTTGTGTCGCCTCCGTTGCCACTTGCTCCACCGCCGCGGCCGAGCCCACCGGGCTGACGGGGTGTTTACCCAACGCCCGCGCCTCGAGCGTGTCAGCTTCAGCCCTAGAGCGGGCAATTGTCGACCCTAGGTCTGCTTCTCCTCCTCCTCCTAGGAGCGCTGGGCTACTGGTCGATGCCCTGGGCACCATCTCCCCTACGTCTAGGAGATGGTCCAGGGGACCCCGCCCCATCTCGCCCTCGTCATCCCCATCCGAGGCCTCCGTCGATAGCGACGGCGACAGGGATTCCTCCAACGAGAGACCATCCTTCCTTTGTTGACGGCGGCGCTTGTCCAGCTCCTCGCACACAAGGATCTTCTTCGTGCGCTTCGCCGCCTTGGTGTCTTTCTATTTTTTCTGCGCCTCGGCGTGCGCCCGATTGATCGCCCGCCGCCTCGCATCCTCGGGAACGCGCGGCGGAGAGGAGCGCACATCTCTCATCCCCTGCAGGAACGGCGAAAGCGCATAAGGGAACAAGGGGTAAGGAGAAACGGAGGAGGCTCAGGGGCTACAGTGGCGCATGACTTACCAGCGAGAGGAACCCCCGCGATGGTCGCATCGCGATGGGGGTCAAGTTGCTGCCCCTCAGCTTCGCCTCTACCGTCTCCCCCACCCGATGAAGAATTTCCTCGTCGGAAAGGGCGGAGGAGGACATCTGGATGCCCTCATTGGGCTCACCCGGCCTCATCTCGAACAGCCGCCGCTGCCGAGCCATCAGTGGTAGCACCCTCTGGCGGTGGAAGGCAGCCACGACCACAGCCGCGGTAAGGCCACGGCCCCGTAGCCTCTCCAGCCCCTCTAGAAGTGGCTGCAGCTTGGGCTGATCCTCCCTCAGGATGCCGTACTTCCACCTCTCTGGGTAGCTCCCCACAATCCGCCCAGTGTAGGGGGGAAGTCCTCCGTCGTCGTTGCGAAGGTAGAACCAGCTCGTGTACCATCGGTGATTGGATGACGCGAGCTGGGCAGGGAAGTAGAGGTGATGGCGGTCCTGGCACACTTGGAGAGTGCAGCCGCCGGCCCTCGTCGCTTTCCTCATGCCCGACGTGCCTGTCGGCTTAGTGGTGTGCCCCGCCTGGAAGAGATGGAGCCACAACTCCCAATGGGGAGCAATCCCCAAGTACCCCTCACAGACGGCAACGAAGATGGCCGCCTGTGCGATGGAGTTGGGGTTGAAGTTGTGGAGCTCCACGCCATAGTAGTGCGGGAGCGCCCGCATGAACCGATCCGCTGGGACGCCGAGGCCGCGCTCGTGAAAGGAGACGAAGCTCATGATGTAACCATCACGAGGCCTCAGCTCCGGCTTGCCCGATGGAGCAATCCACTTCGACCTGTTGGGGTCCGTCACCGGACGAAGGAGTCCACCATCGATGAGCGACTAGAGCGTCTCCATGGTGACGTCGGAAGGATCCCAAGGGTCCACCTCGATGACAACGATGTCGCGGGCCATGAGTACGGTGGAGGGATCAAATGTGGCGGTAAGTTTTCCTCTCTCTCTCTCTCTCTCTCCCTTGCGCTTTCTCGCTTTCTCCCTGGCTCGCTCTTCTCCCTTCTTCTTCCTAGCACCCGCTGCTCTAGCGATGGCTTGATGGAGGCAGAGCTAACGCAGGTAAGATAAGGTGAGGAGGGGCGAGACTCTTTGAGTATTTATGCAGGGTGAAGGCAAAACGGACGGGTGATGAAATCGGGGAAGTTTCCCCTCGATCTGGCGCGATTAGCCATGATCTGATTTTAGCGCCCACGCGCCCACTTCTTTCTCATTAAATGCGGAACAGTTACGTCCCATCCACCACGTCGCGCTCGGCCACTGTGGTAGCAGGCGTCATTTCGCCTCCCTAGGAAACCGCCTCAAAAGGCGCGCCACCCGTTGCCGAGCCGATGGGGAAGATATTCCCCCCCCACCCTATTCCTTTTAGATGAAGGAACCGGGCTCTAAGCCTATTACGGTCCAGGGGTTCGAAGGCTGGACCCCTATGGGTTTCAACAGCTGCCCCAAGACAATAGAGTCTGGGACAACCACAGGTAAGCCTATACGGGGCTGAGGCCCAAGCAAGCGAAATGCTTGGGACGCCCTAAGTCGTCTCCGAGACCGGCAGGTAGGTCTCCAAATGGGATCCCACTGTAGGGAGGCACCGAGCCACCGAGGCCCAGCGAATGGCCTCGGCACCCACTAGAGAAACCCTCTGGTACTTTTGGAGTGCGTCTCTGGACTGCTAGTCATCCCCTAGCGAACGGGGCACGGGCCTCCACTCGGACTTACCCGATAACAGCTCACCGGAAGTGCCAACGCTCGTACGCACCGAGGGTAGCCTAGCACATTCCACCCCTTCTTCCGAGCAAAAAGGAAGCATGAGGGTCATACAAAAAAGCCAGGGGAACCCTCGACGGACCTCTTGCCCCGTGCAGAGGCTAGGGGGCTCTTCCTGCAACCTTGCCGAGACCTAGCGACCCCGGTTCACACTTGAGGGGGCTCGGCAAGACAACCCCTCCTTCCGAGCGAAAAGGAAGCATGAGGGTCATACAAAAAGCTAGGGGAACCCCTGACAGACCTCTTGCTCCATGCAGAGGCTAGGGGGCTCTTCCTGTAACCTTACCGAGACCCCTGCGACCCAGGCTCGCGCCCAAAGGGGCCTCGACAAACAAACCCTCATGCTGCGAGGGGCGTATAAAATGCCAGGGGAGCTCCCGATGGCCCTCTCGCTCTGTGCGGAGGCTAGGGGGCTCTTCCTGCAACCTTGCCGAGACCTAGTGGCTCCGGCTCACACCCAAATGGACTCGGCAAACAACCCCTCCATCCAAACGAAAAGGATATGTGAGGGTCATACAAAAAAGCCAGGGGACCCCTGACCACCCTCTCGCTCCGGGCGGAGGCTTGGGGGCTCCTCCTGCACCCAAGACAAAGACAAACGACCTAAGCCTGCGCTAGAAGTTTCGTTACAAATACGATAAAAGGCACCGAGCCCATTACGGTCCTGGGGTTCGAAGGCTGGGCCCCCTGAGGTTTCGACAGCCGCCCCAGGGCAACAGAGTCAGGGATGACTTTGGGCGAGCCCATGAATGGCCAAGGCCTGAGCAAACGTCGCTCGGGGCATCCCAAGTCATGTCCGAGACTAGCAGGGAGGTCTCCGAATGGGATCCCACCGTAGGGAGGCACCGAGCCACTGAGGCCCGGCGAACGGCCTCGGCACCCACTAGAGAAACCCTCCGGTACTCTTGGAGTGTGTCTCTGGACCGCTAGTCATCCCCTAGCAAACGGGGCATGGGCCTCCACTCGGACTTACCCGATAACAGCTCATCGAAAGTGCCAACGCTCGTGCCCACCGAGGGTAGCCTGGCACATTCCACTCCTCCTTCCGAGCAAAAAGGAAGCATGAGGGTCGTACAAAAAGCCAGGGGAACCCCTGACGGACCTCTTGCTCCGTGCAGAGGCTAGGGGGCTCTTCCTGCAACCTTGCCGAGACCCCGCAACCTGAACTCGCACTTGTGGGCTCAGCAAATACGATAAAAACTCCTCACTCAAAAAACGAAAAAAGCCCCTGGAGGAGTGACTCCACTCCTCCAGGGCCTCGGGGGCTACACCCGGCGGGTGCGCTTGTGCGCACCCACCGAAACCTCAAGAGGCAAAACACAATCCCTACGGGAGCGGCTGCAAGCCAAGTCTCGACAAACCCTCAGGGAGAGTGCACCCACTCCCCTTGAGGCTCGGGGGCTACTGTCGGGTAACATAAAATGGGGTACCCCGAGCGTACACCAAAAGGGTCACTTAAATCCCATCAACAACAAAGCTAGAGGGTAAGCCATGGGCTCATCACCAGCCCCGTTTGAGCCCACTAGGCTCTCCGCATCGCCTTAGGCCTCGCACGGGAAGTCTCGGCATCCTGACGCAATCTCCGCCTCGTGCGAGGCCTCTCACGGGAGGCCTCGGCAAGGAGCCCAATCTCTATCACGCCTGAGGCCCCGTGCACACAACCTCGAATGAGACAGCCATTCTCCGTATTGCTCGAGGCCGACTTGTCAATAGCCCGTCGCCCCCGCCTCGACCGGTCTTCCCAACAACATGTCATGTCCCATTAATGCGTCAACCACTCCCACGATCTTAGCCTAACGGCGGCTTGACACCACGGAGTAGCCGACGGGACAAGGAGTCACATCAACACCATATCGGCTGAGACAGGGCGCGGCGAGGATTACCGACCACTGTGTTCTGGTGTTGTGCCCATGATCAGTGCCCGCACTATGCCCCATAATCCCCTGCCTCGGAGACAACATGGCATGGGAAGTCTAGCCCGGGTCGTCATCGCCTCCGAACCAGTGTACCAGATCGACCGCTCCCCCTAGGCCTCGGCACTCTACGCCAGGGTCTCGGCTATCTCGGGATTCACGTCTGCCGAGACCCCCCACCGTAGTTCAGCCTTGGCACCAACTGAGCCTTGGCCTCGCGCACAGCCGATCCACAGCAACCCACACATTGACCACCACACCCGCTCCGAGGTAGCCCTAGAGCTCCCATGACGCGTAGGATCTGATGTGACTAGCACGTCGCCCCTGCGCTCCAAGGACGGACCACTCCGACGACCACACCACCACAGGAATAGGCTACAGGGCTCAGACATGCCGCCTCTATTTGCATGATGCCGTATAGTTAGCACATGTACTGTTCTTGTCCTCCCTTCAACTATAAAAGGAAAGGACTTGGGCCATTTAGGGGGGAGACAGGTTCTCACGAAGAACAACACCCTGTAACACGCACACTTCCCTGCCGCTTGAGAGCAATGTCTCAAGCAGCCCACATCACTCCCCGCCGAGACCTAGGACTAGCTCCCTCTCTCACCTAGCTTGTAACCCCCTACTACAAGCACTTCGGTGCAAGGAATACAAGATCAATCTCCCAGACTGGACGTAGGGCACGAATTGCCCGAACCAGTATAAACCTTGTGTCTCTTTGCATCACCATCTGGAATCAGGAACACGCAGAACAAATTCACTAGTTGGTTGAGGACCCCTCGGTCCAAAACAATGACAAGCAGGATGATGATGTGGCAACGACTGGGGCTGCTGACCGGTGACATGGCAGGGTCTACCGCGCCACTGATCTTGGAGCGACACTGACGCATCATAGCCCACGGCACGGCAGGCCCAGGTAAATATCACCCGCGAGCTACCGCCCCTGCTCGCCCGCACACCACGCCGCGCCTACCTACTCTCGCCGCACAGCGCCTGCGCCGGCTGCGCCACGAACGCTGGCGCGTCACGGCCACAATAGCCCGCTCATATCAAGGTAATGTAGCTCCCTCTCTCGATTTCGTGTTATTATGATTGTTGTTTTAGTTAGGGTTAGTGATTTAGGACAGTTAGGTTAGTGAATTTGTTTATTTAGGTAGGTAGTTTTTAGGGTTTAGGTTGTGTGTTGTAGTATAGTTAAGATTTGGTTAGGTAGTTAGGGTTTAGGTTACTGTTAGTTAGGATTTTGGGTTTAGGGATTGATTAGGTATTTATTATTTAGTTAGTTTATAGTAGTAAAGGTTGTCAGTATAGATACTAGTTTTCAAGTGTCGGTACTTATTAGTGCGTGATACGGCGATTTGGATGACTAGATGAAGTTTCGTCAAATGCTTATTTTTCTAGTGAAGTTGTTTAATATGTCTGTTAATGTTACTTTGAATATATACATGTTTTCATATTGTGTTCGTATTGCGTAACAAGTAGTTCAAATTTTGTAATGCTACATAATGTTAATTTGAATACTCTAACCCTTTGTTTATCAATTTGTAATAGGATGGCCTCTCCCACGCAGCACCCGTTGTTTTCCCTTCTTGAGGTGGAATACGACGACCAACACCGAGCACACATCTTGAGTGACACCGACTTAGAGGTGGCCTTGCCTCCTTTGAGGCCCCGCACGCACACCAGGACACTCCAGTGGGATGAGCATTACGTGTCGTACATACGGTGTGCTGGCTTCCTCGAGCTTATCTGTGTTGTCAACTACAGTCTTCCGCCTCTTGACCCGGCACTACTTACTGCAGCTGTAGACAGGCACGAGTGCCTTCTTTGTACGTAAACATTCTTATAACAAATTTAAGGCAACTAACAGTCGTTCTATTCTTATAACAGATGAAGGCCTGAGACCCACATGTTCCATCTACCTTGCGGCAAGATGACCTTGACCATGCAGGACGTGAAGGCTATCTTTGGCCTTCGGTTGGGGGGACTTCTAGTGACAGGTATAGTTGACAACGATCACTGGAGGGAGCTGGTGGCTCAGTTCACTGGCTTTCTTCCACCGAACAACGAGGTTTCTAAGAAAAATAAGTGAGCAATTCAAGCCTATTTTATATTTGCATTGCTTTTCTACAGCCATCAAGTCTCATTTTCTTTGGTGAATTTCAGGAAAAGTTCTGGTGTTTCATCATCCTAGATCACAGAGCGCTTTGATTACTTGGACCCACAGGCTAATGAGGCTCAGATCGACAGATTCGCTAGAGTGTGGCTCTAGCACTTCCTTGGTGCTTTCCTATTCCTAGACGCCTCAGGCAACATCATCAGCTGGATCTTTCTTGACATACTACGCCAACCGTGGGAGAACATAGTGGCGTACAGCTGGGACAGCACAGTCCTAGCATGGACGTATCGACAGCTATGCGTTACCTGCCATCGCACCTCAAGGTATGCTAACCTTGGGGGTTGCTACTACCTACTCCAGGTTTGGTATTGGGAACGATGGTCCGTTGGGAGGCCCCTTAATACTGGTTTACTGGTAAGTACTTTGGTTCACTATATTCTTCGATGCCGTTACATATGATGAAATTATTAATGGCTAATTCATTATCGTGTTCAATGCAGCAATGGAACGGGCAGGATACACTCCCTATAGCTCTGTATATCTGGATGGAAGCAGAGTTAGTTAGAGGAAATGCGAGGCATAAGTACAGGAAGTACACGGATGGTCCCGACGTCCTGACACAACACCAGGTTAGGCTTTCTTTACTATCATAAATATGTCTTGTTCAATGTACACTATATCACAACATAACTCAATTATGAAATATTTAGGTGCATTGGTGTCCTTGGGATGCTCTAGAGCTCGAGTACTATCTGAGTCATGTCACTAGGGATGAGTCAGACGAGTATCGCTGCAACGTCTCTCTTATTTTCTTCCACATGGTCGAGATTCACTTGCCCATCAGGGTTTGCAGATAGTTTGGAAGAATGACAGGTTATCCCACCACCGCTTTACTCCACCAACAAGAATTGCACGGGTGCGTTGTCGATTAATAACAAAGCTACAATTCAAAGGTGTGTGTGGTACAACTAACATCATTTTGTTGCTGGTATGACCGCAGGAAGAGGTACAAGACCAAGGATTGGTGCGTGACACACAATGCGTACATCCACTTGTGGTAGAACAGGGAACGATAGTCGGTCCATGCAGGTCCCCCACACGACCAGCACACCTTCGACGAGTACCTGCGGTGGCTTCACAGGTCTACGAGGACATATATCAAGCCCCCGTACACTGAGTAGGCAATTGACGAGGACTCAGAGGAAGATGTGATCGAAGATATGTACGACATTGCCACTAGGGACGACACACAACTACAGAGAGCCCCGCTTCAAAGATACGTGGTAAGATACTCGAATGGTACAATTTGTTATGCATTTGGTATTAAGTATGTGTACTAAAACTATCCAACTGTGTTTCTATACCCAGGCGACACAATTGTCAAGGATGTCCAACGAATCAGTGTTTCGGCTTCACGAGTCTAGAGGGCAGGGGCCAGGCGTTTTCGAGGCTTTTGTGGAGGTAAACATAAACTTGTCCGTTTCAAAAATGTAACTTTATTGTATATGCGTTTGGGAAATACACTAACTTTAACATCTATTTATGCAGAAGGTGAAGCAGAGCTGCAGGAAGCTAGCTCAAAAGCTGAGCTGCATGGACACTCCTTGGGTGGAACCGGCAGTCCCGGCGTGGTCGGGTGGCACGTCTTCTGGCTCTTTGAGGACACCCGCCGGCTCTTCTCAGCCGGTGACAGGTGCCACTTCCGTAGTGCGTACACCACCACATCATAGCGCTGAGAAGGACCCTACAAATGAGGACGACGACGACCCCCTGGGCTTCCGCAGACAGCACCACTAGTGGGACGATTGGCCGTAGGATGAGATCGGCATGTCTCAGCTAGGTGGTGCACCGCTTGGTACCCAAGGAGCCTCATAGATAGTAACAAAGGTAGTTTCTTTAAATACGTAGGCTCCATGAACTAACGATCATAAAGATTATAAGTAACAGTGCATATCATATACTTGCAGGGTACGAGCCGTACGTACCGGCAATGCGACCACACCGACGTTGGCTACACTCCCAATGTGTTGCCAACAAATCCGAAGAGACAGAGGCGTCCGATGAATCCTTACACTCCTGGGTCTTAGTTTGTTAGGTCAAACGAATATTGTCGTCCGAAACTTGCAGGCTTAGTTGGTTATGTTATATCGAACTTATGTCAAACCAATGAAAATATTATGTGGCAGCTTGTCAACTTGCGCACGGACTTCATTTATTTGCTTTATATTCGTTTCAATGCGTCACGGCAGCACTGTCGGTGAGATTAACTAGCAACTAGTTTGGGAACCGGCAGTCCCAGCGTATCTCGCCGCCGGTGGCCGGCGTCTTGACCCCGATCCTCCCGAGCTTGGTCATCGCCGCTATGAAATCGCTGAAGAAGGCACTCTGGTTAGACGCGCAGTAGTCGACCATGCTGTGCGACCTCATGTCGGACTAGAGCACCTGCTCGGAGCCCACCGGTGAGGGGTCGAGGAAGGCGAAGGCGTTGGGGTCGGAGCTGCAGGTGTCGTTCGGCTACGACACGAAGCCGGGGTCCATGGTCGCATCGCTGCCGATCCTCGCCGACAGTAGCCAATCTTCTATCTGCGTCCAGGTCCTGCCGCGCCGTGGTCTATGGCGCGGCTGACCCTGCCACGTCACCGGTCAGCAGCCCCGGTCGTCGCCACGTCATCCTCCTGCCGCGCCCCGCGCCATGGCAATAGACGAGGCCAAAAGGTGTTAGTTTTGAAGAAAAAAACAGTGTTAGATTTAAAATTAGTTTACAAAAAGTGTTAAAAATAAAAAAATCAATCTGGCGGCGTCCACCCTCTGTGGCCTGATGAATTACGCGATCGAGTGATGTAACAAAATTATACAACTGTCAGATTGGTTGACGATATGCAGAATATAGATGATGCTACTCTCTTTGGTTAAGAGTGGTTCATTGTAACAAAATATGTGTGTGTTGGTCAGTGGAAGCATTGTAAATTGGAATACACATGCATGATGCATGCATCAATCTTCAATTCTTAGAATTGGAGAATCGAACTGAACTTAGTATATATACTAGCTATAAACCAAAGTACTACAAATGATCGTTGCAGGTGGTGAAAGAATAATTGTGTACAATCACTACTACTACTACCTGTCATTCTCAGAACCGAGAAGTCCTACTCAATCAGCACTGTACGAACCTACGATCTTCAGAAAACAAATTGATCTTCTCCTAGCATCTTTCTTGCCCAAGTATAGTCTCGATTACATGTGATAAATTGATGATAGCTATATAAAAAAGCAGTAGTGATTATATAGCATCCGGTTTTAAGAACAAAATCAGATACGCACCATATGTAAGTACAGTAAGTCAAATCACATATATAGCTATAAATAAGGGTAATATCAAAAGACAATGTTCAATATATAACGTACTTAGTATAAAGGATATAACCTTAAACAGCAAACAGCGGAAAGACAACTTCGATCTTCGGGTGAAGACTCCAATTCCACAGGGACAACTGACTGGTTGATCACAAGCCTAACTCGTCCAGACTAGCAATCTGGTGCCTATCCGGGATTTTTCCAAAGATTTAAAAAGTAAAGCAAGCGTAAATACATGTCGTACTCAACAAATATATCATGGGGTTCATAAGGCTCAAAAGGCTAACACTGGTTTAACTGCGATTAACTTTTAATGAGTCATCTTTTAGCAATTGGGTGGCAACAAGTTTATCCACAAGCCCATATAAACACATGATCAGGTAGACATGAATAATGAATAGCATAAACAGTAATCATTAGAGAGCATCTTTATCATCAGTATCATCCGTGTTCATCATCTATTCCGTAAATGTTCTAAGACCGCTCGTGACCGTAAGCACGGCTAATATAACAGTTTTACACTCTGCAGAGGTTGTAGACTTTCACTGTGAGTCGTGATTTACCCTTTCGCCCGAGATAGCTAATCTCTTGACCCACTTCCAAGGAAGGTCGGCAGGGTTCACTATGAAGCCTTTCAAAGGTTCATCTAACAAGTTAGGGCTATTCGATTTACTCGGCAAACAGATGTAGAGCCCCCCTTCCCGATGGCACAATGACGCGCAGTCTATACACAAGGGGACAGAGGCCGCACTATACCCGATTCGTCAAGCCATTCTTACGCCAATAAAGGTAACCACTGACAAGTTAGAAAAGATCCTCATACTGAGCTAAAACCAGAGCCATGTAGCCCTCACAGCTGCACTGTAAGTCCCGGATGATCACTTATAGACAAGTCCTTAGGGAGATGAATCTAGAGCATCATAAAAATAACCCAATGCACTAGCCCCCTTGTTCCATGTTGCTAAAAACATCTTTTAGTGCTTATTGCATATACCATTAGTCAAGTTACAAGATCATAGTTGTAGTTGAGCACTAGCATCATACTACCCAATGCAATAACCTATAGGAATCAAGGAATCCAGGATATCAAATAGCTAGGGAAATTACTACTGTTACCAAGGTAGACACATGCATATGATTAAAATGATATGAAGGTGAAGAGGACAACAAGGAATATTCCATGCTATACTTGCCTTAAACTTAAATCCTTCTTCTAGTCCAAACCTTCAGTGAATTGCTTCTGGACCAACCACTTCTTTTATATCACCAACGCAAAGCTCACTGACTGGACATAATCATAAAGTACCACACAAGCATCTATGCAATTATACATGAAGAAAACAATAGATCCAAATTAGAACAGTACACCAAACATAATAAACAATAAGTGAAAAGGTTTTAAAGATGTTCTACACGTTGCTACGAACAGACAGATGTGAAAAGCATGCTAATCGGAGCTACGGTGCAAAAGATACAACTATCAAAAGATTTACTTTTATATAAGAAGAGATCTATAGGCTTCATTTATTTTAACTATA
Organism: Miscanthus floridulus; assembly: GCF_019320115.1. Lineage (NCBI taxonomy): Eukaryota > Viridiplantae > Streptophyta > Magnoliopsida > Poales > Poaceae > Miscanthus > Miscanthus floridulus. Next base: position 54,276,758 of record NC_089587.1, on the reverse strand, counting down.
TAAAATCATATATATAAGATATTTTATAAATAATATAAATTGAATTAAGTCAAATTTAGATTTGAATTATAAAACTAAAGTAAAACAAATCATACTTTATTTATAAGATCCAGTTGCATAATTATTGTTCAAGTTAGAGTTTAAACCATGAAATTCCAGAGCTAGTTGTAAGGGGACCGTGACACCTAAGAGGGGGGAGGGTGAATTAGGCAACTTAAAATTCAACTTCTAAACTATGGCCTCCTTTTCTAACCCTAGCAAAACCCTGTGCGAAAGATAAACTATCTAAATATGCAACTACGGTTTTGCTAGTGTGTTGCTATCTCTATCGCAAAAGGAGTAATGTAATCAATGTAAATGCAGGAAGCTAAAGAGCAAGGTAGAGATTTGCAATCTCCTGTCGATGACTCCGATATTTTTACGGAGGTATCGAGAAGCGCGCAAGCTTCCCCCTACTCCTCGTTGGAGCCCGTCCACAAGGAATCCCTCGCAAGGGACAAGCTCCTGGTCGGGTAACTCCATGGATAGCCTCGGGTCTTCCCCACGCGTAAGTGGGTCTTCGACGTGCCTTCCGGCAAGCCTCTTCCAGATGCTCTCCGCCATCTTCACTATCAAGCTTCCGGCTGAAACACCACGTGCCTTGTTCCCTCTCATACACGGTGGTGGCTACACCACAAACGCGGTTGGTGTGATCTCGCAAGACTACAAGCCCCTCCGATGCACAACAATGGTACAGCGCAAGCACCGAATGATAAGAGGTATGCAAACCTCACTAAACACTAGGCCTAAACCTAGAGCAAGCGTATAAGCGCTGGTCTAATCAACCTAATCACTTCGCAAAGCACCTACGCTAATCACCTAATTAAACACTAAGCACTATGCAAGTGGAGATCACTAAAATGGTGTATCAACACTCTTGATATGTTTGCTCAGCTCCACTCTTCTCATTTGGCCGGTTAGGGGTTGTATTTATAAGCCCCACTGAGAAAGTAGCCATTGGGGACGAAGTCTCACTTTTCTGCTACTACCGAACGCTGGAGTCGTCCTGATCGGACGCGTCCGGTCGTCCCGACCATTGGAGCCACGAACAACTAATTGAACGCCGCCAGTGTCCGGTCACATGCCACTAGACACGTCTAGTCGCAAGTTTGCTGCTCTAGAACCTCTCTATACTCGATCGGACGCTGTTGTCCTACGTCCGGTCGGTTTGCCGCTAGCGTTCGATCACTTACTGAGTGTCTTGCCGGACTGATGAACAGTACCATTGGTGTGTCTGGTCGATTCACTTGTTCAGCGTCCGGTCGCTGCTGCTGATGCCTATTGTTGTCGAGCTACTGATTAGAGCGTCTGGTCACTTTCTTCCAGCGTCCGGTCCAGCGTTCGGTCGCTTCTATGAGCTCGTTTCTTCACGATCTTGTGTGTGACTTGGTTCCTATCTTCATGCTTGGACTTTGCTTGATATCTTGGGTCTTCTCTTGTGCTCCTAAGGTCTTGCTTGAGGTGTTGATAATCTGATCATCACATCGCCTTTGTTCAAGTCACGTCTTGCATCCTATTAAACTACAAAACAATCACTTGCAAATTCATTAGTCCAATTTGGTTGTGTTGGTCATCAAACACCAAAATCCAAAGTAAATGGGCCTAGGGTCCATTTTCCTTACACTAGTGATATGATAAATATTTTTACTAATCCATAGATTACGTCGTTATGAATCTAACGCAACTTGAACGGGTCAAATAGGAGTTAAAACGAAGAAGATATGGCCTGATGAAGAATGTGGCAATCTTGTAAATATTTTGAAATCAATTTCATATTAAAATGATTAAAAACTGGATTAAAATAGTCCTGTGGACCAGGCTTTGTTTTTGGAAAAACACAGGGGTCAAAACATAAAACTACGGGCATTGATTGAATTATTTTTGAACTACTCATGATGGCGGGTTGATCTCATAAAAACTTGAGGTCTCTTTAGCAAAATTACCCGTTGAATCGGTATCTTCTAATCTAGACAGTTGGTCTTAGATCGGGCGGTGCAGATCAAATCTGGGGAACGGAGGCCGCTAGAGCGACGCAGACGCCGTGCACGGCGACGCCATGGCCAGAATCGACCCGACCTCACCGGAGTTCGTTGATATGGTGACTCCGAGCATCATTGGTCCAAATAAAAGCATGGGGAGGGAGAGAGGAGTACGGCGAACTCGAAGCAGGGATCAAAAAAGGCCGCAAACAAGCGGAGGCGATGCCGAGCTTGATTTGGCGGCTTGGCAATGACGGCGAGGTCGTGCACGTAGTAGACAGCGGGAGAGCGAGGGGAAGATGACTTTAAAGGTTCCTTACCACCACGCATAGCTCTGTAGGGAATCAGGGCGGCGGTGAAGCTACGGAGACGTTTCGACGGCGTCGAGCTTTGCACGACAAGATCCAAGCGGCGGCGCTAGGCTAACTCGGAGCATGGCGGAGCGAGATAGGGTTCGGTAGGGAGGTAGCTACCATTAGTCAAGTTAAAAGATCATAGTTGTAGTTGAGCACTAGCATCACACTATCTAATGCAATAACCCTTAGGAATCAAGGAATCCAGGATATCAAATAGCTAGGAAAATTACTACAGTTGCCAAGGTAGACACATGCATATGATTAAAATGATATTAAGGTGAAGAGGACAACAAGGAAGATCCCATGCTATACTTGCCTTAAACTCAAATCCTTCTTCTAGTCCAAACCTTCAGTGAATTGCTTCTGGACCACCCACTTCTTTTATATCATCAACGCAAAGCTCATCGACTGGACATGATCATAAAGCACCACACAAGCATCCATGCAATTATACATGTAGCAAACAATAGATCTAAATTAGAACAGTACACCAAACATAATAAACAGCAAGTGAAAAGGTTTTAAAGATGCTCTACACATTGCTATGAACAGACAGACGCGAAAAGCACGCTAATCGGAGCTACGGTGCAAAAGATACAACTACCGAAAGATTTACTTTTATATAAGAAGAGATCTATAGGCTTCATTTATTTTAACTATATAAAATCATATATATATAAGATTTTTTATAAATAATATAAATTGAATTAAGTCAAATTTAGATTTGAATTATCAAACTAAAGTAAAACAAATCATACTTTATTTATAAGATCCAGTTGCATAATTATTGTTCAAGTTAGAGTTTAAACCATGAAATTCCAGAGCTAGTGATATGATAAATATTTTGACTAATGCGTAGATTACGTCGTTATGAATCTAACGCAACTTGAACAGGTCAAATCGGAGTTAAAACGGAGAAGATATGGCCTGATGAAGAATGTGGCAATCTTGTAAATATTTTGAAATCAATTTCGTATTAAAAATGATTAAAAACTGGATTAAAACAGTCCTGTGGACCGGGCGTCGTTTTTGGAAAAACACAGGGGTCAAAACATAAAAACTAGGGGCATTGATTGGATTATTTTTGAACTACTCGTGACGACGGGTTGATTTCATAAAAACTTAGGGTCGCTTTAGCAAAATTACCCACCGAATCGGTATCTTCTAATCTAGGTCGTTGATCTCAGATCGGGTGGTGCAGATCAAATCGGGGAACGGAGGTCGTCGGAGCGGTGCTGTGCGCGTCGACGCCATGGCCAGAATCGGCCCGACCTCGTCGGAGTTCGTCGATACGGCGACTCCAAGCATCATTGGTCCAAATAAAAGCATGGGGAGGGAGAGAGGAGTACAACGAACTCGAAGCGGGGATCAGAAAAGGCCACAAACAAGCAGAGGCGGTGCCGAGCTCGATTTGGTGGCTTGGCAATGACGGTGAGGTCGTGCACGTAGTAGAGAGCAGGAGAGCGAGGGGAAGACGACTTTAGAGGTTCCTTACCGCCACGCGTAGCTCTATAGGGAATCAGGGCAGCGGTGAAGCTACGGAGACGTCTCGGCGGCGTCGAGCTCCTCACGACAAGATCCAGGCGACTGCGCTAGGCTAACTCGGAGCGAGGCGGAGCGAGATAGGGTTCGGTAGAGAGGCGGCTACCATTAGTCAAGTTAAAAGATCATAGTTGTAGTTGAGCACTAGCATCATACTATCCAATGCAATAACCCATAGGAATCAAGGAATCTAGGATATCAAATAGCTAGGAAAATTACTACGGTTGCCAAGGTAGACAAATGCATATGATTAAAATGATATTAAGGTGAAGAGGACAACAAGGAAGATCACATGCTATACTTGCCTTAAACTCAAATCCTTCTTCTAGTCCAAACCATCAGTGAATTGCTTCTGGACCACCCACTTCTTTTATATCACCAACGCAAAGCTCACCGACTGGACATGATCATAAAGCACCACACAAGCATCCATGCAATTATATATGTAGCAAACAATAGATCTAAATTAGAACAGTACACCAAACATAATAAACAGCAAGTGAAAAGGTTTTAAAGATGTTCTACACATTGCTATGAACAAACAGACGTGAAAAGCACGCTAATCGGAGCTACGGTGCAAAAGATACAACTACCGAAAGATTTACTTTTATATAAGAAGAGATCTATAGGCTTCATTTATTTTAACTATATAAAATCATATATATATAAGATTTTTTATAAATAATATAAATTGAATTAAGTCAAATTTAGATTTGAATTATAAAACTAAAGTAAAACAAATCATACTTTATTTATAAGATCCAGTTGCATAATTATTGTTCAAGTTAGAGTTTAAACCATGATATTCCAGAGCTAGTGATATGATAAATATTTTGACTAATGCGTAGATTACGTCGTTACGAATCTAACGCAACTTGAACGGGTCAAATCAGAGTTAAAACGGAGAAGATATGGCCTGATGAAGAATGTGGCAATCTTGTAAATATTTTGAAATCAATTTCGTATTAAAAATGATTAAAAACTGGATTAAAACAGTCCTGTGGATCGGGCGTCATTTTTGGAAAAACACAGGGGTCAAAACATAAAAACTAGGGGCATTGATTGAATTATTTTTGAACTACTCGTGATGGCGGGTTGATTTCATAAAAACTCGGGGTCGCTTTAGCAAAATTACCTGTCGAATCAGTATCTTCTAATCTAGGCCGTTGATCTCAGAACGGGTGGTGCAGATCAAATCGGGGAACGGAGGTCGCCGGAGCGGTGTTGTGCGCGTCGACGCCATGGCCAGAATGGGCCCGACCTCACCAGAGTTCGTCGATACGGCGACTCCAAGCATCATTGGTCCAAATAAAAGCATGGGAAGGGAGAGAGGAGTATGGCGAACTCGAAGCGGGGATCGAAAAAGGCCGCAAACAAGCGGAGGCGGTGCCGAGCTCAATTTGGTGGCTTAGCAATGACGGCGAGGTCATGCACATAGTAGAGAGCAGGAGAGCGAGGGGAAGATGACTTCAGAGGTTCCTTACCACCACGCGTAGCTCTGTAGGGAATCAGGGCGGCGGTGAAGCTACGGAGACGTCTCGGTGGCGTCGAGCTCCTCATGACGAGATCCAAGCGGCGGTGCTAGGCTAACTCAGAGCGAGGCAGAGCGAGATAGGGTTCGGTAGAGAGGCAGCTACCATTAGTCAAGTTACAAGATCACAGTTGTAGTTGAGCACTAGCATCATATTATCTAATGCAATAACCCATAGGAATCAAGGAATCTAGGATATCAAATAGCTACGAAAATTACTACGGTTGCCAAGGTAGACACATGCATATGATTAAAATGATATTAAGGTGAAGAGGACAACAAGGAAGATCCCATGCTATACTTGCCTTAAACTCCAATCCTTTTTCTAGTCCAAACCTTCAGTGAATTGCTTCTGGACCACCCACTTCTTTTATATCACCAACGCAAAGCTCACCGACTGGACATGATCATAAAGCACCACACAAGCATCCATGCAATTATATATGTAGCAAATAATAGATCTAAATTAGAACAGTACACCAAACATAATAAACAGCAAGTGAAAAGGTTTTAAAGATGTTCTACACATTGCTATGAACAAACAGACGTGAAAAGCACGCTAATCGGAGCTACGGTGCAAAAGATACAACTACCGAAAGATTTACTTTTATATAAGAAGAGATCTATAGGCTTCATTTATTTTAACTATATAAAATCATATATATATAAGATTTTTATAAATAATATAAATTGAATTAAGTCAAATTTAGATTTGAATTATAAAACTAAAGTAAAACAAATCATACTTTATTTATAAGATCCAGTTGCATAATTATTGTTCAAGTTAGAGTTTAAACCATGATATTCCAGAGCTAGTGATATGATAAATATTTTGACTAATGCGTAGATTACGTCGTTACGAATCTAACGCAACTTGAACGGGTCAAATCAGAGTTAAAACGGAGAAGATATGGCCTGATGAAGAATGTGGCAATCTTGTAAATATTTTGAAATCAATTTCGTATTAAAAATGATTAAAAACTGGATTAAAACAGTCCTGTGGATCGGGCGTCATTTTTGGAAAAACACAGGGGTCAAAACATAAAAACTAGGGGCATTGATTGAATTATTTTTGAACTACTCGTGATGGCGGGTTGATTTCATAAAAACTCGGGGTCGCTTTAGCAAAATTACCCTGTCGAATCAGTATCTTCTAATCTAGGCCGTTGATCTCAGAACGGGTGGTGCAGATCAAATCGGGGAACGGAGGTCGCCGGAGCGGTGTTGTGCGCGTCGACGCCATGGCCAGAATGGGCCCGACCTCACCGGAGTTCGTCGATACGGCGACTCCAAGCATCATTGGTCCAAATAAAAGCATGGGAAGGGAGAGAGGAGTATGGCGAACTCGAAGCGGGGATCGAAAAAGGCCGCAAACAAGCGGAGGCGGTGCCGAACTCAATTTGGTGGCTTGGCAATGACGGCGAGGTCATGCACATAGTAGAGAGCAGGAGAGCGAGGGGAAGATGACTTTAGAGGTTCCTTACCACCACGCGTAGCTCTGTAGGGAATCAGGGCGGCGGTGAAGCTACGGAGACGTCTCGGTGGCGTCGAGCTCCTCATGACGAGATCCAAGCGGCGGTGCTAGGCTAACTCAGAGCGAGGCAGGAGCGAGATAGGGTTCGGTAGAGAGGCAGCTACCATTAGTCAAGTTACAAGATCACAGTTGTAGTTGAGCACTAGCATCATATTATCTAATGCAATAACCCATAGGAATCAAGGAATCTAGGATATCAAATAGCTACGAAAATTACTACGGTTGCCAAGGTAGACACATGCATATGATTAAAATGATATTAAGGTGAAGAGGACAACAAGGAAGATCCCATGCTATACTTGCCTTAAACTCCAATCCTTTTTCTAGTCCAAACCTTCAGTGAATTGCTTCTGGACCACCCACTTCTTTTATATCACCAACGCAAAGCTCACCGACTGGACATGATCATAAAGCATCACACAAGTATCCATGCAATTATACATGTAGCAAATAATAGATCTAAATTAGAATAGCACACCAAACATAATAAACAGCAAGTGAAAAGGTTTTATAGATGTTCTACACGTTGCTACTGAACAGACAGACGCGAAAAGCACGCTAATCGAAGCTACGGTGCAAAAGATACAACTACCAAAAGATTTACTTTTATATAAGAAGGGATCTATAGGCTTCATTTATTTTAACTATATAAAATCATATATATAAGATATTTTATAAATAATATAAATTGAATTAAGTCAAATTTAGATTTGAATTATAAAATTAAAGTAAAACAAATCATACTTTATTTATAAGATCCAGTTGCATAATTATTGTTCAAGTTAGAGTTTAAACCATGAAATTCTAGAGCTAGTGATATGATAAATATTTTTTACTAATGCGTAGATTATGTCGTTACGAATCTAACGCAACTTGAATGGGTCAAATCGGAGTTAAAACGGAGAAGATATGGCCTGATGAAGAATGTGGCAATCTTGTAAATATTTTGAAATCAATTTCGTATTAAAAATGATTAAAAACCGGATTAAAACAGTCCTGTGGACCGGGCGTCGTTTTTGAAAAAACACAGGGGTCAAAACATAAAAACTAGGGGCATTGATTGAATTATTTTTGAACTACTCGTGACGGCGGGTTGATTTCATAAAAACTCGGGGTCTCTTTAGCAAAATTACCCGCCGAATCGGTATCTTCTAATCTAGGCCGTTGATCTCAGATCGGGCGGTGCAGATCAAATCGGGGAACGGAGGTCACCGGAGCGGCTGCTGTGCGCGTCGACGCCATGGCCGGAATCAGCCCGACCTCGCCGGAGTACGTCGATACGGCGACTCCGAGCATCATTGGTCCAAATAAAAGCATGGGGAGGGAGAGAGGAGTACGGCGAACTCGAAGCGGGGATCGAAAAAGGCCTGCAAACAAGCGGAGGCGGTGCCGAGCTCGATTTGGCGGCTTGGCAATGACGGCGAGGTCGTGCACGTAGTAGAGAACGGGAGAGCGAGGGGAAGATGACTTTAGAGGTTCCTTACCACCACGCGTAGCTCGGTAGGGAATCAGGGTGGCGATGAAGCTACGGAGACGTCTCGGCGGCGTCGAGCTCCGCACTGACAAGATCCAGGCGACGACGCTAGGCTAACTCGGAGCGAGGCGGAGCGAGATAGGGTTCGGTAGGGAGGCAGCGGAGTGCGGGGGCTCGGTATTTAAGACCGGGAAGCTGCTTGGAGCGCAAGACAAGGCGACGCAGGGCGGATGCGGACTCCATCGACGACGGCGGTAGAGTCCGGTTCCGGGACGGACAAGGACGCTGTCAAGCGGGTCCCACAAGTCAGCGGCAGAGGAGGCACGGGTCTAGGACGTCAGCCAGAGAGAGGAAGGGAAAGGTGCGTGGGCGGTTGCTGCTGGGCTGAGGACACTGGGCCTGCGGGCCAGCCTGCTGGTGATGGGCTCCAAAGGGGAAGGAGAGAGCGGGCCGGAGGCTAGGCCGCTTGGGCCAAAAGCCAAAGGGAAAGATTTTCTCCTTTTCTAAATCTTTTTTTCAAATTCAATTTCAAATATGAACCAACTCAAGTTTGAATATGGTTTCAAATACACTTTTCAATTCAAATCAAAATGAGCACTTTAGATAGGCTTTCAAAACTGAACTTTTCAAACTTTTCAAAACTCTTTTTATTTTTAAATTCTTTTTTCCTTCTTTTCTTTTATTTCAGAGCCATTTTCAAAACCAATTCAAAAGCGAATTTGAATTCATTTTGAACTTTGGTCAAAATCACCCAGTACATTAAACAAAAATGCAGAAGCATATATGCTCAAACATGTTGCTACCTTATTTTCCTATGTTTTCATGAGCACGTAAATTCATAAATAAATTATTTTAATCTCTATTTTTAAAGGAGCAAATTTTAGGGTGTTTCAGATTCAACTGAAATTGCAGACAGTGTCAAATGACCAAAGGACATAAGTTTATTATATCATGTCGTTTCCACGGAGCTGGGGCTGTGTAGCTCCCCATGGCTCCAGCAAAGTAGCATATCAGCTTAGATATCATACCACAGGAGCCCACAGTAAAGGCGCCCCAAACGACAAGATGACAGTCGAAAACAGAACCACAAGGAAGAGACTGATTTGCTGAGATTCAATTTCTGTTATTACCTGTAGAACTGCAGAAATGTTTCAGAAAACTGATACAAACACCGCACATGTACAATTTACAGAGACTCAACTAGACAGGTTTATAGCCAAGTAATAATAACCCAGTAGTCTCCTTTTGTCCTGTATGTACCAACTCAGCAATACACAGAATTTTCGAGGCAACAGCAAAGACCAAACATAAGTGGACTGGACAGAGCTGAAAAAGTGATATCTCAGGCTTCAAACTATTCTGAACAACTAATTGCAGACCACTAGTTTCCGCCTTCAGGGTTTTGGCGCTGAGAACAAGTTGGGATAGGAGAAATATGGATCGTCCTCCAAAGATGGTGACCTCTGAGGCACATGAGATGGCACATAGTCCTGTGTATCATTTGTAAAGGAGTCCTGGTGATCAAATACTGGTTTCTGTGTCCCCTCAGTCTGATGATGTCTTTCCTTTTGGGCACTATCGCTGTACTTGTTATAGACATTGGAATTCTTCTTTAGATCTGCAATGCGCAGTTGTGCAAGGTTTGCAGCAGCACGGGCTGCTGATGCAGCTCGCTCAGCTGATTCAGCAGCTGTCTGAGCAGCAGATAAAACGTCATCCAAGTCAATATTTGCCCCTCTCTCAGGAGGAGAGTTTGTCTGTGCTTGCTCTGACTGTTTTGTGAACATATATTCCGTGGGAGGTACTGGAGGTGTGGTCACTTCATCAGTTTTCTTTGTGTAGATCTCTGGTTCTGGCTCTGTTGGCTTCACTGGAGGAGACAGAGAAGGTGAGGGAACTGTCTCGGTTTTTTCCACTGAAGAAGGAATAAAAACTGGCGGTGGAGATGCAGAAGGAATAAAAACTGGCGGTGGAGATGCAAAAGGAATAAATTGCTTCTTTTCATTTGGAAAATCTGGTATGTCTGACTGAGAAGATGGTGCAGAAACAAGATGTTCCAAGCTTTTCATCTGAATAACATTAAAAGCACCACCAGCTGTTGGATTCTCCTCCAAGTCAGTAGGATCTGAGAACTCATGAGGAAGTGACTGAGAGCCCTGAACATGTGGACCGATACCTGGGGTCAACGGTGCATCAGAAGGTGGACGAATTGCAGCTTTTGGGACTTCAGGCAAATCCAGTGAATCAAGACCGGTATCTGACTCGTAGTCTTCATCAGGCTGCTCAGCAGCACTTGCAGCTACTGTTTCCTCATGTTTCTCCTTGGGAAGAGGTAGCATGGAGCCATTGAAGTAGGTCGGTCCATTCTAAGAAGGGAAACATAGCATCAAGTAAGACTCGAATCATTGAACTAACCATGTTAGTCACGAGTCAATATGTATTTACCAATAGATCCTCATGAGGTTTGAGAAATTCTGTCTCTGCATCTGATGGATCCCAATCAACTTCATGTTCCTCAGCTATCTCCTTCAGCAGTTTCAACTTGGCATCAACAGGAGGAGGACGAATAGAAAGTAGTTCAATTATCTGCAGAAGCATTAATTCTGATATGTTACGAATATCCAAACTACCGGATAACATGATTAGATTCATTCAAATTCAAAGTGTCATATAACCTGACGATTGACCCCACAATCAGGCATCAACTCTGAAGCTGCAGCAACAAATTCCTTCCCATATTTAGTCGCAAACATCATTTGAACTTGCATCAGTTCAGGTAGATCTGCACATCTTGGAGCAGCAAAGCAGATGCTTGAAATTGCTTCTTTGAGATCAATAGGACACTCCCTGAAGCCAAGAAAACAAGGAAACACAAATCAGTCACACTCATCTGCAACTCTACAGAATTTTTAGTCAGAAAAAAGCTAATCAATTTTATCAACTAATATAGCCCATTTATATTTAAGAGCAGGAATCGTATCCCTGCTTTATACTTCAAGATAGTACACCCTAATAAAAAATTGCAGCAGCAAAAATTATTATTAGTAACATCCTTGGAGTTCAGATTAAATTGATTTGTGTCTACGAACAAATAAGGAATATAAGAATGCAGAGGGTATAAGTATGAAGATAACTTGCCCCTGATGCCAAATGAACATATAGCAAAGTAATGCTTATCTTTAGGGTCCAAGTCTCTGCTAAAAACACATTGGTTGTTACAGGAAGGTTGGCCTATAATGGAATGGAACAAACACAGCCATAATCCACTATAGCAGTGAAGCAAGATTAGGTGTTACTGTTCGCCATGGAAAACTAACCCGCTATACAAACACTAAGGTCTCGTTTGGATGCGCTTGTATTCGTCTCAATCCACATGTGTTGAAGTGGATTGGAATGGAATTGAACTAAATTCCATTACATTCCACTCCAACACATGTGGATTGAGGTGGATACACATGCATCCAAACAAGGCCTAAAGAAATCTATCTACCATCATAAAGTTCAGCAGTGGTGGTTTACCAGTGGCACGCCATGTTGAGCCACAAAATTAGCACCAACTGACCATAATGGGAGATTACAGTGAGACATTGATAATTAGTCGTCTCAACACATTAAACAGGGCACAATGGACAGTTCTTGCCCAACAAAAGTACATGTCAACAAGCCACTGGAACTCCCAAGCCAGCTGCTGGTCCAGCACAGTTTGCCATATCAAGAGGGGCAATAAAGCTACAGCTAGTTTCGATTGCAACACCCGTAGCCACATGAACAAGCAAATAGCGACTGCAATTACGAGTTGTAAAATTCAAGTCAGATAGGGGGACGAACTTTTGGGCCTCGACGATGGGCAGGCGCACGGCGATGAGCTCGCAGAAGAGCTCGAGGATCTCCTGCGCGGCCATCGTGTTCTCCTCCCGGATGATGTGCTCCACCTGCCGCAGCCGCAGTTTCCAATCAGCCACAGCCAAGCCAAAAAGCCCCCGACCCAACCCTACTCCGATCTAAGCAAATCCCCTGACAACGAGGAAGCGTACCCTGATCCGGGCGGTGGCCTCCTGGCCGGCCTCGAGGAGCTTGGCGATGTCGCGGCGCATCTGGCGCAGCTGCAGCTCCCGCCGGTTCCGAAGCAGCTTTATCCGCGGGATCGACAGCTTCAGCAGCGTCTTGCTGCGCACACACACACCGACACACGAGACATCAGAACGCCGCGCCTCTCAACTTCAAGAAGATCCCCAGAAGAAGGGGGGGAAAAAGAAAAAAAGAAACGCCGCGCGTACCACTTGGCGCCGCGGAAGCCGCCACCTCCGCCGCCGCCCTTGCTGAAGAAGGCGTCCAGCATCGACATGGCGCACCGTCGTCGTCGATCGGACGCGGTGTGAGGGGAGGGGAAGGAGGGAAGCGAGGGTTTGCTTGATGGATCGGGTGGCAGCGGGGGATTTATGCGGCGTGGGGGTTCGATCTGGCTGGAGACGCCGAGGTGACGATGCAGACGAGAGCGATGGGGTGGAGCCCAGCCGGGCGCGTGCGTCGTTGCGGCAACGTCCGTCTCCTCTTTGCGCGTACCGCGTAGCAAGCGACGGGGGCACCTGCTCCACTGACGAGGGATCCGGGCCGTCCGATTGGGACACGTGGACGGCAGATCGGGGATACTTAGGGGGTGGTTAACGTCGGCCACGGTTGGATCGATTCCGCCTGACGACGGGTTTTGCTGTCTGCGATGCAAACTTGGCCGTGCCAGAGACTTCTTCCGTTTGCTTCGCTCGAAAGGAAATTCGGATTCCATCTCCGGCTCATCATAGGGGGCGTGGTTGATTGGAACATTGGGTGATATGCTTCCAAGTTAGGACGCATTTTTTGCAACAAAAGATTCATGAAAGAATTTTGTAAATTCTAAACCTATATGGATTCTTCCTGTGTACTAGCTCTCTGAAGGGACAAAGGATTGACCATCCTGAAATCCTATAAAATTTCTATGGAATGTCTCAATACATATTGAAGAGAATCTAACATGAGGTCCAACCTTTTGAAAATTTTCCTCGGTATCTATCATTCTCCTCTATTCCCTCCATTTTAAATTATAAGTTATTTTAATTTTCTTGGAGAGTCGGGTCATCTCAAGTTTTGACTAAATTATAAGTCTGGAAGTGGGACATTGGCACTGCACGCAGGAGGGATGAATAGCTTATTAAAATTTCCCTTCAAGGCAACAATAATAGGTGCAAGTATTAGAAACCAATAAGGCCCTAATAACAACTACAACGACATACTCCCTCTGTCCCTTTATTTGTGTCGCTTTGGCATTTCAGTAGGTACAGTTGAATCTCTGTGAACGTGGTCACTAGGTCTGTCCAGATGCTTGGCAGGGGCTGTGAATGTGGAGATTGAATTCCACTGCCACAACAACAATCAAACAGGGACAGAGGGAGTAGCTAGCAAGGCTACAAGGAGCACACTCCTACACAGTTTTAGTGAGCAAAGAATAGAGCAACTAAGCTACACATTAGAAGTTAGTCAACTACACAAGCAACTGAATGCACAAAGCATAAATCAAGTGTAGATTGTGCAAACCACAAGTAGAGGATGACACCAGATATATCCCCTGTCGATGACTTTCCAGTCATCTACATTCTCATTGAGGCGAGTCCAATTATTACCACTCCTCTACTAGCTCAACGGTCCCTCGAGATCGGCTCCGACATGAGCACTAGTATATGAGCTGACTAATCACGAGGTACTCCAACAAGTCTTGTACCGCTAGAGTTACTCTTCGCCTCGCCAGATGAACACAGGAGCCCGTTACAATCGAAGTCCCGAGTACCTCACAATCCCCAATTAAGTGCTTCAAGGGATCACTGTTGCTCCAAGCCGTCTAGGTGGCAGCAACCACCAAGAGTGACAAGAATCCGGCAACAAAACACGATCACTAGTGCTAGATCAACTCCAATCTCACCCAAGTGAAATTTAAACTAAGTAAAAGTTAGGGGAAAGGTTTCTTGAGTTCTATAAGGTGTGGTTATCAGATAGGAACACTAAGAGGGCCAAATAGCCTGACCACATCTTTGATTTATAAAGCCCCCTCGATAAACTAGCCATTACCCACTTAGTGGGTTGGCTGTGTACACGCCAGAGAGCTCTAGTAATACCACCGGAGCTCCAATAACTATATCAAACTAGCCATTGGATGCCCTAAACTCTAGTGAGCTCTCTCTAGTGACCACCGTAGAGCTCCAGTGGGCTCTAACTCACCCAAACGCGCTAACAAACACCTCTTTGCACTAAAACGCCGATGATCACTCTGATACTAGCACTGAAGGGAACTGGTGCGCTCTAGGGAGTTATAGATAAGGTTTTTGGGCCCGCAATAATCTCTAGTGACTAAGCATCATACCTTGAGTCGCTCTCGGACTCACAATCTCAGAGGCCTTAGAGCAGCTTTAGTGTGTATTTTTTAGGGTGTTAGGCTGCTAGGATGAGAGAGTGACAAAGAGAGTGCAACATACTAGATATGAACTTTCATCCGGTGCTATCTCAGCATCTGGTGCCCAACTTTGCATCTATTGCCCTTGTTTAGAAAATTATCTCAAACTACTCCACATGCTGTGGCAGAACCGCCTAATCTAATGCCTCACAGGAGTGCTTGTCTTCCATTAGACACTAAGCACTCAAGGGAGAACACTAAATTACTCGGTTCCGTCGGGCACACCCCAGGGGAGAACCCAAAAATCCACATTTTCGCCATCAGGATCACAAATGAGATAATAAAGCTTACATCATTCTGAACCATTTCTTACCTTACTTTTAATACAACATCATAGTATAATATTTATTAATATAACAGCGGAATGAAATCATATTATCAGAGTTATGAACAATTTAAAATTGACAGCGGAATATAAATAAGTGATCAGAATTACAGCGAAAATAAACATCTATTCATAGCATGATGAAGTATTGATATATACACTACGACAATAGATTATGAAACTTTCATTTATAAAAGCATTTGGTGAGAGTTATAAATAACAACTATGATCGCAGCGTAAAGGAATCCTCGCTGAGCCCACCAGGAGGAATCCACACACAAGAGTCAGCTCTAGCATCCACCTGTCACCTGCAACAAGGGGAATAAAACCCTGAGTACTCAATTATACTCAGCAAAACTTACCCGACAGGAGAAAAGAAAAGACTCCAAGGATATGCAAGGCTATCTAGCTTGTGGGTTGTATTTGTAGGAAGCATTACTAAGCGTGCGTCCTTATATTTGATTTTTATTAGTAGCCGCATTGGTTCATTAACTAACCATTCTATGTAAGCACCTGGGCTACTTTCAAGCAGGTGGTAAGCAATCAGATTTCCTTTTTCCATCTTCCATCTTTCATCTTCGGTTCTTACTACGATGCTAAACCGTAGACAAGTCGTACCGGATAGCCCGGCGATTCGCGAATCAATGCCCCCAGCTGGGTACCCTGAAAACACACGCCCCACTTGTACCCTAGGCACAAGCAGGGCCAACCCATCACTCTCCTGTCCCAGGTGTCTAGGTCCCCGTCCAAACTAGGACTCCAAGCCCCCGCCCCTGAGTCCTGGACTCAGTGCGGCGTAAGGACCTCCTCCACCAAAAATAAACCCTAACAGTCGGTCTGGAAAGAGCCGGATCCACGACAAGAGAGCAACAAGTCTTCCAAGCGCCCATACACAAGTATGTGCTCGGGATAATAAGTCTGTGACCTGCCCAGAGTCATATGCAATGATCGGTCCTTAACCGACCAGACAGGGAAAAACGGTGTAACCAAGCTATGACCCGCCTCCGCGGCGACACAACTTCTTACACCCACCAATACCCAAACCACATCCCTGCCCGGTCACAATTTTCCTTTCCACCATTTTATATATTCCAAGTGATAATCACATATTTCCTATATCTCGCGAATGACAGGCAACCACTCGACTTCTACCGGGGTCCTGTAGCATAGCATTCTACACGATCCTGTCATACTAGTAAGACTCATAGGAATAAAGATGTATATGCAAGTGGGTTTCATTCGACTCCTTAAAACTTAATGCACAAATATAATTTAAACTGCAGAAAGTAGGGGTTATGCATCGGGGCTTGCCTGGGTAAAATATAATCAGAAGTTAGCTTTCCATCATGGCGACATGATCTCCAAAAGCACCATTTCTCCAGCAACTCCCGATGACTCCGTGATCCATCGACGTCCCTATCATGATATGCAATGTAATGAAATGCAAGGGTATGATCAACTGACTACAATCGTGACTTGTATAAATACGCTCTACGTCTCTCAAGTGAACGAGCTAGTTCTAACGACGACCGTACTTAGGCTACATATCCATGTTGTCGCATAAGGCGTTATTTCCCTAATAATGATTTTAGTTATATAAACCAAGGTGTTTCTTTATTCGCAATAGGACATTATTATCTAATTAGCAACTAGTTATTCCGGAGCTACAAAATTTATGGTGAGTAACTAATATTGATAGGGATCTACTGTAGAAGTTTTAGACCCAACGCTATTACCAATTTACCACGGAAAATCCCTACAAGTTTATATTTTACAACATTAAGTATCTTAAATTAATTATATAGCTTCCAAAAATAATATCACACTATGTGAACCAATCATACTAATAGGTAAATCATGATTTTAGGAGACTAACAAAACTGGTTTGGCATTTTTACGATTTTCTATAATTTACTACAAATTTTACAAGTCTATTTCCGTAACTAAATTATCAAGTGCTTCATAGGACTAAAGGCCCGCGGCCACCAAACCGCCCCAGTGGCCAGCTCGGCCCGGTCTAGCGCAAAGGCGGCCCAGGCGGGGCGGCAGGTCGGCCCAACAGCGACGTCAGCAATGCGGGCGGCCCAGGCGACTGAGCGGCCAACCCACACGCGGAAATAGGCTAGCCCAGCGGGGATGCGGCCAGCGGCCCAGAGCGCTGGCGCGGGCGGGGCGCACGGCCTAGTAAGCCAGCCCGGCGTGTGAACCGCGGCGACCGGCCCAGCGTAGGCAGCGGCCCAATCGCGGTGAACGGCCCAGGCGCAAGGCAAGGCGCGGCATATACGCGAAATGGCCCCTACGCTTTTCACTAATCAATTCTAGGTCCAGAGTACTGTTCAACGTGCCATGTATTATTGCAGTAAAAACCCCGTATAACGTTTTTGCTTGGATTTATACCCCTTCCTCACCTTATCTTCTTCCTTCGATAGCGAGCAGAGGCAGAGGGGCTCTAGCCGAATGCGGCATCGCGGCCCAACAACGGGGGCCGAGGAGCGAGGAGGGGAACTGGCGTTGCTGGCACGGGCAGCGAGGACGCGGCCACGTTCGGCATGGGCGCGCAGGGCTCGGCGCGAGATGGCGCGGGTTCCGGCAGGGCAACAGGTGCCGCGGCGGCTCGACGCGTCGCCAAGGCGCGACTGGAGGGGAAAGTCACGGAGCAGCGGGCAAAGCTACGCGTGGGTCGGGACTCACTTGCGGGGAGGACCGGTATCGGCCGGCGGGAGGCACGGCGCATGGACAGCAGAGGAAAAGGAAGCGCGGCTACGAGATGGAGCAGTCCAGTGTGGTTGGGGCCGAGGGGCGCACGCTGCGCGGGCGAAGGAAGAAGGAGGCGCGGGTACTCGCGGCAGAGAGGAGTTGCGCGCTGACTCGGCGCTACAGTGGGCACACGGGACAGACCAGCACCGGCGCGGACAGCCAGCAAGGCATCGAGGCACGGTGTGGACGGAAACGCGGTGCAAGGTTCCAGGCATGGGACTGCGCTCTAGGCACGGCGGCTGCGCCTCGATGGAGGAGCAGAGGAGGCCTGGCCAGCGGTAACCGAGCACGGGCGGGCTGCGACGAAGGTCATGAAGACGAAGAGGAGCAGCGCTGTGGCAAGGCACCGGCACGGCAGTGGAGATGGAGGAATGGCGTGCTCGCGCGCTGAAGAGGCAGCGAGGCACGGGCGCCCGGTCACGGCGGTGGACCGAGGCGGAGGGGAAAGGAGAGGGGATGCCGTGCGAGACGCGTGGGTGTTCGCAAAGGAAAACTGAACGGAACTCCAGGGCGAGGTGGCTACGGCTCGACCGGCGCTGTGGCAACGGGCGCGGCCACGTCTGGCCGGGCGCTTAACGATGGCGAGGAGAGCGAGCAAGGGCGTTGGTGCTGGCAATGGCCGGCCACGCACACGGCGACTCCGGCGTGCCGCGGCGCTGCCGCAGCCACGACGAGACATTGCGGACCGAGGAACGCGTGGAGCAGCAAAGTCGTGCACGGGCTCAGACGATGCGGTGGAGTGCGCTCGCGCGCACGGTGGCGGCGGTAGAATCCGCCACGGCAGCGCGGAGGAGCGAGGCGAGGTATGGCCACGCGCGGGGTGACGGCTTGAGGAGGCGCAGCGACGGCGGCAAGAGCGCAGGGGAGCCGGGGAAGGCACGGCCGCGGTTGTCCACACGCCGGCGACTGGCGTGCGGTGGCGCTGGAGGCTCGGGCGTCGGTGCGGGACGGACTAGAGCAGAGAAAAACCAATGCAGACGGACAAGCCGAGGTAGACAAGGATGAGACGCTAGCTTCACTGGCCAAGGCGATGGGGATGCTGTCAAATGGGTTGCTTGGCTCGGTACCGAGGCAGTCCAGAGACAAGCGAGGACTGAGCGAGTGCAGACGAACACGTTGTCCGGTCGACATGGAAAAACAACCGAAGACAGACAAGACAAGCAAAGCAGAGTGAGAGCAGCAGCTTTGATTGCTCGATGTGCCAGGCAGCAGCAAGTCGTGGCCAAGGCCCCTCCAAAAGCAGCACGTCGATTGCTCAGCTCGAAGAGCAAATTTCAGAATTCAGAGACAGACACAGACGGGACAGCAGAGGCATGGCGCCAGGACACGGGACAGTGCAGCACAGCAGCGTCCAATGATGTTCAAGAGCTTATTTAAAAGTTTTTAAGCACTAAAGAAAAATTGATTAGCACTACTTATGTTGATTTTTCTCAGCCACAAGGGTGAAGTCACAAGCGGTTCGTTTATCATTTCATGATCATAAAAAAACTTTAAAATTAGAGAAACTCGTTTCGAAGGTTTTTTTACTGAGGCCTAAATCGCGGCGCTAAAAAGTATCGTAACACCAGGGTGTTACACATGCTTCATCAGATGACCATCATGACACACATTGTGCCACCCTGCTACCGTGCTCGCAGTTAGCATTGTCACGTAAAAGGTTTTTGTGCTAATTTTCTTAGGTCAGTTTGTCACAGCTCCACTCCTAGCTTCTCCAGAGCAAATTCTATGAAGTCCAATCCAACCAAATAGATAAAATGCAACTCAATTTTTGTGGGGAGCTAAAAAGATTATTTTCTCCATTTACACTATGAGTTGGAAGCTAAAAAAACCTTGCTCTCCATAACTTTCCCGTTCAATTACTACTATAATTACTTTAGAATTACTTCCCACATGCTCCTCTTCATCAAAGAATTAAGAAGTGAAGCTCAATAATCTCGAAAAGAAGGTCTGCCAAACTGGCCCTTGATGTGGATTCTTCTTGGCACTATCTTATGCCCTAAATAATAAGGATATGTTTGGTTTAGTTTCTGAAAAGTGATTCGATAACTAAAAAGCAGAACACAAACCAAATAATTAGAACCTAAAGCTACTTTCTCACAAGCCGTTGTTTTCGTATAGCACAATTTTCGCAATATCATGGACCTTGCTCTCAACTTTCTACTTTTTCCAAATCGGTGAAAAATAGAGAGATATTTCTCACATGATTAAAAAAAGACACAGAGAGATGATAGATTTTATAGTTATTTCAACTAAACAGATTATAAATCAACTTTTTGGTAGCGGCAGCACTAGCGCTAAGATGTTAGGATGGACCCCTGTTTCCGGACGCCAGCGCCTGCTTTAACGCCAGTGCTAGCGCCTGATGCACGCACAGGCAGGCCCAGCCTGTGCCACTCCCCACGCTTCCCTGCTTCCCACGCCCTCCACGCCTACTGCACCGCTTCCCTCCATGCATGACGCCCTAGCAACTGCAGTAGGCAGCTATGGCAAAGTGGCTCACATTACAACATGCACAACACCCCTGATCTACTTTTAAAACATCCAAATAAAAATAATTGCAACATATATACGAAACAACTGAAACATTCAAAACTTATGTCTAAAACACATGTAAAACATTTGAAAAGCAATTACAAACACAAGCAACATCCAGATAAAATATCTGCAACATATGTGTGAAACATATGTTCCAAATAACAGAATTGCAACATACGTCTGAAAAAACAGATGAAACATTGGGAACAGACACTTGCAACATACGTGTAGAATCATTGCAACATATACAATATCCCGATCTACTTTTACAACATTCGCATAAAACACTTGAAACATGCACTTGCAACATTGGGGAGCCCAGGGCCTGGTGATTCTAGCCGTCGGGGTCGGAGCCGGCGCCGCGCAAGCACCACCGCTAGCACCATCACTAGCAGCACCGGGCTTGGCTTAGCCAGACGGGCGACACGCGCAATGGGTGGGAGCGAGCGGCGCGGGATGGGTGCGCGCGACGGGCGGAAGCGAGTGGCACGAGATGGGCGCGCGACAGCAGTGAAGCGAAGTGGGTGCGCGGCGTTCGAATGGGAAGGCCGCCGCATTGGAGAAGGCCAGCGGCAGGTGGGCACACGCGGTGGATGCGCCCACGGCGGGCTCATGCGTGCGACAGTAGGGAAAGAAAATATCGCTTTGTTTTTTATTTATTTTTGGAGAAACTACGTTGTACTGTCATTTTTTTTTACATAAACCGCGTCGTATCGGAGGTGGAGCGAAGTTAGGTCCGATGGTTAGACAGATCCGGGGATGAGCCGTCCGGATGAATGGTTTTGGTAGCATGTACCTCTATCAGTTTGTTTTCAACGGCTTAGGCCATGTTTAGTTCCACCAAACTTCAAACTTTGGCACTATGCAAAAAAGAAGATTCCCCGTCACATCAAACTTGCGGTACATGTATGGAGTACTAAATGTTGACGAAATAAAAAACTAATTGCACAGTTTGGTTGTACTTTGCGAGACGAATGTTTTGAGCCTAATTAGTCAACGATCAGACAATTACTACCAAATACAAACGAAATGCTACGCTGCACTACAGGAATGAACAGTAATCGGGCGACGCCGATTCAGAGCCACTAAACGCGGCCTTATGGTTCATTGCAGATTTTTCGCGAACATAGCCCTCGTGATACTACGGATCTTTTCTCTGGTCTCCACCGCATCAAATACGGCATCACTGCATCAGCGGTAGACGGCTTCTTTATTGACGTTGGACGTGCTCTCACCCACGGGCCACGGCCCTGCGGGCCCTGTCCTCCCTCCGCAGCAGGAACCTGCACGGCCACAGAACCAGCTGGGCCTGCAACGGCCCTGGCGCACCGTGCAGTCGGCTGTCACCCGTTACCCGTAGCCTCGGTGTCACCAAGAAAAAACAAAAAACGTCTCGTATCGGCTTTCCGTTCCGTGACTTTGGTTCTCGCGCCCACGGCACGCGCCATTTGTCCACCCGCCCCCCTATGCCCTATGGCCCTATCCAACCTCCCTTTGCATCCTCTGCTTTGTGCTCTGTTCGGCCGACAGGCCGTGCTTGCCTGCTGCCGTTTGCTTCGCCGCCTCGCGTCTTCTGCAGCTGCTGCTTCCGTGCCGTCGAAGCATCTTCCCCTCCCACCTCTGCTTCTTATAGATTCGGCTGTGGGCGAGCACGGACAAAAACCTGCCCTTTCCGTGCTCTCGCGCATTTCGTTTCTTGGGGGAGCAGGGACTCTTCTTGCCTGCTGCAGGAAGATTGCCTGCAGTTTCTGGTCCTGTTTCCGTTTCCTCCCGCTTCAAATCTGCCAAGCTTCAAGGTTTCCTTTTGGTTCCAACAAGAAGCGAACAAAAAAGGAGTTTCATTTGGGGGAAGGAGGGCGGCCCCCAGCCATGGGGAAGCCGCCGGGGGCCAGGAATCCGCCTGCGGCGGAGGCGGACGGCGACGAGGCGGTGTTCCTGGAGCTGTCGCGGGAGCGCAAGGAAGAGGCCACTCGGCTGTTCAACCGGGGGGACTTTGAGGGCGCGGCGTTCAAGTACGACAAGGCGGCGCAGCTGCTCCCCGCGGGGCGGCGCGTGGAGGCGGCGCGCCTCCGCGCCAGCGTCGCGCAGTGCTACATGCGGATGCGCCCCGCGGAGTTCCACCGCGGCATCCACGAGTGCAACCTCGCGCTGGAGGCGGCGCCCCGGTACAGCAGGGCGTTGCTCCGCCGGGCCGCCTGCTTCGAGGCGCTGGGCAGGGCCGACCTCGCGTGGGGCGACGTCCGGACGGTGCTGCGGTGGGAGCCCGGTAACCGCGCCGCGCGCCGGATCTCGGACCGGGTAAGGGCGGCGTTGGAGGATAAGGGTGTCTCGGTTGCCTTGGATGAGGAGGATGTGGTGCAGACAGAGGATGAGGACGAGATTGCTAGCGCCAAGGGAGAGGAGAAGAGGAAGAAATCTCATAACAAGCGTTTGGATTCGGTTGCAGGGGAACAGGAGGGGGGAAATGGGAATCATATTGGGCCACTGGAATCTGCTTCCACGGAGAAGCAGGCTGACCCGAGGCAGACAAATGGGATAGGGAATCATCAGGATCGTACTGAAGATAGAGAGCCCAATGGTCTCGAGAAGCTAGAACAAAGTACTGAGACTGAAGAGAAGGACATGGGCAACAAGCGAGGTGGACACACTGCTGGAAAGAAGACGGGGCGTGGTGAGAGCAAGCAACAAAAGCATTCTGCAGTCAAGCCAGTGTATCATTGTGAGGACAACATTGGTGTCAAGGAGGAAGCGATGAAGGATGTGAAATTGGTCTTTGGAGAGGACATCAGGTGTGCTCAGATGCCAGCTAACTGCTCTCTGTCACAATTAAGAGAAATAGTTCAGAACAAATTCCCTTCATTGAAGGCATTTCTGATCAAGTATAAAGACAAAGAAGAAGACTTGGTGACAATAACCTCGTCCGAGGAGCTAAGCTGGGCAAGTAATCGTGCAGATTTGGAAGGGCTAATCCGATTATATGTTGCAGAGGTTAATCCTGTGCAAGAGCTTGGTGTGGATGGGGTCAGGAGACGTCCTTCCTTTGCCACATTAGAGAGAAACCGTGATATCATGTTGGATAATGGGACCGTTTGGCATGATGTTGAGCATAAGTATTGCGCTGATGACTGGATGGTACAGTTTGCCCAGATAATCAAGAATCATGTTGGTTTTAGTTCTGATGCATATCTGGATCTCCAAGACCTTGGCCTGAGACTGTACTATGAGGCTATGGAAGACACAGTAGAAAGTGAAGAAGCACAGGAAGTATTTGAAGTTGCAGAGTCGAAATTTCAGGAGATGGCAGCACTGGCATTGTTTAACTGTGGCAATGTCCACATGTCTCGTGCAAGAAAAAGGCCATGCTTGCCTGAAGATTCTTTACAGGAGTTTATACTTGAGCAAGTCAAAGTTTCATATGATTGGGCATGTACAGAATATGCCAAAGCTGGCGTGATGTTTGACGAAGCTGTTAAAACTAAATCTGACTTTTTTGAAGGTCTTATTGCTCTTGGTCAGCAGCAATTCGAGCAGGCCAAACTCTCTTGGTATTACGCTCTTGCATGTAAGATAAATATGGAAACTGAAGTTTTGGAGTTGTTCAACCATGCAGAGGATAATATGGAAAAGGGAATGGATATGTGGGAAAGAATGGAAACTTTGCGCTTGAGGGGACTGTCTAAACCAAGTAAGGAGAAAGTTGTACTTAAGAAGATGGTCTTAGAAGGTTTTGTGAAGGATCTATCGGTAGATGAAGCATTTGAACAGGCTTCAAGCATACGGTCACATATAAATATCTTGTGGGGAACTGTCCTTTATGAACGTTCAGTAGTTGAATTCAATTTGGGACTTCCTAGCTGGGAGGAGTCACTGACTGTTGCCATGGAAAAATTTAAGATCGGAGGTGCTTCTCAAGCTGACATCAATGTGATTGTAAAGAACCATTGTGCTAATGAAACCACCCAAGAAGGTAAGAAGATTTCGTTTTGACACATAATGTGCAATTACTTATTTTTCTGCCTTTGTTCTGAGGGACTCTTAACAAGAATCTAACACTTCTTTGTTAAAATAAGGATCATGAATTTATTTTTAGGAACTTCTACAAATAATGCCAAAAGAGAAACAATACCTGAGCATAAACACAACTAGGATATAATTGTAAACCCCCTAGACTGAATAGAATGGATGAGATCTGACATAGTTCCAAGTATTTTGTGAGATCAGCTAAGTTTCAAATCTGCATGTCCAAAGAAGGTTGTAGGCATGCACATAAGAGATTGCGAGCTAAACAGAACTGTTATTTTACCTATATTCACTTATGTTGCATTGCAGTTGTATGTATATTTTAGATTATTTGTGACAATATCCTTACGAATGTAGTGACTACTACTGAATACTCGTGTTTTGAGAATAAAGTGCTAAGATGTATTCCCTTATGCAGGACTCAGTTTTAAGGTTGAGGAGATAGTTCAGGCGTGGAATGAAATGTATGATGCTAAAAATTGGACAAGTGGACACCTGTCTTTCCGCCTTCAACCAATATTCCGACGTAGAGCTCCGAAGTTGCATCATATACTTGAGCATCTGAACTATGCATAACTCCGCTACTATTGTATCAGGTAATTTTCTACATAGGTAATTAGTTTCAAGAATGAATTCGATAGAAAAAATTATTCACAAACATATTTTTCAATAATTTTCTGATCTTTCTCTAGCTAGTTCTTACATGAAGAAAAAAGATGTAAGAAAGACCTGAGAATTAACTCTGTCAAACATATAAGAACATAACTAAAAGTTCGGTTTTGAGAACAGAATACAAAGAAAAGTTATGTCCAAATATCCTATAGAATGGTTCAAACTTGTCTTGGTAATTATTCCACTTTCATAAATATCAAATCCGTATATATCTTCTTAGTTTGGTGGAAATTCATGGAACTTCTTGTCATTTGCATAGTACAAGATTTTGTGATATGTAATTTTAATTTGTAGTAATTAATATAAGTGATCTTACTAATCTAAATCACTTATATATCTCGATAAACTTTAGGTGTGTTAGTGTTAGGGTCCTAACACTGCAAGGTCTTTTGGAGTTGGCTGTAATCAAGCACTACAAAGACAGGGTGTGGGGGCTGTAAAGGACAACAGATACACAAGTTTCTACAATTTCAGTTAATGCGTGATAAAAAATTCTTGATCCTAAAACTATTATTTGGTTGTAGTTTAAGCACAAAACACTACAATATTTGTGTGGGAGCCCTCAAAGACAACACATACCCAAATTTCTGCAATTTCCGCTCATATGCATTGAAAAATCCTTTATCCAAACTCTTATAGTCAGCTTGGATCTAAGCAAACAAAATATTTCTATGCCCCCCCATAAAGGACAACACACACCCAGATTTCTATGGTTTTGGCCTATTGCAATGAAACTATTGAAGTATCTGAAGAAAATCAGTAAGTTATTCATTCAGAAAAGCTATTTGTAGTGTCTGAGAACAAAATTTATTTGAAGACACACTACAGTGCATTTTTGCAACAGTTTTGGGAAATTGTTTAGTCTGGCTCAGGATAGCTCAACTACAACTCTTCTACGTGTCATATCCATTTTGGGGATCTGGGCACAATCTGGTGTTATAATGCTCTTTGGAAAAACTAACCTCCATAACCAGGGCAACTTCAGGATCTTCACTGAAGCTTTCTGTCAAGTTTTCTATCCTCCAAATATTGCACTCAGTACCAGTTATTACTTACACAGCTGCTCATTTGTGCCATTTTTGGGTGTGGAATAATTGCATTCTAGTGAGCAGCATAGGGAACAACAAGCTAGTGTAGGATCATGGGAATTGGGGCCTGAATCTGTTTGAAGATCAATCGGGGCTATAATAATGTAATTGCAGGATGGGTTGTTCCTGTGAAGCCAGTGTGTGATCAAGGCAAATTAAGAAGAAGTTGTGCAGCACCAGATTCCGACCATGGCATTTGCTTCACAATCCTCATGTCATTAAGATGGATGCAAAAAATAGAAGTGTTGATGCATCAGCATCATTATATTATATATAAACACATCATCAGTGCCGCCAACCACATTCTATAATGGAAAACACAAGAGTGAAGGATGGTTATTTAGTCTGAACAATTGGAAGAGACCCACTAGTCTCATGCATAATTGCTGTTACCATCAAATGAAGGGTATTTTAGAACGAGAAAGTCTTCAAAAATAGATTTTGATCATTGATTCATTTTGCATTATATTGTTGAGTGCTGCAAAACCAACAATCATTAAAAAAATTGAATATACTAATTAGGTTGATGCAACTTTTGTACACTGAACATGCATATAATTTGACTAATTACTAGCTAACATTTGCAAAGTTTGTCTTTCTCAAAAAAAAAATGCCCTACATTGATGAGCAAAACAAGTACTAGGTTACAAAATGTTTGAAACGAAAATTAACAACAACAACGACAACAACAACAAAGCCTTTAAGTCCCAAACAAGTTGGGGTAGGCTAGAGTTGAAACCCAATAGAAGCAATCAAGGTTCAGGCACGTGAATTGCTGTCTTCCAAGCACTCCTATCTAAGGCTAAGTCTTTGGGTATATTCCATCCTTTCAAGTCTCCTTTTATTGCCTCTACCCAAGTCAACTTCGGTCTTCCTCTGCCTTTCTTCACGTTACTATCCTGACTTAGGATTCCACTACGCACCGGTGCATCTGGAGGTCTCCGTTGCACATGTCCAAACCATCTCAACCGGTGTTGGACAAGCTTTTCTTCAATTGGCGCTACCCCTAATCTCTCACGTATATCATCGTTCCGAACTCGATCCCTTCTTGTATGACCGCAAATCCAACGCAACATACGCATTTCCGCGACACTTAGCTGTTGAATATGTCGTCTTTTCGTAGGCCAACATTCTGCGCCATACAACATAGCAGGTCTAATCGCCGTCCTATAAAACTTGCCTTTTAGCTTCTGTGATACCCTTTTGTCACATAGGACACCAGACGCTTGCCGCCACTTCATCCACCCTGCTTTGATTCTATGGCTAATATCTTCATCAATATCCTCGTCCCTCTGTAGCATTGATCCTAAATATCGAAAGGTATCCTTCCTAGCCACTACTTGACCTTCCAAACTAACATCTTCCTCCTCCCGAGTAGTAGTGCCGAAGTCACATCTCATATACTCAGTTTTAGTTCTACTAAGTCTAAAACCTTTGTACTCCAAAGTCTCCCGCCATAACTCTAGTTTCCGATTCACTCCTGTCCGGCTTTCATCAACTAGCACTACATCGTCCGCGAAAAGCATACACCAAGGGATGTCCCTTTGTATGTCCCTTGTGACCTCATCCATCACTAAAGCAAACAAATAAGGGCTCAAAGCTGACCCTTGATGTAGTCCTATCCTAATCGGGAAGTCATCCGTGTCTTCATCACTTGTTCGAACTCTAGTCACAACATTGCTGTACATGTCCTTAATGAGCCCGACGTACTTCGTTGGGACTTTATGTTTGTCCAACGCCCACCACATAACATTCCTTGGTATTTTATCATAAGCCTTCTCCAAGTCAATAAAAACTATGTGTAGGTCCTTCTTCTTCTCCCTATACCGCTCCATAACTTGTCTTATTAAGAAAATGGCTTCCATGGTTGACCTTCCGGGCATGAAACCAAATTGGTTCATAGAGACCCGCGTTATTGCTCTCAAGCGATGCTCGATAACTCTCTCCCATAGCTTCATAGTATGGCTTATCAACTTAATTCCTCGGTAATTTGTACAACTTTGAATATCCCCTTTATTCTTGTAGATCGGTACCAATATACTTCTCCTCCACTCATCAGGCATCTTGTTCGATCGAAAAATATGGTTGAACAGCTTGGTTAACCATACTACAGCTATGTCCCCGAGGCATCTCCACACCTCGATTGGGATATCATCCGGTCCCATCGCCTTACCTCCTTTCATCCTTTTCAACGCCTCTCTGACCTCAGATTCTTGGATTCTCCGCACAAAGCGCCTATTGGTGTCATCAAAAGAGTCATCCAACTGAAAGGTTGTGTCCATATTCTCACCATTGAACAATTTGTCAAAATACTCTTGCCATCAATGTCGGATCTCATCCTCCTTTACCAAGAGATGCTCCCTTTCATCCTTAATGCACTTAACTTGGTTGAAGTCCCGTGTCTTTCTCTCACGAACCCTAGCCATCCTATAAATGTCATTCTCTTCTTCCTTCGGACTCAGTAAATGTTGGTAAAGATCCTCGTACCATAAATGTCTTTCTCTCCTTCTCACGTACTCAAATGTTGAAACGAAAATTAATTGATTTAAAAAATCATTACGGCATTTAGAGAAATGGTTAAAAATTTTGTAAATTTTGTATTACAGTTTTATATGTCCCACATATTATTTATTTTATATATCTGGATGGTTGTACTTCCATGTACTAAATACAATACAATTTGTTTCAGTTTCTAAAACTATTCTTGATGTTATTTTTCTTTTTGCAGGTTTGTTCATCTTTGAAGCTTTGTTGCACTTACTCATGGAAAAATGAATAAAAGGAAAAGAAAAGCAATACTCAATTTGTTGCACTTATCAAGTCATAGATTTGCTCATTATAAAAAAAAAAGATTTGCTGACTCTTGTGGTTAGCTGACCATGTAGCTTGCATTTTGCTGTAAAGTTTACTGGGTTTCTAACCATCTATGTAGTAGGTGGCATTATATATCCTCTCTTGAGGGATATTTTGCATAGTGCTACACTTCCTTCTATTTTACTTGTGGAAGTGCTAAAAGTGGGTTTGTACTCTTAGGTCGCTATAGGAATGGTAGACTCGTGTGTTTTACTTAGAGAGTTTATTAGTAGATCAGCCAAAGTAGGTTACACTTTAACGACACGTGGATAGTTGATATTCAGAACAGTCGTTGTAACTTGTAGCACAGATGCTAGAGCATAGTGCTTTTTAAATTGTTCTTAACATACTGTATGTTTTTATTGTCAAGCTACTGTCTGATAAATGGCCTTATGTTTGTTACTGAATCTGTTGTGGATTCGTGAGAATTCACTTTGGGTTTGTGGAGGAAGCATTAGCTATGCTTGTGAGGTAGCTAAAGGGAAGTGTGCATTATTTAAAGATGGTAATACCTTGGTCTGATTTAATTGTTGTTTAGTATATGTGCATTCTCATATGATACATTTTTATCATATTTTAGTAAAAAACAAAGAAGACAACTTTTGTGTAATGAGCTAATTGAAAGGAATACCAGGTGTGCGAAGACTAGTTAGAGAGCCTTATGTTTGGGGCACAGACACAGAGTCATCAAATCACAGTTTCAGTTTCAAGTTTGAGTAGAGGAATGTGCCTTTTTTTTTTAGAATTGAGTTTTGAGTCGGTTTTGCTATGTAAACTTGATCCGGTCGTTTTGTAATAAGTTGGTCTGATTCTCGTCCTTAGAGGATGAAGCTGGATGTTTCTATCATCTAAAAATGGTCCAATGCAGATGTTGTATGGTGCTACATGCAATCCAAGGTCGATAGTAAAGCTATTCCACATGCATCGGTGATCTTATGAACTACTACACTAGGTACCAATATAAGACTTGCTAAAATCTTTCAAAATTATCGGCTCTTTGTAAGGTTGAGTTTCAGCCTCGACTTGCAAAACTTCGAAGTCCTACTACATGTGTTTATCGCCTTCATCCTTTGCCAAACATAAAATTATTTTATTGCTACATTTGTTACAAGTTGTTCTCGTCATGTGTTTGTCCACTGAACTCATCGTTGGTGATTGGTAGTTGCTAGTGCCTAGGGCACGTTCCGATCGGATACCGATCGTTCGGATGGTACCATGGCTGCAGCAGAGAACCTATCCACGTAGCTCCCGCGCCCATCCTGCACCCCATCCCACCATATCCGCAGCGCCCGCATCACCCGCGGCATCCCGTCCCTGTCGCTCCACGTCTGCAGTCTCCATCTTCACCATCGGCCCATACGCCAGGGTGCAACAGCAGCCGGCCTTCTCCGTGTCCGCAGGCCTCACCGAGGCGTCTACCGTGCCTCTCAGACTAGCAGCCGCCACACTGCTCGGGTAGCGGCACGACCACCGAGGACTTGAGCTTCCTCCACGCCTACATGTAGAGGACTTGAGCTTCCTCCACGCCTACATGTAGATCTACTTTTACAACATCAAAATAAAAACATACGTCTGAAATACGTTTATATCCGTTGCAACATATGAACATCCAGAACTACTTTTGCAACGCCCAGATGAAATACTTGCAACATACATCTGAAACAGATGAAATATTTGGAACGTACACGTGTAACATACGTGTGTAGCCATTACAACAAATGCAACATCCAGGTCTACTTTTGCAACACCTAGATGAAACACTTGTAATATACTTCTGAAATAGATAAAACATTTGGAACATGCACTTGCAACATACGTGTGTAGCCATGGCAAAAAAAATGCAACATCTAGATCTACTTTTGCAACACCCAGATGAAATACTTGTAACATACGTTTGAAAAAGATGTAACATTTAGAACATACACTTTAACATATGTGTGTAGCCATTGCAACAAATGCAACCTCGAGATCTACTTTTGCAACATCTAAATAAAACATTTGCAACATACGTCTGAAACAAATGAAATATTTGGAACATACACTTGTAACATACATATGTAGCCTTTGCAACAAATGCAACATCCAAATCTACTTTTGCAACACCCAGGTGAAATATTTGCAACGTACATCTGAAACAAATGAAACTTTTGGAACTTACACTTGAAACATATGTGTATATAGACGTTGCAACATATGTACCATCCGGTTCTACTTTTACAATATCCATATAAAATACTTACAACATACATGCAAATACACATGAAATATTTGAAACATACTTTTACAACATGCATTTTGAGCGCAACATCTCCTTACTGCTTGAGCGAATGGAAGCTCGTTAGCATGTGGAGTTCACTAGTGTAGAGCTCTTCGTGGCGTGGAGCTTGCTGGCAACGCGGGGCTGGGCAGCAGCGCTCAGAGGGCAAGGTGGGGGCGGCGCAATGACGAATGACACAGAGGGCGGGTGGGATGATCGGCAGGCGCCCGGACACCGAGGAGAACGCCGAGGGGCGCGACGGATGTGATGACACAGAGGCAGGTGGGATGGTCGGCGGGCGCCCAGACACCGTGGAGAACGCCAAAGCGACACTGCCGCGGTGGATGGCAGTCGTGGTGAAGCACGGCCGCGGTGCTACGGACGCCCTACGTACAGGATATGTTGTCCGTCTGCTGCGGACGAGCGGACATGTCACGGTGGGCCGTTGGGCACCGTGGTCCACCAACTAGAGCGTCTGCAAGTCCAGGAAGCTAGCATCCTGACGGACGGACGGACGCCCTACAGTCCGTCGGTGATTTTTGTCTTTGGATTTTGACTTCAACTGTAATAGTGAATGGCCGATCAAACACCAAGACGAATATATTGTTTTGAAAAAGGGGGTTTTATTTCCAGGTTCAGTTTATAACTCGGATTACCAGTTTGATGGGCTAAAGTTGCTATAGAACTCAATGGTCCACGAAGACCCAAAAAGGTAAAAGTCCCAGGTTTACGTTTGAGGGGCGCGGTTCATGTGCTCGATCAGATACAAAATCTGGTGAAAAATCATGGATTTGCATTAACTCAAACATGATTCAGATTCTTTTAACTATCCAGGTCGAGTGAAGAAAGTTTTGGAGGGCAAAATTTAACTATCCTGGTTCCCTCGAAAAAAGGCAAAATAAAGCACATATGCAATCCAAGAACAGTATAACTCTTCCACCGTCGTGGTGACCTGATGCACATATTCAAAATTATAGACTTGCTCAAATTAACTTTCAGTTTCAGTCTGCAAACATATGGCAACTTGGCGAGGCACTGCAAATCTGCAAAAGTATTGACCAGAAGCATAATTTAAGGAACGACGGCAATTAACTAGTAAGCAGCATTTTAAGTTTTAGCTCCAGGAGCACATTCAAGGCACTGGAGTTACCCGAGAGTACTGCCCTTTTTGTGTAAAATAGCAACTGACAAGTAAATTAAAGGATGCCTTAACATACAGTTGGCATAGACTAGAGCATAAACCAAAACTCTGATAGCAGATAGAGCATATCGAACATTAAAAAAATCCTGAAGATTGACTTGGGTATCTGCTGCTGCTCCTCCTCCTGCTCCCTGCAAGTCATGGCTTGTCGTGGCCGCACAAGATGGAAAGCACAGCGGAGTATGGAACAGAAGCAGTATCAAGCTCATAGAAGCCACGGAGCTCACCGCCTTCTCCGGTGAGACGGAAACATGGTATGCAGTGCGAGAACGACCTCAAGGTCTCCCAGGCAGGGATCTCCACTCTCCAGGACTCCATTTCCCTCGTCAGGCTTGAACACAGCAACGTAGCCATCTACTTTGGCCAGGACAGAGAGTCTCGTGCCAGCTTCCGTGCGCCCGATGACCTCGACAAGAGCAAATTCACTAGCATAGACGATGCTAGAAGAAGGAATCCATCTGGTATAGACGGCCCAGACCTCGCCTACCCGTGGAAGAATCTCTAGCTGGCTTGGTACGCCGGTTTCTCTAGTATCCATGAGGTGGGAGAAACATTCAGTCGTGTCGAACTTGGCTCCCTCGTTTAGAACTCTGAATGTGCCATAGCTGATGGATATGTCCTGCTGCTCCGGCCAACATTTCTCTTGAAACTGCCTAGGGTAGGCCTCGAGCCACATCAGATGCACCATGAAAGGCTCTGGCTCAACTTTGTTTATCCATCCGTATTGCCTCGGGAAAGCATCAAAACTGCCACCATACAAAGCCCAGAGGGCATTTGTAGATAGTGGGGGAGAGGTGGCCGTCGTCGCTGAATCCATCGCTGTTGTCGTGCTCCTGCGAGGTTGTGTCCTGATGTTCAGGAAAAGCATCTCTGTTCTCATTACCTGTACCTGTGGTTTTCTTCCCATTCTCCTTCTCTTTGATGCTTGTTTCAATGGGAACAAGAGTTGGAGGAGCATTATCATCTTATATATTCCTTACGGCTGGTGTCAACATGAGCTGATGGTGAATCATTCCTCATTTTCCTCCTGTTGCAGTTGATCTGCAGATTGTTCTTGGGGAAGTTGTCGGTCGATGAGACCTGTTAAAATGAATATGATTAAGCTTGCTTTAGTGAGCCAATCTGAAGAAGCAAATAAAAAAAAATGCATAGATATGACTTAAGGTAATCGAAAAAAAACCTTTGCTTCTTTTATAAGTGCATATGTGTTAAGCACAAGATAAAGAAGTGTATGGGCCACAATAGACATAAAGGGACTGACCCCGCAGGCGCTTCAATGGAGTTCTAATTTACATTATATGGAACCTATGGAAGGGGAGGAATAGGAGGATTTTCGAACAAGTATAGAACGGTGCAGCAGGTAGCCTCCTTGATCAAAGAGCATATAATACAAAGACGTCGGGCTGTGTCCTTGGTTGGGTAGTCTAGTGTGCAGTGATAGGCCGAATTTTTTTGTTTTTTTGGCCCCTTTTTTG
Organism: Miscanthus floridulus; assembly: GCF_019320115.1. NCBI lineage: Eukaryota > Viridiplantae > Streptophyta > Magnoliopsida > Poales > Poaceae > Miscanthus > Miscanthus floridulus. The sequence goes on along the minus strand of NC_089587.1, from coordinate 54,242,642 downwards.
AAAGTTTTTCACAAATCTGCCCCTGGAGGTATGCTTTCAAAATCTAGACCCTCACCTCGGCGCCAGGGTTATTGGCGCCGAGCTAACATGTCTCGGCGCCAGTGTATTTGGCGCCTAGGTTTTGGGGCCACGTAGGCGTCGATGAAAACGTGACGGTCACCTAGCAGGCACCTTGGCGCCACAGATCTTGGCGCCGAGCTTGGCGCCGTAGATCTTGGCGCTGAGCCTAGTGCCAAATATCTTGGAGCCATTCTGGCGTTACAGGTGGGTCCGTTTTCTTTCTCTCCTCCTTCCTCTCCTCTCTTCCTCTCCCATTCTCTCTCACGCCTCTGTCTCCCGCCCGCTCAACGCTGGCGCCGCTCCTCGTCACGCCGCCCCGCCCCACCCTGAGCAACTCCAATGCGGCCAGCCGCGCCCCGCCCCGCCCCACGCGTCGTTCGGTCGCGTCCAGCCCCGCCCATCCCCACGCGCCATGCCGCTCCATGCCGGTAGCCGCGCCAGCCCCGAGCACCGGTGCCGTAGCCAGCCACGCTCCATAGGGGCAGCGGGGTGCCCTTTGCCGGCCTCCTGTGGCCGCCCGCCCCCGCCCGCTTGGCCACTCCGGTTGCCGGCCGGGTGCACGCGTGGGCACAGGACGGCTTCCTCGCTAGCCGTCTCTACCTCTTGTTGACTGGCTGCGCCTCCCCTGCACTCGAGGTACATTAATTTTTTAATTTTGTTCTTATTTAACAGTGGTTATTAGTTAGTTAGTGTGGTAGTGATTTAGATAGGTAGAAAGATATTTAGATTGATAGGTTGATTGATGGATACTTTACATAGTTAGATATATAGTTAGTTATATAGTTAGTAAGATAGTTAGTTAAATAGTTACATAGTTAGTTAGATAGTTACTTGACATAGTTAGTTAGTAGTACTTAGTAGTTAGTAGTAAATTGATAGTATCTATTTAGTTAGTTATTATATACTAGAGACATTGTACTTAGTATGCTTCATTTATATTGGACTAAAGGAAATGTGCTTTGTTATGTGTATGAACTAGATGGACAACCTAGTGAGCATATATCATGGCGGCATCGTGGAAAGAGATCGCTATGGATATGTTGAGTTTGTTGACATGCAAAGCGTGCATGTGTTATTCAATGAGAAGCCTTCATTTAGTGAGTTGGTTGCAAGGGCTCGAGAGGAGCTACATTGCCATGGAGATGATGATGATGATGGCATGGCAGTTGAGGGTGTACTTCACCTAGGTTCCCCTCCCAACATCCTAAGGAAGATGATCCTAATTGGGTGTGCGGATCAGTGGAAGAACTATGTGAGATCAGCTATGAAGAGCTAGTTCCAAAGTTTGGATGTCGTTGTGCATCGGGTGGCACTTGATCGCATCCCTCATGGGTTTCCCCAGAAATGGGTCAGCAGGCACACTTTGACCCTCCCATCCCAGAACCTGATATGGATGCAGAGGTTGCACCTACGGTTCTCGATGCCCAATCTGCCCCCAATGAGGCCCATATTTCTGAGGCAGTTGGAGATGATTGTCATACTCATGATGTTGTGGTAGATCCTCCTTAGGAGATCCCTTTGACACAGAATCATCCGTTTAAGTGTCTTATCCACATCCTTCTTTGGAGCTTACCCCCTTCCTTTCATCCATTTTTCTAATTCTTTCCTCGTATTTTCTGTTTATGGTGCAGGAGACATTCCCAACAATGTGGATGTGCCTCCTGTTGCTGCGCAAGTGCACTGTGGAGATGGATGTCGTGCCTCCAATAGTGTTGAAATTATGAATGATTTAGAGCCATATGAGATTGCAAGGGTTGTTGATTCTGATGATAATCGTCCTGTTGAAGAGCTGACAGAGAGTGGCGTTGAGATGCTAAGGCGTATCTTTCCTGGCCGCCGTGATCCAAGAGTTCATGAGTTGCTAGAAGCTCCTGAGGCTGGCCCTAGCATGGTAATTGAGAAGGGGAGGGTTTTCAAGGACCTCCCTGCACTGAAGAGGTGGTTGCAGCAGTTTGTAGTGATACACAAAAGACCTTACAAGGTCCTACATTCATACGCGGAGCAGCATTATATATTTGTTTGTGACAAGGAATGCTGCCAATGGAGGGTTTGTGCAAGGAAGCAAAAGGTCACCGAAAAGTGAAAGATCACAAAAGTTGTCGGGCCATACACTTGTGCTGAGCATGTGCTCACATTGAAGCATCGACAATTGACATCTACCCTCATTGTCAAACGGTTGATGGGATTATTGCAGGGAGAACCCAACTTGAAGGTTAGGACAATTATAAGGACCATCGAGGAGTTGTATGGAGGTTATGTGATAACGTATGGTAAAGCTTGGAGGGCTAAGAGCGTGCATGGAAGATATATATGGGGACTGGGAGGATGGGTACGATCAGCTACCAGTACGTTTCAATGCAATCAAAGTGGTGAATCCAGGCATGCATTATGAGTACATCCCAAAACCAAATGCATGGAAGGATGGGAGGCAGATATTCTTTCATGCTTTCTGGTGCTTCCCTCAGTGTGTCGAGGCCTTTAGGCACTGTCGTCCCATCTTCTCCATTGATGGTACGTTCTTGATTGGCAAATACCAGGGCACACTTTTTATAGCCATTTCCTGTGACACAAACAACAAGTTGGTTCCTTTGGCATTTGCTTTGGTTGAGAAGGAGAACAATGATAGTTGGGGATGGTTCTTGAAGCTAGTCTGAATACATGTGGTTGGGCCTAGCAGGGAGGTTGGCGTCATATCTGATAGGCACCCGTGCATATTTAATGTCGTGCGAGAGCGGATAGAGGGGTATGCACCTTTGCACCATCGTTGGTGTACTCAGCACCTTGCTGAGAACCTACTCCGGAAGGATGGTGTGAAGGATAACTTTGATCTGTTCTAGGAGGCTGCTTGACAGCTTGAGGACAAGTACTTTCAGAAAAAAGTTAGAGCAAGTGAGAACCATATCAAATGCAAAAGGTAGACAATGGCTCACATGTTTGATGAGAGATTTGGAGAAATGGACAAGAGCTCACGACACTGATGGATGGAGGTATGAGTTTTAGTGCAGCAACATGGCAGAGTCATTCAATAGGTTGTTGTTGGGGATACGTGGTATGCCCATGAATGCTATCGTTCAATTCACCTTCTATAAGCTTGTTGCATGGTTCAACGATAGACACGCCCATGCAATGAAGTTGCGGTGTGATGGAGAGGTATGGGCTCCAAAACCAAAGGCACACCTAGAGAAGGCAAATGAAAGGGCTGGCACACACGAGGTTACATATTTTGACCATGCCACAGGGACTTATCAGGTTGAGCATAGGGGTGGTACAATATCCGATGGTGAGGTGCGAGAGTCGAGGATGCATGTGGTAGTCCTCCAAGATTTCTCATGCACTTGTGGTAAACCAAGGCAGTACCACTTTTTATGTTCTTATTTGGTGGCAACAGCTAGGCATCGCAACTATAATATTGAGAGCAGTATACCTCATGAGTTCAGTGTCGACATGCTTGTGCACACATGGAGCCCCCACTTCGTGCCTTACCAGGACCCTAGAGAGTGGCCTCCATATGACAGGCCAAAGTACATTATGGATCCAGCTTACCGTTGGAACAAGCGTGGATCCACGAAGAGGATGAGGCACAAGATGGTTATGGATCAGATACCCGGAAGAACGAGGCGTGGTAGAGGAACCCCATTTCTTACTGACCCTGAGCAGTACGAGTGTGGCAGGTGTGGTAGACTGGGCCACAATTCATGCACTTGCCATTGGTAGATTAGTGAGGTGCCACTATTGGTTGTTTTCATTATTTCATATTTATCGTATTGCTTCCATTAATTATGCATGTATCAATTTATGCTTCTAATTATGTCAATTACTTGTATTTCTTAGTTTATGTTTCATTGTATATTGAATTTCCATTTCATTGACTCTTTTTTGTAGGATGGCTCAATTCCACCTGCTAGACCCGGCCTTCGACGAGCACCTCCGAGGACGTCTCATAGAGGGGGAGGGGGGGCAGGTAATAATCTTTACCTTTTGATTCAAATTATTGTAATGAGAAGCATATATGTGTTCATGGAATAACAAGAGACCATGTTTTATTCCATGCAGGACCTTCCCATCCTTCATCCTATAACCCACAACGGGTTCTTGGACATGCAGTACGACGACAAGTACACTCCTTTCTTGCAAAGAGCTGGCCTAGATGTCATCTCTTTTCAGATTCGCTGTGGTGTAGGGGACCATGACACCTAAGAGGGGGGGGGTGAATTAGGCAACTTAAAATTCTAACTCTAAACTATGGCCTCTTGTTCTAACCCTAGCAAAACCTATGCAATAGATAAACTATTTAAATGTGCAACTACGGTTTTGCTAGTGTGTTGCTATCTCTACCGCAAAAGTAGTAATACAATCAATGTAAATGCGGAAGCTAAAGAGCAAGGTAGAGATGTGCAAACTCCCATCAATGATTCTAGTATTTTATCGAGGTATCGAGAAGCGCGCAAGCTTCCCCCTAGTCCTCGTTGGAGCCCCTCGCAAGGAATCCCTCACAAGGGCCAAGCTCCCGGTCGGGAAACTCTGTGGATAGCCTCGGGCCTTCCCCACGCATAAGTGGGTCTCCGACATGCCTTCCGGCAAGCCTCCCCCGGATGCTCCCCACCGTCTTCACCATCAAGCTTCCAGCCGAAACACCACGGGCCTTGTTCCCTCTGTTACACGGTGGCAGCCACACCACAAATGCGGTTGGTGTGATCTCGCAAGACTATAAGCCCCTCCGATGTACAACAATGGTGCGCGCAAGCACCGAGTGGTAAGAGGTATGCAAACCTCACTAAACACTGGGATTAAACCTAGAGCAAGCACATAAGCGGTGGTCTAATCAACCTAAGCACTTCACAAAGCACCTATGCTAATCACCTAATGAATCACTAAGCACTATGCAAGTGGAGATCACTAAAATGGTGTATCAACACCCTAGATATGTTTCCTCAGCTCCACACCCATCAAATGGTCGGTTGGGGGTTGTATTTATAAGTCCCATTGAGAAAGTAGCCGTTGGGGATGAAATCCTGCTTTTCTGCTACTGACCGGACGCTCAGGTCGTCCTGATCCAACGCGTTCGGTCGTCCCGACCGTTAGAGCCGCGATCAACTGATCGGACGCTGCCAGCATCCGGTCACATGCCACCAGACATGTCCGGTCACAATTTTGCTGCTCTAGAACCTCTCTGTACTCGATCGGACGCTGTTGTCCTACGTCCGGTCGATTTGCTAGTTCAGCGTCCGGTCGCTGTTGCTGTTGCCGAGCTTCTTGATCGAAGCGTGCGGTCACTGTGCTACCAGCGTCTGGTCACCTCTATGAGCTCGTTTCTTTGTGATTTTGCGTCCGGCTTAGTTCCTATCTTCGTGCTTGGATTTTGCTTGATATTTTGGATCTTTTTGTATGCTTCTAAGGTCTTGCTTAAGGTGTTGATCATCAGATCATCACGTCGCCTTCGTCCAAGTCACGTCTTGCATCCTATTGAACTACAAAATAAACACTTACAAATTCTTTAGTCCAATTTGGTTGTGTTGGTCATCAAACACCAAAATCCAAAATAAATGGGCCTTGGGTCCATTTTCCTTACAATCTCCCCCTTTTTGGTGATTGATGACAACACAACCAAAGCAAGCAAATAATAGAATTTTAAAATTTGAAAACTACCTACTTGCTAAGATGCAATGCAAGGGGCAAGGTTATATAATGCTAAAGGATACTACTTATAAGGCTAAAAGATACCACATAAAAAACTTATCTTGCCCATGCAAATGCTGGCATTATGGATTTAAGCATTGCTTTCTACAAATTCTCCCCATTACATAGACTAATCCATAATCCACTATCCTCCCTTTCTTGGACCATTACCACTTGTAGACCATTACCACTTGTAAATTATTATGATATAGTTTTTGGTCCTACCAATTAGTGCTTGCTTTTGGTCCTCTAAATTCTCTCCCTTTGGAATCAAACACCGAAAAGGAAGACATTAGTAGCACAAGGGAGGGTCAAACTTTGTGAACCTTTGTATGTAGAGTGGAATAGGTCACAAAATTTGACTCTCATATTATATAGACTAAGCTCCCCCTAAATATATGCATACATATGGTAGAAGGCAAAGCATATGCATAATTGGCAAATTATTGCTCAAGGGAATTTAATCTATATAATGTATGGAGAAAGCATATAAATATCAAAATGAAATCAACATGATGATATCGGTTTAGAAATAACACATGTGGAAACCAATTTGATTTCTACCACTTGCAATAGGTGGTGGATATTTGAAGTATGATGCTTAACTCCGGGGACTCTATTTTCCTTGCATTGAGACTACTACACACATGATAAGCTTGAAAAGGTGTTAGTCTCAAAGCATCCAACTTGTAGAGTAACCTCCCCCTAAATTTATGCACACACGTAAGGATTACTTGTAGAAAACATGCACATTGATTTTAGAATAAAAAATATCACTTGAAAGATGACATCACATGAATGTGAGAGTCATTTTTGAAGGCGATATTCGAGAGAAATTATCTACAATTTGGACTTTGGCACATATTAGATGAACAATTGAAAGACAAGCTATGTGCCGTGCTCCTAAACAATTTTAAACCATGTAGGTTTGCTCTAAGGGTTAAGAATGAAACCGAGCAAGCCTACCATAAGATCTACCTAGTGTATGCATGACAAAAGATATAAGCATGCAAATACAAACATAGGCATGAAAAGTAACTAGATGCTTAAAGATACCAATTTATAAGAAATACCACTTGTAGGAAATGCAAATTGATACTACTTGAAGGAAATTGAATCTAGTTACCTAACATGGGATGGGGAATTTGGGTCTATAGTATTCACTAACCCACTTGACAATGATTTTGTCCATCATGATGCACCCCATGAAATGCACCCATATTATGCCAAGTCTCCAAATTCCCCGATGTCCATCGGACTTCTCACTTCCCTTTCGGGATCCAAACCTTCTTGGTGCTCTTCATGTTGAAAATGATTTCCTTTGGCACCCAAAAGCGTTTGACCCCATTGTTGGCTTTCTTGTTCACCTTGATGGCCACCACCTTGTCATTTTTCTTCTTCTTTAACAAGTATAATGTGGAGGCCTTCTTGTCCACCTTGTTGGTGTAGGTGTTGGAGAGCTTGCTTGTTTGCTTCTTCTCTTTCTTCTTTGCTCCTCCCCCATTCTTCACCTTGCACTCATAGGACTTGTGACCTTCCTTGTGGCACACATAGCAAACCACGGTTTGTTTTTCATCAAGCTTCTTCACTCCCTTGACAGTGTTATCTTGATGAAGTTTGGCTTGCTTCGCCTTGTCTTTCACTTGAGTCAAGTCCTTGGTGAGGCGAGCTACTTCTTGCTTGAGTTGCTCATTCTCCTTTGCAACCTCTTGCGTGTATGTATCTACAACAACTTTCTCAACACAAACTTAGTTGCACCAAGATCAGTCTAAACATAAATCATTACAAGAAGTAGAGGCATCCTTTTTAGATATGTTAAAGATAGAACTTTTCTTTTTAGATGCATTGGTGGGGGTTGTACTAACGGCTTCAAGATTAGCAACTTTATTAGTTAGCTCATGACAATGTTTGCACATGGTTTTCATTTTAGCAAGCAAACTTTTATAAGCATCTTGTGAGCTAGCTAACTTTTCTTTTAATTTTTCATTTTTCTTTACAAGTTTCTTATCATTGATTGTGCATGCATTTGTTGTTGCACTAGCCTCAAGTTGCTCAATTTTAGTAGATAGTTCAACATTGAGATTAGCAAAGTTCTCATATTGTTCAAGCAAAGTTTTGTATGCTTCTTGTGAACTATCTAGCTTTTCTTTTAATTTTTCGAGCTTCTTTTGTTGACTAGTGCAAACTTTAGCATAATTAAGATTTTGTTGCACAATTTCATCATAAGAAGGCATTTCATCATCACTATCACTCTCACTAGAGGATAAGCTTTCATTACCTCATGCCATAAGGCACATACGAGAAGAGCTTGATGATGAGTGCTTGCATCCTCGTCTCTTGTGATGGTGTTCTTCTTCACTTGAAGAATCATCCCATGATCTTATTGATATGAGGGCTTGGTTCTTGCATGCCTTCTTCTTTGTCTTGGGTGTGGGCTTATTTGGACAAACTTCCACAAAGTGCCCTAACTCACTGCATCCATAGCATCCTCTCTTTCTTTGCTCATTTGTTTGGTTGGTGAAAATGAGATCTTGGATTTAGATGGACACACCCTTGACATTGAGCCTTTGGATCATTTTCTCCTCCTTGTTGATTAGTTTGATTGATTCTTCATCAAGGTTGGAGGTGGAGGAGAAAGATTGATCATTGTTGACACCGTTTTTTGCACGTGTCAAAATGATCGGAGTGGACTAATCGGCAGGAGGAAAGTTACTGTATACGATGACAGCCGATGAAAGTCAGCTTGTAAAGATGGTTGCCGATGATTGGTGGTGATCGATGGAAAGGTTGATTTAGACTCGGGCATTGCCGATGAGGTTGGAGGTGTTATTGTCGATGCCGATGAAGGAAGGTTTGAAGACTACTGCCGATGAAACAGGAAGTATGCCGATGGAGAGGAGGTCGGTGAGATTTCCATCGTAATTGAGGCAGACAGGGAAATAGATAGGAGTTGATTTCCTTTTCTGTATTTATTAGAATATGATTCATGTAAGAGTCACGTATTTCCTTAGGTATGGATTTGGTGTCCTAGTTATGTTTGGTTATGTCTCTTTAGATCAGGGTATAAATATGGATTGAAGGGCAATGTAAAATATATATCAATCAATATCAAAACCAATTTTTACTCCTATTTGCATCTACTTACTTTTCGGCAACTTCGTCAATTTGCACATTTTTCTTTTTACGAGTTCTCATTGATTCGACGGGTTGCATCGAAGTGCAACCTTCGACGATTCTCGAGTTCCACGTGAGTACCTCTTGGCCGTGACTTTCGGGCGTATCGCTGTTGTTAGGACCAAAGTGCTTGTATCTTCATCCTTGTCGATTAACAGGTCAAATCGACTGGCACGCTTTGGATATCGATTCGGGTATTAGCCCTTTGTGTTTGCAGATCCACTTTTGCATCAACACATCTTTTGGCACGCTCGGTGGGACCAATCAATCCGATCAATATATTCAATTCCGAGATCAATTCAGAGAACATTATCGCGGTATCAGAAGAAGATCTTAAGGAAGAGCAGAGGCAGGCTATGGAAAAAGCTGTAGAAGAATACAGGCAGCTTTGTCTAAAATCGTTTAGCCTAAACAAGAGTGGACAAGTCATCCAGAAGCAAGATTTGCCATTGCCTCGGCAGGTTACCTTTGACTCCAATCCTGGTAAACTTCAAGAGATGGTTAATTCTGCAGTAAATCATGCTTTAATCAATCATTCCAATGTGTTGTCCAATACTATTCATAATGCTGTGGTTCGAACTCTCAAAGAAGGACAAACGGCACCGCATTATGTTGGGCCTGCCTATCATCAACCAGAGCTAGTATCTATTAATACTCCATCGGCTCCCTTGGCCGTTGTGGGTACAGAAGTTACTTCTCCTCCAGTATCGGCAGGCTTACCTAATATTCAATCTACACCGATACGATCAGATCCAGTACTACCAGGAGGACGAGTTTAGCTTAATACAGATCTATCGGCATCAGCTATGTCAGGCCCCGTGTCTCAGAATAGCCAGATTCCTACTAATTGGTGGGGATATGGTATGCCTCCGGAGTCCTCTGCTTTCAATCCTGGGTTACCTCAAGTATTTGACGCAGTAGGAAAAGCTCCTATACCATCGGCTGTTTCGCCGATGGCTCAAGTGCCTCAATATGCCACAGCAACTACTGTGCAACCAACTCTAGGAGGTTTCCAGATGCTTTTGGTTCAAACACCCAATTCAAGTCCATCGGCAAGCTTACTACCGATGCAGCAGAAAGCCCCTGCTATGAGTCAAACTGGGGTTCAGTTCATGCCTCAAGCTGGTTATAATTATCCAACAATGTCAACAAATTACCAGCCATCGATAAGTTTTGTACCGATGAGTTCTAATAATGGTTGGCCAGGACAATTACCTGTTCAACATACAGTTCAGCAAAATCAGCAGGTTGTAAGGGTTCAATAAGGTCATATGCAAGCTGGTTTCCAGAATCAAGCATCAGCAGCTCAGCCGATGAATCTTTTCCAGCAGGTTAATGGACCACAAGTAACAGCAAATATGCCGATTGCTGGAGATCGTGGGCCACAAAGATATGTGGAGGGATATCAGCAGGTACCTCCTGTAGAAATTCAGCTAGTTCGTCAGTAGGAGGCTGGTGCTTTTTGGGCCGATAAGATAGCAGAAATTATGAAGGATCAATTTGGGATAAAGCCCAAGGTCAATACTTATTCTTATCGGACTCCTTACCCCCCTGCATATGATTTAATTCCTCTCCCAAATTGGTACAAGGTACCAGATTTTACTAAATTCTCTAGGCAAGATGATACATCAACAATGGAACACGTCAATCGCTTCATTATTCAATGTGGAGAGGCTGGTAGCAGAGATGAATTAAGAGTTCGATTATTTTCATCATCTTTGTCTGGATTGGCATTTACATGGTTCATTTCGTTACCACTAAATTCTATTATTACCTGGGCTGATCTAGAAAAACAATTTCATAAGTATTTCTTTGCTGGAATTCATGAAAAGAAGCTTACCGATTTAGTAACATTGAGACAGCGTAATGATAAATCGATAGAAAGCTTTGTGCAAAGGCTACGAGATATAAAAAATAAGTGCTACAGCCTGATGCTGGATGATCGGCAGCTTGCCGATTTGGCTTTCCAACGGTTATTGCCACATCTCAAAGACAGGTATGCTTCTCAGGAATTTGAAAGCCTCAGTCATCTCGTGCAAAGGATCTCTGATCAAGATACTAGGGTTTTTGAACCTAAAAAGAATTGGAGTAAAAAGGTATCATTTGTTGAAGAAGTAGGAGATTCTGATTCTGATGAAGAACCAGTTATCGGCTTAGCTGAGTAGGTTAAGAATAAAAAGCCGATATCTTGTCCCTTTGGTCAAAAAGAGCCAGAAAAGTTTACCTTTGATATCACCAAGGCCGACAAAATATTTGATCTTCTGCTTCAAGAGGGCCAAATTAAGCTATCACCTAATCATGTGATCCCATCGGTAGAAGAGTTGAAGAAGATCTTGTACTGCAAATGGCACAATGCAACTTCACACAGTACAAATGAGTGCAAGGTGTTCAGGCAACAGTTACAATCGGCTATTGAATCTGGGGGAATTAAGTTTGGTACTTCCAAGGCCCAGAAGCCGATGAAAATTGATCAACACCCTTTTCCAGCAAATATGTTGGAGGCTAAAGGGAAGACCAAGGTATTGACGTCAGAGGCTGCTGAGAAAAATGCATCAGTGGATCCCCAACATCGGATAACTACCGATGATGCAAAAAGTAAGGGTTTGCTGGGAGAAAGCAGTAGTTCCAAAAATCCTCCTCGACCAGGCATTGTGATTACCCATCGAAGGTAGCAGGAGAGTTGGCGTCAGCGAAATGACCGATATCGACAATAGCAAGAAGAGAGACGTCGGGAAGAATGGCATCGGCATAAAGATCATTGGAGGTGCCCGTTTTTCATCCATTGCTGGGAAGAAGGTATTAAATTGCCAACTGTTGAAAATTACCCTGAGTGCAATGGTTATTATGGGGTCAATCGGTCAGAAAGGAGGTTTCAACCTAGCGATCAGGGTTTATTTATTAATGAGCCAATCAGAGGCAGAGCATCAGTGCATGATCGGCTGGGGGGCAGACTAAGTGTACATGAGAGGCTTGGTAAACGCGCTGGATATTTTCCAAGGAATCAAGAGGAGCTTGAGGAGATGGCAAACGCAAGAGTTCCCGATGAAGAAATATTCTATAGGGATCCTAATATACGCCGTGTAGAATCAACTAGGACCTGTTATCAGCCGGTTTGGAAAACCAAGTTTCCTCGATGGTGCCCGGAGGGTCTGACAAAGACACAGAGAAGGAGGATGCAACGTGAGCATCAGGAGGATTTATACCGAGAGGAAAATTCTTCCAATGAGAGATCCGGTCATCAGCAGTGGCAGGTAAACACAAAAATAAGGGTCCATCGGCAGACGTTAATATAGTATTCATGTTGCCAATGGAGTTTTTGGCACTATCTGATAATGAGGAAGAAGTTGTTCTCTCTGATCAAGTAGCTCAGTTGACACTAGATCCAATGATGGCTATTTTTGAGAAACCTACTGATGATGAGAGACAGCATCTTAAGGCTTTGTTTGTGAAAGGCAGAGTTGATGGGCAGCCTGTATCTAAGATACTTATCAACGGAGGGGCTGCAATTAATATTATGCCTTATGTGATGTATCAAAAACTTGGTAAGGGAGATCAAGATTTGGCCAAAACCGATATGATGCTGAAGGATTTTGAAGGCGATGTGTCACCGGCTAAGGGGGCAGTATGCGTCGAATTGACTATCGGCAGCAAAACCTTGCCAACAACATTCTTTGTCATTAATGGCAAGGGTGCATATAATCTACTTCTAGGGAGGGATTGGATTCATGCTAATTGTTGTGTTCCTTCTACAATGCATCAATGCCTCGTACAGTGGATTGGGGATAAGATTGAGTTTGTCCCTGGTGATTCTTCTTATATCATTGCATCGGCAGAAACAGATACTTATGAGCGAACTAAGTGCATATCAGGAGAAGTTTGGGAAAAAGAGTTCCTTAGAGTTGCTGATTATGAAATTCCACTGATCCAAGCAGTCGGTTCTGAAGAAGAGTTTTAATGGATATGTTTGCCGATGATGGAAAATTAGGTCAAGGGTTCACATCGGCAGATGATTTAGTAGAAGTAGATATTGGTGATGGCGATAGGCCAAGGCCTACTTTTATTAGTGCTAAGTTAGATTCCAAGTGTAAGCAGCAAATGACTGATTTGTTAAAAGAGTATAAAGATTGTTTTGCTTGGGATTATACTGAGATGCCTGGACTAGACCGATCGATAGTTGAACATCGGTTACCTATCAAATCTGGATTTCAGCCACATCAGCAGCCAGCGCGCTGATGCAACCCTAATATACTTCCTGACATTAAGGCCGAAATAACTAAATTAATTGAGGCGAAGTTTATTCGGCAATGTCGATATGCAGAGTGGATCTCTAATGTGGTTCCTGTTTATAAGAAAAATGGAAAACTTCGTGTTTGTATTGATTTCAGGAATCTTAACAAAGCCACACCAATGGATGGCTATCCAATGCCGATTGCTGATTTGTTGATTGATGCTGCAGCCGGACATCAAATTATCAGCTTCATGGATGGTAATGCAGGTTACAATCAAATATTCATGGCTAAAGAAGATATTCCCAAGACTGCTTTCAGATGTCTAGGTCATGTAGGGTTGTTTGAGTGGATAGTCATGACGTTTGGTTTGAAAAATGCCGGTGCTACTTATCAAAGAGCTATGAACTTTATTTTTCATGAATACATCGGCACAATAGTGGAGATCTACATTGATGATGTAGTGATTAAGTCTGGAGATATCACAAAACATCTAGCCGATCTACGAAAGATACTGGAGTGCACAAGGAAGCATGGATTGAAGATGAATCCTAATAAATGTGCATTTGGTGTATCGGTAGGTCAATTCTTGGGTTTTATGGTACATCAGCGGGGCATCGAAATCAGTAGGAGGTCTATTGATGCAATTAACAAGGTGGTTGCTCCTGCCAATAAAACTGAATTGCAATCTTTGATCAGGTAAGATTAATTTCATTAGAAGATTCATATATAATCTGTCGGGTAAGATCAAGGCTTTCAGTCCATTACTTAAATTGAAAGCCAATCAGGAATTTGTATGGGGAGCTGAGCAGCAGTTAGCCCTAGACGAAATTAAGAGATATTTAATAAATCCTCCAGTGCTAGTTCCACCTCAACAGGGGAAACCTTTCATGGTTGTATTTGTCAACTGATGATACCGTTATCGGTTCAGCTCTTATTCAGGAATTTGAAGGGAAAGAACGTGTTATTTATTATTTGAGCAGAAGACTAGTGGATGCTGAGACGAGGTATTCGGCCATCGAAAAATTATGTCTGTGTTTATACTTTTCTTGTGTCAAATTAAGACATTATCTGTTATCTGTCGAATGTACGATCATATGCAAAGATGACGTAGTCAAGTATATGCTATCGATGCCGATATTAAGTGGTAGAATCGGCAAGTGGATGTTGGCATTGTCAGAATTTGAACTACGTTACGAATCGACTAAGGCAGTTAAGGGGCAAGTTATGGCTGATTTTGTCACTCAGCATTGTAATACAGTAGACTCTCTGGAGGTTGCTCCTTGGACACTTTTCTTCGATGGGTCTACATGTGGAGAAGGAGCAGGTATCGGCATTGTGTTGATTTCACCTCAAGGAAGGAAGTATGAGTTTTCATTGCCGATTGCTGCTACATCGACAAACAATCAGGCTGAATACCAAGCCTTGATAAAAGGTTTAGAATTGCTGAAGGAGATACGTGCCGATGCTGTTGAAATCTTTGGTGATTCTATGCTAGTTATAAATCAATTGGCTAGGATTTATGAATGCCGGAGTGAAGTTTTAATTTTGTATTATGAAAGATGTTTGCAATTATTGAAAGGGTTTAGAGATTTTCGTCTTGAACATATTTCTCGACTGCATAATGAAGAGGCTAATCGACTAGCTCAGCATGCTTCAGGGTATCAGCCTATTCAGGAAGTGCTAACATCGGCAGTCGATACCGATGACTGGAGAAAGGAGATTGTCGATTATTTAAAGGATCCATGTAAAAAGGTTGAAAGGCGTATAAGGTTCCAAGCTACCAAGTATGTGCTCCTCGATGATGAATTATATTATTGAACTATAGATGGAGTTTTACTCAGATGTGTTAGCAGTGGTGAATCGAAAAGTTTGATGAGTGAAATTCATGAAGGAGTGTGTGGAGCGCATCAATCAGGCTTTCAAGATGAAGTGGATGATCAGAAGGAATGGATACTATTGGCCGACTATTCTTGAAGATTGTTTTAAATATTTTAAAGGATGTTAGGGGTGTCAAAAGTTTGGTAATATTCAAAGAGCGCCTGCATCGGCTATGAACCCTATAATTAAACCTTGGCCGTTTCGGGGGTGGGCTATTGATCTCATTGGTCAGATTTATCCGCCATCAAGCAAATGACATAAATTTATTCTGGTTGCTACCGATTATTTCACAAAATGGGTTGAGGCAATTCCTTTAAAAAAGGTGACATCGGCTAACATGATCGATTTTGTGAAAGAGCATATTGTTTATCAATTTGGTATTCCTCAAACTATCACTACCGATTAGGGTACTATGTTTACATCAGGGAGAATTTGATGAGTTTGCTGTGGGTATGGGAATTAAAGTTTTAAATTCTTCTCCATATTATGCTCAAGCTAATGGTCAGGCTGAGGCTTCTAACAAAGGGATCATCAAACTCATTAAGCGGAAAATTGAAGAAAATCCTAGGAGGTGGCATACAGTATTAAATGAAGCCTTCTGGTCGTATCGGATGTCATGTCATGTTGCAACCAAAGTAACGCCTTATCAGTTAGTATATGGACATGACGCAGTATTGCCCTGGGAAATTAAAATTGGCTCTAGACGAATACGTTCTCAAAATCAGCTGATAGCCGATGATTATGATACTCTTATGAAGGATGAGTTGGAAGATGTGGCGGGTCATCGGTTAAGGGCTTTAGTTAGCATTGAAGAAAATAAGAAAAGAGTAGCCAGATGGTATGACAAGAAGGTGAAGATAAAAGAGTTTGCCGATGGAGATCTGGTCTGAAATTGATTTTACCGATTGGGACTAAAAGTTCAAAGTTTGGAAAGTGGTCTCCTAATTGGGAAGGTTCATATCGGATAAATCGGTCTGTTCCTGGTAACGCATATATTCTAGAAACCCTCGAAGGGGTCGTGTTTCCCAGAGCGTTAAATGGAAAATATTTAAAGAAATATTACCCTAGTATCTGGATGGATGCATAAAAGTATAAGTGCCGATAACAGTCCTATCGGCTAGAATTATACAAGGATGTCAATGTCTCGTAAAGTGCCGATGCAATAGACAAGATTTACAAATTTAACAAGGATTGGATAGCTAATATCGCACGTAGGCGAATTTGGTCGGCTTCCTTCATTTCTTTGATGTCTTCATCGGCAAACACCTTCCACAGGCTTGAGTTTTTTCTTCATGGCCAAGGCTTTGCGAGCCTGGGTGTCTCTTTCTTGCTGAAGGGCCTTGATGGCATTAGGTAGCTGGCTTTCTTCTTGTTGAGCATGAGTTAAGGCTGCCTCGACTTCTTTCAATTCAGCCAATAGAGCCATCTTCTTTGCCGATAAATCTAAGATTTTCTGCTTAAGTTCAGCGCTCGAAGTCTGCAAGTTGCCGATGCCCTTGTGCTTCTCATTGGCAATTTGTTTCAGTTGTAGCATCTCTTCTTTGAGTTGAGCCTGAGCTGCTCTATCGGCAATACGTTGAGCAGCCCGTTGATATTGCAGTTGGCGGCTTTCTAAATGGGCTGCTGGGAAGAGTACTTCTTCAACGTCGGCAGGGACCTGGCCACGGATTGTTTTGAAAATTGCCTTTGCGGGGTCCGAGTCATCTACCAGTTGGGCGGTATCCTGCTGTAACAAGCTTAGGAGAGCTTCCAACTTGGACTTAGTTTCTGCCGATATTGTTCCCAGTGCAAGGGAAGAACTTGTTTCCTCTCCATCATCGTCAGAGACGTCAATGGCAAAGGAGAATAGGCTGTTTGGGGAGTCTTGTTCCTGAGGAAAAGAAAAGGAGGTCAGTTAAGGATAAGTATGAGTATTGTAAATCAACTAGGTCAATCGGTTTACCTATTTTAAGGCAATTTCCTGTGCTTGACTGGAGGAAGCAGCCTGGAGTATGCCATGTGGGGGATCGGCTGAGCTTGCTGATGGGATATCCTCTGCGACCTCATCGGTGGTTGGCTCTTGGGGTATGATGACCGATGACATTGGGGCAGATGTGGGGATCGGCATGGACTTCTGTCATTTTGGCTGTGCCTCGACATCTATTAAGGCTTTGCGCTTTGCTTGGGCATCGGCAACGGTTGGTTGGGGGGCATCGGCACTTGTTGGTTGTGAAGCTTGGACATCTGGTACGCTTGCTGATGTACCCATTTGTTGCTGCAAAACAAGTGTAAGGTATGATATTTAATAGATAAAATGTGAAATTAAAGGGATACCTCTGAAGGTTTGTCAGAAGAAGTGGTGCTTGATATCGGAGGAATTGCCGATGATGATCCAGCAGCGGCTCTTACCCCCTGATGATTAATGTTAATACAGTTTGTGATCGGCATAAGTAGAAATAAACAAGGTTGTTACCTTGAATGCCTTGACCAAGGTTGTAGCAGCAGCCGATGGAGTGGCCCTAGCTGTAGCCAATTTGGACTTGGAGGTGATGGTCTTGGTACAGATCTTCTGGTGAGTCAAAGCAGCTAAGGTGGGGGTGTTGTAGCCGATCGGTGATATCGGGGAAACAGGCCAAAGATCGAAGGGTTTCCCACTTTTGCTCATAGTTGGTGCTGGGTTGTTAACCTGTCACGAGAAAGTTAGTTACCGATATATGAAAGGAAAAGGCGGAAGGGAGCTAAAAGGAACTTACTGCGTCATCGGGAATGGCATATTCAGGGTCGATCATGTGCCGATATGTGTGAGCAGATGTTGCAAACAGTTGTTCCCTCCACTCTCGCCACCATTGCTTATATGATTCGGTGATAAAGATATTGGCGTCCAGACGGATATATCGACATTTGTAGTATCGGCATCGGGGGAGAGTTGCACTACCCTGTTCCAATTTGTTCCGCAGGTGATTGTTTCTCTGGGTTTGATCACATCGGCAAAACAAAGTTTGATTGGCAGTTGCCCAAAAGCCAATTGATGGGATACTGCCGATGGGTTGTAAAACTCATATGTGATATTGGTGTTTTTCCCGCTACCGAATGTGTTTACTGGAATTGCCCTGGGAGTAATGATAGCCATCATGAGCTCATTATCTTGATTCAGAGTGTCATCGGCAAAGTTGAAAAGAAGGGGGAATTTGTTTTCTTCGTCAATATAAGGCACCCAGGCCCTATGATCATGAGAAAGACCATTGTAGAAGCTTTGAAAGAATCTGCCGATATGGTCTTCATTGGCTTCTGTTCCAGGGAGGACAATTATGGCTTCACCAAAATTGAGAGGTGAGCGTGTTGCCGATTCCTCGTCCCCAAGCACATGGTCTTCAGCAATTTCTCATGGGAATTGTTGGGCAAAGAAGTCCCATTGCAACCGTTTGTGCATATAGGTATTCAGCCACATGTTGATGAACCACCACGGGCCTCCTAAGTTGCCGATGGGTTCGCTAAGCAGAAGTTTCTGAGACACTTGATGAAGAAGATGATAAGTGGAGCTCAGAAGGTATCGGCCAAGAGGGAATCTTACACCATTGGCCAGGAGTTCAGCAGCTGGGAGGAAAGTGTTGGTTGGTCCTACTGATCAACCACAGAAGATAAATTTTTCTAACCACATATTCAAGAATGTGGCATGTTCCCTCTGATTAACTATCCTAGTCTTCTGGCATTCTTAGATGTATCCTGTCCAACCGCCGATGTTGCGGGTATTCACCCTATATTCAGATTTTCTGCCATAGATAGAGCCTTCATCGGCAGTTGAAATATCCAAACCAGTGAGCATGTATACATCGGCAAGTGTGGGAGTAGCTGGGCCATGTCCAAACATAAAAGTGTTTGTTGTGTCTGACCAGAAGTAAGCAGCTGCAATCATCATTGACTCATTCTTCTGCATATCGGCAATAGATAGCCTAATGCATTGGTCTAGTTTCCGTTCTGCCTAGTGTACTTGCATCGACCTATTGACCCTTAAGTACCAGTCTTTCCACCCTTTTGTGGTTTGGGCCAAGATTGGAATGTATCTTTCCATAAATTCAGAGAGAAATTTTGGGCTCTAAAGGGGACTCTATTGACCTTTGCATTAATCAAATCAGTTGGATCTGGGTTGCCCATTGGTCCTAGGCATTGGATATGTGGTTGATCGGTTGGAATAACTAATTTGTTGCGCAGTTCCTAAGTTTAGAGGATCCGAAGAACAAAAGAAAAGAAAAATTACTGACTGTATGAACTAGCAAAGACCAGAGGAATCGAGGTAAAAGGTAACGGAAGAGGAACGAACCGTAGGGACGTCGAAGTTGATTGCCATTATCTTGAGGTAGATGGGGGCACGGGCCGGAGAATCGAAGTTGACGCTAGAGAAGAAGTCTTGTTGGTTGAGGTCGCGCAGTTGTTCGTCGGAGTCGCTGCCAGAAAGAAAGAATGCCAGAGATTGGAATATAAGGATAGAAGACGAGCGTTCCAGAGAAATCTATTTATAAGCCGCTCGGAGTAGGGGTATTTTGGACTTATCTCTATGCCGCGAGCATGTAGGTCAAGGTGGTTCAGGTGGATATGGTAACTGTTCGCACGGTAATCAAGGGATTGTACAGATGATTCGATGGCAAGTAATCATGACTTGGAAGAGATCTTGATACATGATATTTTAATTCTGAAAATGGTGGCATTATTATGTTAGGATCTTGCCGATGAATTATTGTTTCGGTGTCTTAACCATAATCAGGGCAAGAATGGTTGGGAATTGTGCGATATTTGCTGAGGTGCGTGAATCAGGATTAGATTTGATTAAATTTGATAACAGATCAAGTTTTGGCTTGGAGGATGAGTTGCAGTAAATGGGCAAAGGCCAACGTTATCTGGAGTAAATTTTAGAGCATTAATGGTTTTATACTCCGAAATTGGGGGGCATGTGTTGACACCATTTTTTGCATGTGTCAAAATGATCGGAGTGGACTAATCGGCAGGAGGAAAGTTACTGTATACGATGACAGCCGATGAAAGTTAGCTTGTGAAGATGGTTGCCGATGATTGGTGGTGATCGATGGAAAGGTTGATTTAGACTCGGGCGTTGCCGATGAGGTTGGAGGTGTTATTGTCGATGCCGATGAAGGAAGGTTTGAAGACTACTGCCGATGAAACAGGAAGTATGCCGATGGAGAGGAGGTCGGTGAGATTTCCATCGTAATTGAGGCGGATAGGGAAATAGATAAGAGTTGATTTCCTTTTCTGTATTTATTAGAATATGATTCATGTAAGAGTCACGTATTTCCTTAGGTATGGA
Source organism: Miscanthus floridulus (assembly GCF_019320115.1). Taxonomy (NCBI): domain Eukaryota; kingdom Viridiplantae; phylum Streptophyta; class Magnoliopsida; order Poales; family Poaceae; genus Miscanthus; species Miscanthus floridulus. The sequence continues at coordinate 54,222,329 of NC_089587.1, read as the reverse complement.
TTTGGTGTCCTAGTTATGTTTGGTTATGTCTCTTTAGATCAGGGTATAAATATAGATTGAAGGGCAATGTAAAATATATATCAATCAATATCAAAACCAATTTTTACTCCTATTTGCATCTACTTACTTTTCGGCAACTTTGTCAATTTGCACATTTTTCTTTTTACGAGTTCTCATTGATTCGGTGAGTTGCATCGCAGTGCAACCTTCAGCGATTCTCGAGTTCCGCGTGAGTACCTCTTGGCCGTGACTTCCGGGCGTATCGCTGTTGTCAGGACCAAAGTGCTCGTATCTTCATCCTTGTCGATTAACAGGTCAAATCGACTGGCACGCTTTGGATATCGATTCGGGTATTAGCCCTTTGTGTTTGCAGATCCACTTTTGCATCAACAATCATCTTCACTTGAATCTTCATCATCATCATCATCATCGTCCTCATCTTCTTCTTCATCTTCACTTGAGGAGCTTGAGCTTGAGCTTGTCTCAACTTGCTTGCCCTTCATCTTCTTTTTCTCGCTACATGCGAGAGCTTTGCCTTTACTTGATGAAGAGGCTTCTTCTTGACCCATCTTACGTGACATTTTAACTGCCACTATCTTGCCAATGACTATGCCTGGGGTCATGGTGCTCAAGTCCTCCATGTTGTGAAGGATGGTGATGATGCTTGTATATTTCTTTTGTGGTAGCGCAGAGATGATCTTCCTCACGATGTCCGCATGATCTAGCTTTGTTAATCCTATTGAATGGAGCTCATTGACAATTAGATTCAAACGAGAATACATATCACGAACAAGCTCATCATCATTAGTTGTAAAGGAATCAAAATTTTGTTTAGCTAGACAATGTTTTTGCCCATGAACATTAGATGTGCCGTCATGGAGCTCTTGAAGTTTTAACCAAATTCCATGTGTCGTATTTAAAGTGAACACTTGGTTAAACACATCCATGCTAAATGATTCAAACAAGCAATTCTTAGCTCTAGCATTGAAATGCATTTCCTTTTCTTCACTCTTTGTGGGTTTATTGGGATTCTTAATGGGTTTCATCCTGTCACGAGTGACTCTCCAAACACTTAAATCAACTGTCTCAAGGTGACAAGCCATTCTAGCTTTATAGTAAGGGAAGTTAGTGCAGTCAAAGTGCGGAGGCCTAGAGGTATCCATCCCAACCACTCTAAATAGCATCGACTCAACGGCGGTTAAGCCAAAGGTCCAAATTAAGCCAACCGACTCTGATACCACTTGTAGGGGACCGTGATGCCTAAGAGGGGGGGTGAATTAGGCAACTTAAAATTCTAACTCTATACTATGGTCTGTTGTTCTAACCCTAGCAAAACCTATGCAATAGATAAACTATTTAAATGTGCAACTATGGTTTTGCTAGTTTGTTGCTATCTGTACCGCAAAAGGAGTACTACAATCAATGTAAATGCGAAAGCTAAAGAGTAAGGTAGAGATATGCAAACTCCTATTGATGTCTCTGGTATTTTTACCGAGGTATCAAGAAGCGCGTAAGCTTCCCACTAGTCCTCGTTGGAGCCCCTCGTAAGGAATCCCTCACAAGGGCCAAGCTCCTAGTTGGGTAACTCTGTGGATAGCCTCGGGCCTTCCCCACGTGCAAGTGGGTCTCCGATGTGCCTTCTAGCAAGCCTCTCCCAGATGCTCCCCGTCGTCTTCACTATCAAGCTTTCGGCCGAAACACCGCGGGCCTTATTCCCTCTGGTACACGGTGGCAGCCACACCACAAACGTGGTTGGTGTAATCTCGCAAGACTACAAGCCCCTCCAATGTACAACAATGGTGCGCGTAAGCACCGAGTGGTAAGAGGTATGCAAACCTCACTAAACACTAGGATTAAACCTAGAGCAAGCGCATAAGCGGTGGTCTAATCAACCTAAGCACTTCGCAAAGCACCTACGCTAATCACCTAATGAATCACTAAGCACTATGCAAGTGGAGATCACTAAAATGGTGTATCAACACCCTAAATATGTTTCCTCAGCTCCACACCCATCAAATGGCCGGTTGGGGTTGTATGTATAAGCCCCACTGAGAAAGTAGCCGTTGGGGATGAAATCCCGCTTTTCTGCTACTGATCGGATGCTCAGGTCGTCCTAATCAGACACGTCCAGTCGTCCTGACCGTTAGAGCCACGATCAATTGATCGAACGCTGCCAGCGTCCGATCACATGCCACCGGACGTGTTTGGTCACAATCTCGCCGCTCTGGAACCTCTCTATACTCGATCGGATGCTGCCGTCCTGTGTCCGGTCGATTTGCTAGTTTAGCTTCCAGTCGCTGCTGCTGCTGAGCTTCTTGATCAGAGAGTCTAGTCACTGTGCTACCAGCGTTCGGTCACCTCTGTGAGCTTGTTTCTTTGTGATCTTGCGTCCAGCTTGGTTCCTGTCTTTGTGCTTGGAATTTGCTTGATATTTTAGATCTTTTCGTATGCTTCTAAGGTCTTGCTTAAGGTGTTGATCATCAGATCATCACGTCGCCTTCGTCCAAGTCATGTCTTGCACCCTATTGAACTACAAAACAAACACTTGCAAATTCTTTAGTCCAATTTGGTTGTGTTGGTCATCAAACACCAAAATCTAAAATAAATGGGCCTTGGGTCCCTTTTCCTTACACGTGGGCTGCCCATGTTCAACTCAGTGGCCATAGCTACGCTAGTTTGTAGTTATTATCTAGAAACATTGCCTTCCTATGGTTTGGTCCATGTGCTTGCCTTTCTGACATCTAATCTTGCTTTGCCTAAAATGTAGGTGGCGGTTGGAGACTCACAGCTGAAAGCTCTAGTTTAGTTTTGGTAAATTGATGAAACTCTAAGTGCTAACCTAGTTTATCAAGTGATCATGAGATAGGTAGCACATTCCAAGTGGTGAAGCAAATGAAGATCATAGCATGATGATGATGTTGCCATGATGATGATAAAGTGCTTGGACTTGGAAAGAAGAAAGAGAAAAACAAAAAGCTCAAGGCAAAGGTATAAACCATAGGAGCTATTTTGTTTTTGGTGGTCAAGACACATAGAGAGTGTGATCACATTTAGGTTTGATAGCCATACTATTAAGAGGGGTGAAACTCGTATCGGAATGCGGTTATCAAAGTGCCACTAGATGCTCTAACTCATTGTATATGCATTTAGGATCTAGTGGAATGCTAACACCCTTGAAAATGTTTGTGAAAATATGCTAACACATGTGCACAAGGTGATACACTTGGTGGTTGGCACATTTGAGCAAGGGTGAAGAAGTTAGAGGTGAAATGGAGTTAGTCTCGCTGGTCACAAGGTGACCGGACGCTGGTCCTAGTGGAACTAGCGCGTCCGGTCAGTTGTAACAGTGGAGACGCTAGCGTCGGTCAAACGACTAGACACTGGAGGTAGGGTCTAGTCCTATTATCGAGTAGCGCATAGAGGCTAGGGTCTCTGACCGGACGCTGGCAGGGTCCGGTCGTGCATGACCGGACACGTCCGGTGGGCAAAATGTGTTTCTGGAACCTTACTAGAAATGACCGGATGCTGGTGGCTCAACGTCCGGTCAATTATAGCGTAGCGTCCGGTCAACTCAAGTGACCGTTGAGATCGAGACACGTGGCTATCGTCGGGCGACCGGACGCTAAGGTCCAGCGTCCGATCAACTTGACCGGAGCGTCCGGTCAGCCCGTGTTGTGCCCAGTGAAGGGGTACAACGGCTCTATTTCGTGGGGGGCTTCTTTTTAAGCCCCATGGCCGGTTGAAGCTCATACCTTTGGCCATTTTCATTGACATAGCAACCTTGTGAGCTTAGCCAAAGCCCTCCCACTCATCTTCATCATTGATTCATCATCTTTGTGAGATTGGGTGAGAATCCAAGTGCATTGCTTGAGTGTTTGCATCTAGAGGCACTTGGTATTCGTGTTTCACTGCGTGATTCGCTTGTTACTCTTAGTGGTTGCCACCACCTAGATGGCTTGGAGCAGCGAGGATCGTTGAGCGGAGGTTGGTGATTGTCTCTAGCTCCGATCGTGGTGATTGTGAGGGGTTCTTGACCTTTTCCTGGCGGAGAGCCAAAAGGTACCCTAGTGAATTGCTCGTGGCTTGTGTGATCCTCATCTTATGTTGGTTGTGCGGCACCCTATTGAGGGTTTGGCGTGTGAAGCCAATTAGCGCTTGAACCTCTAAGTGAGTGACTTGCCACAATGAGGACTAGCTTGTCGGCAAGCAAGTGAACCTCGGTAAAAATCATTGTGTTCATCATTGATTTCGAGGTGATTGGTCTTCATTGTTATTCATCCTTGTGATTGATTGGTTCCTTCATCTTCACGGCGGTATAACCTTCTTGATCACTCTCTTTACATTACCGCAAACTAGTTGTCAAGCTCTTTAGCGTAGCTAGTTGTGAGAGCTTGGTTGGTGTGGCTCTTTAGTTAGTCTTTGAGAGCACACTAACATAGGGTAGTGTCATAGCTATTGTGTGAATAGATACTATCTAAACTAGAATTGTGGTAGGTGGCTTACATTTTGAGTAGGCTAGCGCAACACTTGCTTCACCTCATAATTGTCTAACCATTTTGTTAAGTGTTGTAGAAGTTTTTATTAGGCTATTCACCGCCCCTCTAGCCATTAGGACCTTTCAACAGCTTTCACTTGTCTTTCGGAGAGATGACAGTTATGCTCCAGGACAGTTAGAAGATGCTAGGTCTGAGGATTCATGGCAACGCAGTGACTGGGTCGTGCATGTCAGAAGGTTGGAGAGCACGAGCAGATGCATTTCTTGGGCGTGAGGTTCCTAGTGGTGAGCAAAGAGGTCACACTTCTGGCGTTCTTATCTCCTGGCTCAGGCAAGAGTTTGCACAGTGCCCTGAGGAGGCAGATGATGAGATAGTTTAGTACTTTTGTAGGGCGTGGATCCTACATTTGTTTGCCTATGTTCTCTTCCCTGACGCAACGGGGAACACTACGTCATGGATGTGGACCCACTGCTTCATCGATTGGGACCAGGCGGGTTAGTACAGTTAGGGCTCTGTAGTGTTGGCCTTTCTTTACCGCCAGCTTTGCGAGGCATGTCATCGGACTTCGTCCTTAGCCTCACTTGGTGGATGCATGTACCTACTCTAGTTGTGGATGTGGGTCATCTACCAGTTGGTCGTCTTAAGGTTCTGGCTCGTCGTGATTGGTTCCTAGGTGTTCCTCTGCATCGACGGGCGACGTTTGCTTACCTTTGGGACCAGTTAGAGTTCTGCACGTGAGGTCCGACCGGGCGTACATTGAGTTCACAAATGAGCTAGACACGCTGGTTTGAAATGGTTTAGCATAGCATCTAACATCTTGTTTCGAATTGTTTCAGGTTACATGGGAGCCGTACGAAGTAGAGGGGCACTTCCTTTTTAGTTGAGCGAGGTGTGTGGGTGGGATGATGACCTCTATAGAATGAGGTGTCCTCTAATCTGCTTCTATGCTGTCAAGTTCCACTTGCCACATAGAGTTGCGCGACAATTCAGTGTAAGATAGCTTTGGCCACTAGAGTCATTGTCGACTTCAGTTGCTTACACAAGTAAGTGTCCTACTATTTCAATTGTCCTGTTGTAGTCCATTTGCCTTAATAACTATATAAACAGAAGTAACAATGATGTTCATTCACTTTTCATATGGTCATGGATATGGTTTGAGATGAATGTGGAATATATTTGTATATCTATACATGTATGGATTGCATATATTGATGTCATATTTGTGTTTGGTTTGCATCAAAAAACAAGGGATACTCTGCCAAATTTTTTTGTAGACATTTGAATTACTTCCTATAAAAACTTCACTAATGATGACATACCTGACTTGCAGGATTGATCATCAAAAGAATAGGAAGATTTTTGACTGGGCTCAGCACCACCACTCATACATAGAACAGTGGGAGCTCCTAGAAGCCAACATGGATGAGAACGATAAGCCACACACGAACCATGAGTAGAGGCGCTACCAAGCTTGGTACCAAGCCACGACACGTTACAGGCTAAGGGTACAATGGACACAAGATGACTACGCCGACATCGAGTCCTCCGATGATGAAGACATAGCGTATGACCAAGCTACTCGTGTAGTAACGCAGGTAGAGGCAGCACCAATCTTGGACAGGGTGGTAAGTCAGTTGCCTTAGTTTTCTTAGTTCTGTTGCATACCAACACACATTTTATGTCTTACTAACTTGTCATTGTCTTCTTCATTGCAGGGAAACACCCTCAAATGCTCTATAGAAGACATTGAGCGTTTTTGTTCGAGAGTCAGCGACAACGACACGCGTAACTTCCTAGACGTAAGCTTCTCAAAAACCATTAAAAATTATTACATTACATTCTTTCGGTTGACTGGATCTTGTACAACAGAGACTAGCATGTCGGCTACTCCATGTGACTGCATGTTGTGGTTGTAGGATAGCCACTACGCGAGATGTGCACATTCCTTCTGCAGGCCTGGGAGGATTGGGTTTGTCTAGCCACGCACATACATGGTCCATAGGCCATGGCGTAGCATATGAGGACGAGGACGACGAGGAGGTGGACTAGAGGCATGAGGAGATTGGGCCGTCTTAGCTCGTCGATGCTCCTTCGACACAGCCTTCGCAGCCAGCAGCACGTAGACGGTGCTCACCTAGCTGTTACACTTCGGGCACCGACACTCTTTGTAAGGGCAAGGGTAACACTAGGAGGCACATGTAGACTAGTGATAGATGCTATTGTGGACTACTATGGACTTTGTGGACTTTTAGTATGGACTTTTATGTATTGCATGGACGATTACTCTGGACTGTATAGACTATTATTATGGACTGTATGGACTACTATGGACTTTATGGACTATAAGTAAGGGCTGTGTGAACTATTAATATGCTCATGTGTATGGTTTGAGATGGAAGTGGTATATATTTGTGTACATGCACATGTTGTATTGTGGTCATATATTCATGTCATTTTTGTGTATGGATTATATAAAAAGTAGGGGAAACTCTACCGAAATTTTCTGGATTGGTACATTTATGTAGTACAGCTATAACATCTAGCCTTTTCAGTGATTTTTCATGTCACCGTCGTATCATACATAGGCTTTTATAGATGAATTGATTGCGCATACGAATCTAGCATTTTCAGTTGAGCTTTCAAATAGGCTTTTTAGTTTGACTTCAAATAGTGATTGAAGTTTGAATTCGAATAGCCTTTTCAGTCAACGAATCTAGTCTTTCTAGTGTCCTTCGATGTAGTTTTTTAAGTGATTCTAAGTAGGCTTTCTAGGAGCATTTACAACACAATACAATGGCTAGTAAACCTGCCTCCGCATATATATATATATATATATATATATATATATATATATATATATATATATATATATATATATATATATATATATATTACAACACAATACAATGGCTAGTAAACCTGCCTCCGCATATATATATATATATATATATATATATATATATATATATATATATATATATATATATATATATATATATATATATATATATATATATACATTCTAGGATCCATTGCCAACCAAAACTAAAATCAAACTAGTATTCAGTTTCGTTAGAGTAGGAATGTCTAGAGGGTCATCTAGAGGAAAGGGTTTTGGCAGTGGGAGAGGAAAGGGGGGATGAAGGGAACTCCCATTGTGTGGGAGGGCAATCTTTGTCCTGATTTCTTTGAGGAACCATTGTATCAGTTTCTCCTCGAGAGCAAGAGTGATTTCACCAAAGAGTGCCCTCTCATAAGATACAATAACCGGAAGGAAGATTGGCTAAAATGCATGCATGGTGAGGACTACTTAGTGCAGATGTTCACCAAGGGAATGGATGGAGGTCGCCGCTTCTTCAAATGCCCGCGAGCATGGATAATTGCTATTACTATTCGTTTATTAAATATGTTTCTCGATTGCACTACAACTTATAGGATATACTTATTACAATCTTTTGAGTCCAAAGAAAATTGTGGGTTCATTAGGTGGGTCGATCCTCGACCAATTTATCCACATCAGCAGTACATCTACTATCTACAGGATTGTATCTTTGATCTAAAAAGGGAAGTTAGCAGCGGTTACAAGGACGACGAAGACGACGACAACAATAATGGTGTCGGTTCCTAGGAGCCACTCTGCAATGATCCATATTGCACCTGCCCTAATCACAAGAACAAGGGGCCTCCGCCACCACCACCAACAATACTCCTTGTAGAATGTTTTAGCTATAAGCTACTTTGATTGGTTCATCTTTGTTGTCGCGGGATAGATAGGATCAATGCATGATATGAGATTATTTAATGATGCCATACACAAAAATGAAGACAAGTTTCCACATCCACCGTTGTTGATGAAATACGCCCGGCAGTCTACCGAAGGGTATGCCCATGGTGGTAGATGAATGGGTGGAGGTGTGTGTGAGGGAGCCGGATGGTGACACAGAACGCGAGAGACATCGATTAGACAGGTTTGGGCCATCAGCTTGACGTAATACCCTACATCTTGTGTCTTTGTGTATTGTATTGCATATGATTAGATGAAATGAGGGGGGTCCCTACCCTCCTTATATAGCTCGAGGTAGGGTTACAGATCGATTGTTTCTATCCTGATCGGTTTTACAAGATAGGAAGTTACAGATATTATGGGATCTAGCATATCCGAGCAGGTTTCCTAGATCATCAAAGATCTTCATGCAGTCTAATGAGGCACACCGACCTATGTCGTGCCTCGCAAGGCGTCGTCTCGTAGGCTAGGCCTCCACTAGTAGCGTGGTCCATGCGCAGTCTTGTGGGCTAGGCCTTCCCTAGCGGATTGACCCATGTATAGCCCTGCTGGTATCAGGGGTTATACCCCCACATCTAGTCCCTGAGCGCCTTGCATCCATTGAGCAACACAGTCCTAAGCTTGTCCAAGCTATTGTGCATGCATCTGAGCTACTGAACATGCGTCCGAGCTGTCTAAGCATGCATTCAAGCTGTTCGTTCGGTTGCTGGAGCCGAGCACACTCAAAGCTAGGGTTTGTCAGAAAGATGTAAGGAGCTCAAGTAGAAAATTTTCAAAGTCTCCACCTTGGCTAAAGTGTGCCCACTTAGGTTTTGGGCGTCAAAGTTGGTCGCATGGCGTCCTTGACTTAATTAGCATGGAAGAAATTAGCCATTTTGTAGAAGATTAAGTAAAAAAACAAGCACATTCACCGCAAGGTGAAGTGTGCCCACTTAGTCCCCGAGCCTACTAGTAGGTGAAGTAGTCACATGATGTCAGGGTCCAAAGTAGTGGTCTTTAGGTGCTAGCCCAGTCCCCAATGTCACTAAAAACCAGTGTAGAAATAAATACAGTCATCGTGAGATGACGTGTATACACGTAGTCCCCGAGCCTACTAGAAGATTACGAAGAAATCTTGTAGTAGGGTCAGAGAAAGAAAATATCATGTCCTAGCAACACTTAGCATTGTATATCAACCCGCATTTGGCACAGTTTGACGCGGCGGCCCATCAGACCACTCAGTGGCCCTAGCGGCATGTGGAGATGCTGGAGGAGAATGCGCTGCGGTGGGCATGGTTTCCCAAAAACCCTAGAAGGCGAAGGGTAAAGGGTCGAACCATTATAAGAGCGTCGAGACCCTGGTGCACATTCCCCACTTTCTCTCCGCCACTTCATCTTCTTCCTCGTGCCCACACCACTTTGCCTGGCAACTGCTCCGCCATTATAGCAACCGCAAGCACGCAGCCTCTTCCAGGCGACGGATCTACTGGATGGCGCCCAAAATAAACCGTTGTGGTTCGAGTAGAGCATCACGCAAGCTCAATCGTGCCGAGGAATCGGTGGGGTCGGTTAGCAATGAGGTGGTGCTCAATCAGTTGATGGAGGATGGCGTGCTGCCCGATAGGGTGATGGCGGGATGGCATCTGGCTCACGGTGAGAGCTTTCCGACTCCTCACGACAACGAATTAGTAGTTTTTGAAGATTATTTCTATCACGGATTTGGCGTTCCAATCCATCAATTTCTCCATGGATTGATTGACTATTATAAGATTAGTCTTTGTAATCTAGGGCCCGAATTCCATCCTTCATGTCTCTGTCTTCATCCATTTCTACGAGGCTTATCTTGGCATTCTTCTGCATTTTCGATCTCTTCCGCCAATTCTTCTGTTTGAAAGCTCAGGGGATCTGGATCTAGGATCATAGGCAGTGCGTACTTGCAGCTTCGGGATGGGATGGTTGGTCCAATACATCACCACCCCATTGAACACAAATGTGAAGTATTGGGCATAGTGATGGTTCTACATGCCACTAGGGGGAACACTATGTGGCATGCGACATTGATTAGATTCCCATGAGCAACGCCAAGTGGTCGGAGAGACCTGCTGCCTAATGGGATGGAGCAAGTGATATAGCTGTTGGCACTGATTGCACCAGAGAATGGTGGATGGGGTCGTAGTGGCGAACAAACTTCACCTTTTCAGCGATGCCAGATCAGCTAGGAGAGAGCACATCCCGGATATGAATTCGGGGAGATACTGATGGGACCCGTGAGGTTCCCGAGCCGATTAACCAGGACGAAGTCATGCGGCGAATTAGGTGTTGTTTCACCTCGTGGGGCATTGTAAGATCGATGATCAGCAGAGGGCCTTCAGTGTAGGGACCCTCCCACCATGGGTAAGAGCCTTCTTTTTAGTTTTGGTTGATCCCTTATCTTGTTGCAATTGCAACATACTCTTTCGTTTTCCTAAAAATTTGTGGGCAGGATCGGTTGGTATACTTCTCGGTGGTGCAGTCAGCTGACTGGCCGAGGGGTGTTGATGCTCGGCCGAGACATCCTTAGCGTTGATCTAGCCCGGAGGCTGGTGGGAACAGCTCAATCGACCTTGACGGCGAAGATGAAGACGAGCAGACACCGTATGTCCACGAGAAGCTCTAGGGGAAGCAGCCAGCTGGCGAGGAGCCATCCCTGAAAATAAGAAAAATAGATACATTGTCATGTCGTGAAGAGAGGTCGGTAACCATTGGTACATCTGCCTAGCCTCGAAGACGACAGGTGGTTATGTCAAGCTCATCGGATGACGATGAACAAGTGGCGCCTCCTTCACCAAGGGCCGTGACGCCCCCACCATCTATGTCGGCTAGGGCAGAGATGCGAAAGAGATGGTGGACACGAGGGGCTATAGCAACAACACCTAATAGCATGTGGGCATCACCAGCTGCAGCAGCTCGGGTGGCATCATCAATGATAGATCGGACGGCTACCTCAGTCCCTGAGACCATGTGGATGACTCTAGTGGCAACAGCGTAGGCGACCGCCGCGGTCCCTGAGACCACCCAAGCGACTCCAGTGGCTGGGGTAGAGATGTCGGGCAGTTCAGTCGCCGGGCAGACCGGTTCTAGGTAGGGACATAGGTTTTGAGCTATGCAGCAGGAGTCCCTGTTGTAAGTGCTTTATTTATTTGTCGTATTTCTTCGCACGGTGGTATGCTTCTTATTGATTTTTTTGTTGTTGTAGTGCGGAGTCGACGGAGGTCATGCAGCCATCGGCTGCTGATGATGGAAGGCACATAGAGGAGCCAGTAGTTCCTCATGCCAAGCAAGCATAGGCAAGGGCAGATCTAGATGCCCCCACCGTGGAGCAACCGACGGTTGCAAAACCTATTGCCCCTACTATGGAGGAGCCCTCAACAACTAGACCGACCTCACCTAGTGACGGATTGCATGATGAGGGCGATCCTAGTGTAGAGGAGGCATGTGATGCTATGGTGACATGGATTGGCCCTGCCGAAGCAGGTACGGAGCCCTATGGGGGATGCACCGAGCAGTGCAGCACAAGGTCCACCCATGGTTGATGAACAAGCATCGTCTGCAGCAACATCAATGGTGGGAGAGGCACTCAGAAGCTATATCTAAGCACGACAGCAGCCAAGGAGGGCACCTTTGCTGGTGGCCTCTGAGGAGATCGAAGAGATAGTGCGGGAGCCTACCCCGCCGCCCCAACTCTGCATGGTCATTCAGCATGGCGAAGAGTTTGTGATGCTAGAGGAGGTGGAGGCGAGCTTGGAGATAAGTTCGGCCACCAGGTAGACCGGTTCTAGGCAGGGATGCAGGTTCCGAGGTATGCAGCAGGAGTCCTAGTTGTAAGTGCTTTATTTATTTGTCGTATTTCTTTGGCACGGTGGTATGCTTCTTAATGAATTGTTTGTTGTTGTAGTGCGAAGTCGACGGAGGTCCTATAGCCATCGGCTGCTGATGACGGAAGGCACACGAAGGAGCCAGCAGCTCCTCGTGCTGAGCAAGCATAGGCAAGGGCGGATCTAGATGCCCCCACCATGGAGCAACCGACAGTTGCGAAACCTACTGCCCCTACTATGGAGGAGCCCTCAACAACTAGACCGACCTCACCTGGCGGTGGATTGCATGACGAGGGTTATCCTAGTGTAGAGGAGGCATGGGATGCTATGGAGACATGGAGTGGACCTACCAAAGTAGGTACGGAGCCCTACGGGGGACGCACTGAGCAGTGCAGCACAAGGTCCACCCGTGGTTGATGAACAAGAGTCGTCTATAGCAGTGTCAATGGCGGGAGAGGCACTTGGATGCTCTATCCAAGCACGACAGCAGCCAAGGAGGGCACCTTTGCTGGTGGCCACCGAGGAGATCGAAGAGATAGTGCGGGAGCCCACCCCGCCACCCCAACTCCACATGGTCATTCAACGTGGCGAAGAGTTTGAGATGCTAGAGGAGGTGGAGGTAAGCATGGAGACAAAGACACTGAGGGTTGATCTTACATCGATGATGGGCCATATTGAGGTAAGCCTGAAGAGATCTTCTTTATCCTTTAAATAGCACAGTCTGTTAATCTGTTTGCCTGCTGCAGAATGTGATGAAGGTGTCTGAGCAGCGCTGGTGGTAGCTGGAGGAGATGGCTCTAGTACTAGAGGAGAACAAGAGTCTACAAGTGTTGGTGAAAGACCTTCAGGCGTGCCTACTCCAAGAGCGCCACCATGGGGAAGACCTAGAGGTGAAGGTTCTAGCATTGGAGAAGGAGCGCCAGCAAATGGAGGTGGAGAGCTAGTCGATGGCTAAGCAGCTCAGCCGTAGCACTGATCGGCAGAAAGGTAGGTCTTGGAATTTTACTTTGGTGGTATTCAGCATTATGAGACATCTAACTGTTATACACAGCACTGGAGATGGAGCTCGGCCTTTCCCAAGAGGCCTTCAGCCAAATTCAGGAGGCGAAGGAGAAAGCGGAGGAGAAGGTTGAGAAAATCACTGAAGACCTTTGACGTGAGTGTTTTCACGCTATTTTGACTTGTGTGGCGTTAAGCGCATGCTTAGCATACGGCTATCTTTTTTGCAGAGTATTGACACCAGCCCCGGGTGTCATTCCAGGTGCTCGTGGAACAAGTGAAAGCTCGTGATGAAAAGCTAGAGGCGATGACCATGGGAATCCAGCCCATGCTAGACTGCGTCGGTCTTGAGCTACCCGCGGGGGCATGGCTACCCGGAGACAAACCATACCAGTCGGTCCTAGATCATTGCCAAACAACATGGGTGGACTTCAAGGAGTTCACATGTAGCGCCGCGCATGGAGCCATCGTCCATGCACTAGCACAGCTACGGCCACACTACCCTTTAGTGGATCTCCAACAAGTGGCGACTAGGTACGCGCAGGGCATAGATGCGGAGAAGATCGCTAGGCTAGAAGACAATACGGAAGAGCTAGCAAAGAGGTTGGCCAAAGATGTCGATCTGTTCGGTGAAGGGGGAGCGATGCTCCATAGAGTAGAAAAAACTCATGTTGAATCATTGTACAAAAGTGCTTAGCAACTTTTGGTGAGCACTTGTTGTTATGGTATATTTGTGTTTATATTTGATATAAACCATCTGATTAGAAGTGTATAGTTGAGTCCCCAACCCTAGCTAGCCTGTTGACCATAACGCAGGGCACAGGGGCTATGTGTGTGTGTGGGAAGAACAGGGCATCGCTAGGGAACCGCTGCCGACCACCCATGACACAGAGGGCGGATGCTCATGCACATGCAGGGAGAAGTTGGAGATAGGGTCATCTCTGGAGGCATCCGAGCATCAATGTGTCTGTTCGAGCATTTTCCTTTGGCATAGTTGGCATGTCATCTTTAAGATGTTGTACGCATAAACAGAATCACTTTGAAAAAAGCACGGAGATAACAGTATGGAGAAACATTAGAACAAAAAATTTATGGAATACTCAAATATGAGTGGTACATATCTTTGAAAGGAGACCCTTCAAGGGTAGAAGCGCCCAAGAAGATCGATGTGCCAAGAATTTGGGACATCTCTTTCATCCATGTCGCATAGCCTGTAGGAACCTAGTCGGGTGACTACCTTGACGATGAAGGGGCCCTTCTAGGGTGAAGATAGCTTGTGCATCCCGTCGGTCTTCTGCTTCTTACAGAGCACTAGGTCTCTGACCACGAATAATCGATCGTTGACGTTGCAGTTGTAATATCTTCGCATGCTATCAAGGTACTTTGCTGTCCGAACACACAAAACTAGGCGCTCCTTCCTCTAGGCTATTCAACTCAATGGGCCAGGCTTGGTCGGAGTTTTCTTCGTTGTAGTTCTCCACTCTGGGTGCTTAGAAAGTGACGTCAGCTGGTAAAATGGCCTTGGTACCAAAAACCATGAAGTATGGGGAGATGCCAGTGTTGCGACTAGGCTAGGTCCTCAGTCCCCAGACCATAGCTGGCAATTCCTTGAGCCACTTGCAGGGGTGCTTTTGCTCGTTCTTGTAGAGCCTTTTCTTCAATGCATCGAGAATCATGCCGTTGGCACGCTCAACTTGGCCATTAGCCCTAGGATGCGTGACTGAGACATACTTAACTGAGATGCATCTTTCATGGTAGAAGTCCTAGAAATTGGCACCGGTGAACGTGGACACCAAGTCAGTGATGATGTTGTTCGGCAGGCCAAACTGGTGAATGATGTCGTTGAGCAGCTCGGTTGCCTTCTTCGCTGTAGCTTGGACAAGGGGTTTGCATTAGATCCACTTGGAGAATTTGTCGATGCAGACGTAGACCCAGTGAAAACCTCCTGGTGCGGGCTTTAAGGGCCCGATCATATCTAGTCCTTAGCATGCGAAGGGCCAAGACGCATGAATCGTTTGCAATGTCTAGGACAAGACATGGATTTTCTTAGCAAAAAACTGACAATTCTCACACCAGTGAACGAATGTCTCGGCGTCGGCAACCGCTGAGGGCCAATAGAAACCAGCTCGGAAGGCCTTGCCGACTAGTGTTCTAGAGGCTGCGTGATTGCCGCAAGTGCCACCGTGGATCTCCTTGAGTATCTTTTTGCCCTCTTCCACGGAGACACACTTCTAGAGTAGCTCTCCTTTGGCGTTCTTGCGATACAACTTTCCTTCAAATAGGACGTAATGCTTGCTACGGCAGGTGACGCATTCTCTATATGTGTTGTCAGCTGGGACATCTATAGTGGTGAGGTATTTGATGAAAGGTTCCCTCCAATCATTGCTCAGGCTAGGGACCGCTACAACTAATAGCTCGACAAGTGGCTTTTCTTCAATGCCTTCTTGCCCCTGCTTGATGAATGGCGTCACAAGGTCATGGACAAACACTTTGATAGGAACTTTAGCCTAGGTCGACCCTAACTTTGATAGCTCATCAGCTGCTTGGTTGTCAGCTCAGACCACATGGTGGTACTCGATACCGTAGAACTTGTCTTCTAACTTTCTTATCACGGTGCAGTAAGCGTCCATCTTCTCATTGGTGCAATTCCAATCCTTGTTGAGCTGATTGATCATAAGGGTGGAGTCATCGTACACCTGGAGACGTTTAATGCTGAGCTCGATAGCTATACAGAGACCATGAAGTACTACCCCATATTCAGTGGTATTATTGGATGCTCAGAAGTATAGGCGGAGAACATAGCGAAGCTTATCCCCCGATGGTGAGATGAAAAATACGCCTGCCCTAGCACCGTTGAGGTTGAGAGACTTGTCGAAGTACATGGTCCAGTACTTGAGGTGGTCAACTGGGATAGGAGTTTGCATATCCATCCACTCGGCGATGAAGTCGGCTGAGCGCCTATGACTTGATCGTGTGGCGAGCTCTGAAGTCGATGGTATAGGTGCCTGAGCTCGATCGCCCATTTAATGATGTGGCCGCTGGCTTCCTTATTGCAGAGGATGTCGTCGAGTGGGTACTCAGTAACTACCGCTATGTGGTAGGCATCAAAGTAGTGATGGAGCTTTCGGGATGTGATCAGGAATGGCATACAGCAACTTCTAGACCTAGGGGTAGTGAGTCTTAGACTCATTTAGGACCTCGCTGATGAAGTAGACTGGGCATTGGACTTTGTATGCGTGTTCCGTCCTCTTCTCGTTCAACAACGATGACGGTGCTGACAACCTAGCTGGTCGCTACGATGTAGATTAGCAGGGTTTCATCCTTTTGGGGGCGGTCATGATCGGAGATGTGGTAAGGAACCGCTTGAGCTCAGCGAATGCCTTGTCAGGCATCCTCTGACCTAGACAAATTTCTCTTGAGCCTTGAGTAGCTTGAAGAAGGGGAGTCCCTTTTGCCCTAGACGAGATATGAAATGACTTAAAGCCAGCCATGCACCCTGTTAGCTTCTAGGACATCCTTGACACAAGTCAGTAGCTTCATGTTGGTCACCACTGCTATCTTCTCTAGGTTGGCTTCGATGCCACTGGCGACTAACGATGTTGCCTAGCAGGATACCTGATGGAACCCCAAAAATGCATTTAGTGGGATTTAGCTTCCATCGGTACACTTTCAGGGCTTTGAAAACTTCGGTGAGGTCAGCGATGAGAGTGTCGGCAGACTTAGACTTAACCACCACATCATCAATGTAGGCCTCGAATGTTCTTCTCGATCTAGGTCCTTGAGGCAAGCGCTGGATGGCTCTTTGATAAGTCGCACCCATGTTCTTGAGCTCGAAGGACATGGTCAGTGTAGCAGTAGGTGCCAAAGGGCGTAATGAACGATGTCTTGATTGGTCTTCTCCTTCAGTGTGATCTGGTGATAACTAGAGTAGCAATTCTAAAAAGCACAGGAGCTCACAACTGGCTATAGAATCTATGACCTCGTCAATGCGAGGTAAGCTGAAGGGGTCTTTAGGGCAGTGTTTGTTGAGATCGGTGTAATCAACGCACATTCACCATTCTTTATTCTTTTTTCTTACAAGAACCAGGTTGGCTAACCACTCCAGATGATACACCTCTTTGATAAAACCGGTAGCTAAGAGCCGAGTTATTTCCACCCTAATGGCCTCCTTTTTGTCCTGCATGAATCGTCGAAGCTTCTGCTTGATCAGCTTGGCGGTCGCCGAGACATTTAAGGAGTGCTCGATTAGCTCCTGAGGCATGCTGGGCATGTCCGCCAGTTTCCATGTGAACACATCAATATGCTCCCTTAGGAAGCTAACGAGCATGTCTTCCTATTTGGGATCGAGGTCGGCCCTAATCCGAGCAGTCTTAGACTGGTCGCTGGGGACGAGGACCACTTCCTTCACCTCCTTGGACTTGGTTGATGCTCGAGCGGCCTCCATGGTTGGGATCTCTAGGTCCTACGAGGAGATCTGCTACGAAGACGCGAGGCAGTCCTGCATGTGGATGGAGATGTCAGTAGCCTCGATGAGCGTGAAGCTTTCCTTCTCGCAGGAGTAGGCGACGTCGAGGTTGGCGCGTAGGGAGAGGACCCCCTACTTCGTCAGCATCTTCAACACCAGGTACGTGTAGTGCGGCATGACCATAAACTTGGCGAGGGCTGGTCAGCTAAGGATGGCATGGTACGCCCTTGTTGAAGTCAGCAACCAGGAAGTTGACATAGTCGACCCGAAAGTGCTTGGCGGTGCCGAATTATACCGGTAGTGTAATCTGTCCTAGTGGTAGGGAGGCTTTTCGAGAATGATCCCCTAGAACAGAGAGTCCATGGGGGTAAGGTCTTCTTTCTTGATCCCTAGCTCCTCTAGGGACCCAGCAAACAGGATGTTGAGGGTGCTTCCTACATCGATGAGGACCTTTTGGAAGCACACGTCCTTGATGATGGGATCCAGGACGAGTGGAAAATGCCCTGGGTATGGGATATCCGACCACTGGTTGGCCCTGGAGAAGGTGATTGGGTGCTCCGACCAGTCGAGATACTTGGGATCAGCGATAGGGCCGTCATACGTAGCGACCGACATGACACGTCAAGCTACTAGCTTCTGCTCCCGCTTGTCTTCTGAGATAGCTCTCCCACCAAAGATGGCAGCGATGTCTCGGTGGGGTCCTGGTATGTTGGGCCCTTGTTCTTGCCTCGTTCTCCGCCTTGATTGTCCTCGATCTCATCATTGTCGTGCCATGGCTTCTTTGATGATTCACCACCGAGCGCTATTTTTAGGCCTTTGCACTCTCGCATGGTGTCCTTAGCATCCTTGTGGTTAGGGCATGGGCCATCTAGCAGCTTGCCAAAATTAGCATCGTAGGTGCGCTTGGCACGAGCGTTGACGGTGTTGATGGAGTTATCAGGCCGGCGACAGCGGCCTTGTCTACCTCTCGAGCTATTCGGGCGATCATCATGCTAGGGCTCGCGATCATCTTGGTGGTGATCGTGGTCGTCGCGGCAGTCTTGGTTGTCACGGCAGTGGTCGTGGTCGTCGTAGCGCCTGTCTTCACGACGGTCATCATCGTGGCATTGGTGGTGAGCGGAGCGGGCAACCCATTTGGCTTCTTCGGCGTTGGCATATCCATTTGTTGTTTGTATCAGTTCACCGATGGTTGTGGGCCTCTTGCGGTACAGCTTGCCACGAAGTTGCTCGTGCCGGAGCCCCTTGGTGAAAGCGGCGATGGCCTCAGCATCAGGGATGTTGGGAACAAAATTTCTTGTCTTCGAGAAGCGCCTGATGAAGCCACGCAGGGACTCCTGGGAGGATTGATGAAACTTCTCCAAGTCATACTTTGTGCTGGGCTACTCAGACGTAGCCATGTAATTGTCGGTGAAGACTTTCTTGAGGTCATCCCAAGATCGGATGGAATTCCCTCGTAGGCTGAGGAGCCAATTGTTCGCAGACTAGTTAAGCATGATGGGTAGATAGTTTGCCATGACGTCTTTGTCTCCACCTGTGGCTCTTATGGAGATCTCATATAGAGTTAGCCACTGAGCGGGGTTGGCCTTTCCATCATAGGTGTTAACACCAAGAACGTTGAAACCCATAGGCCATTGGACGGCTTAGAGCCTTTCCATGAAGGTGCAAAGTCCTGATGTGCCGGCGGGAAGTGGCGCTTGACGAGCAGCAAATCCCTCATGTTCGGCGTCGAATTGTCGGCGACGCTCCATCTCTGCTTTGTAGCGTGCGGACCTGCTATTTTTATGCAGCCACGGACATCTGCGCCAGTGTTGATGTGGTCACAAAGGTCGCGAAGGGGTTGATTGACCTCTTGGTTGTGGTTACCACCGCGACCTCCCTAGGGGCGCGGTGGGCGTCCATCATGGCGTGAATGAGCTTCATAGTTGCCTCTGGATCCTATATAGAGGTAGGGACCTCTAGCCTAAGGTCAGTGGCCCTCAGCGCCATGATGCTAGCCTCCTCCGTCACGGCGGGAGCGGACGGCTATGAGCTGATGCGGTGGAATAAGATGGGGGCGTCATTCCAGAATTCGTTGACTTGGACTTGCGCTGCTATGATATATTCTCAGAACCTTCTTGACCTCTGGAGTGTGAGGGAGTTTGTCGAGCTTGTTGAAAGCGACGGCTAGATTGGTGCTTGGAGTATGGTAGACTGACTAGGTCGCCCACCATGTCAAACGCCTCCTCCAGATTACGTTGATGGCGGGGTGGGCCATGACCATCTTCGTCGGCCACTTGGGTTGCTTCTGCATCTCGGCGACGTTGGCGATCGGTGTTCTTCGCTAGACCAGCTTTGTGCTCTTCAGCGGTTTCACCGTCCTTGGTGACGCTGTCAGTGGCTGACGTGGAAGATCATGCCCCCGAACCCCGAGAGGGGAAGCAGGACAGCTCATTGCGGTCTTGGTTGAGCCCTCGAATAATAGTCAGGGGCTCTCGTTCAGAACGTTATGGAGAGATTCGGTTGGAAGAGAGGGTTCATCTGAAAGCTAGTGAATAGCCACCATGTTGACCATGGGCGTGAGCTGACCGGAGTCAGCCGGGTCGATGATGTAGAGGTCGGTGATGTGGTCGACAAAGAGGTGGTGGATGGTGTTCTGGTACGCAGATCCCGCACCCTCTAGCCCAAAGGGATAGGGCTTCGATGGGTCCTCCATCGGGGCCTCATAGTCGACCAAATGTAGGCCGGTAGTGGGAAGTGGTTGGCGACGCACCGTGCGCCCCTCTGGAGTAGCTGCGATCACCAGATCGGAATCTGGTCGCCTTGAATGATGTGGCCGAGTAGGTCGCTCAGTTGCAGCGGCTTGGTGATCTTGGAGTACGGGAAACTCGTCGCTCGCTCTAGATTGATCTGAGACCGAATCCACGAGGAGCTTGTCGATGTTTTACCACCGATAGCCTGCCACGGGGGTACCCGGGGCAATATGTTCGGGCTTTGGCATATGCCGAACTCGATGGTTAACGCAAGACATAGTCGATTTATCCTGGTTCAGGCCCTCGATCGTAGATCGAGTAATAACCTTACGTCCAGTCGGCGTTAGCCTTTGCGTTGGATTGATTGTCAAGTGTTGTGTTATACAATGGTCTGTCCCCTATCCCAGGAGTCCTGCCCTCCTTTATATAGTTAGGAGGCCAAAGTCCTAGTCCGTTTATAATGAGATTTCCTAGTAGGATTACTTAATAGCTATACTACTAAGATTACATGGGGAGAATCCTAGTTGGACTAGATATTCTCTCTCCCTTGCGGGGTATCCTGTGGGTCCCACATCGACAAGCCCCCGAGCACTTCATGGTTGAGCTCCGAAAGTCTCGCTTTGCTTCTTCAAGTCTTGTTGAGTAGGAACAAAATATCATCCGAGTACTTTCTGGAGTGAAACCTTGTAGCGCTTCTTAGGATCTTTGAGTGGTGAGTGCTTTTTGAAGAAAAAGTACATCCACCTGGTTGTAGCCCCCGAGCCTCTTGCTATTTGGAACAAGGAGCTGGAGGATCTTGTCTTGAAGTTGCTCTGATTGTTCGTTGAAGTTTTATGAAAAAAGAACTCGAATATGGCTCGTTCCGGGTTCTTTTTGTCATAGTGTCTTGAAGTGATCTGTGTTGAGGAAGTCTTTTGGTGACGTGCGCTTTTTCAAAGAAAAAGTGCACTCACTGAGTGTAGCCCCCGAGCCTCTTGCTATTTGGAACAAAAAGTTGGAGGGTCTTGATTCTTGTCTTCAAAAAATTCTGTGGCTATGTATCCTGCTTTCTCCGAGTTATTTTCTTTCAGAAAAGAAGTCGGATGAAGAGTCTTGATGAGTTGTCATCGTTGTAGTCTTGAGCTTCTTGTATTCTTGGTCCTTTGTCTTTGGTTCGGAGCCTCCGGGGGGTAGTTGAAATGAAAGGCCAAGCTCCCTAGCTTAGTGTTGATTAAGCTATGATGTTGGCCGAGGCCCCGAGCGTATATCCGTGTTGTTTTGTTCAGGAAGAACTCGGATGCTGTTGTCAGATGTAGTTGTATGGTGGTGGTTGAGTGTAAATGCCTTTTGTTCACGGGTTGTACTGTGCTGGTATATTTTTCCGAATATGCCCATCTTTGAGTACTGCCTCTTCTCGCCTGAGTCGTCCATTATTGTGTCCTGTCTTTTCACTGTGTCCTTTGTTAGGCTTATTTCGTTGGTACTCCTAGTCCATGTGCGCCGATCCTTTGGTCTATAAATACTGTCCTGGAGTGCTTGTTTTCATTCATTGGATACTCTGTTGAAGCCTTGGTGGTCATGAACATGGTAGTTTGTGAAGTAGAGCAGCCCCCGGGCATGTTTTGTAGTTTCTGTGTGTCTTGTCGTAGCTGGAGGAAGTCTTGTGATAGGGATTAGAGGTAGGCTAATCTCGCGATAGCATTGTGCCAGGATGTACGTGGTGGTAGTTGGAGGAAGTCTTGTGATGTGGGCTTTGTTCCTTCATTCGGCAGTTCTGGGTTGATCCTCATCGCCTGTCTTGAGACCGTCCGGTGCAGATCAACACCATATCCAGCATCACATCGGTCTTGGGTAGACAGATGCCCGCCGGCCTTCTCGGCTCCATGTTGCCCTGCCGTGCTGCCGATTTCCGCCTTGGATGCACTGCGTTCGTCCTTTGAAGAAAACAGTGTAGCTGATGGCGGTCTGTCCTTCCGAGTAGCAATTTGGGACACGTAGTCGTTCCAGAGCCTAGTCGTGTCCGTGTTCCTCTTTGCTACTTTGCTTTTCGTGGTGCCGAGTTCGTTGGGTCTTGTATGATTTGTAATCTTCTATTTTTGAAGTCACTTGTAATGTAACGAATCTTGTCTTCTGAGTTGTCTTTGACTTTTCTGTTGTGATCCCTGTCGTTCATGAGACTACCGAGTTCTTTCTTACATGACCGGGTTCTTTTGTTCCTCGTGAGGTAGCCCTTTTTTTCTTCTTGGTTCAACGAGTTGTTCTTGTGGCTATCTGATAACCCTGTTGTGGTGCTGCGCGGATAAGTCTGAAATCTGCCCGTTGGTTTGTACCGTTGTGTGGATTCGTGCCCTCCGTCGTTTTAGCTGCGTCGGTAAATGGACCGTTGCGTTCCCACGCTGTGCTTTAACGGGCCTTATGGGCCGTTTGTATCACTGAGAAATCTATTTAAAGACCTTTTATCTTCCTTTCCCTTGTCGCCCAGCTCTTGCCTTTAAACCCTAGTTCTCAAAAACCCGCCGCCGTCATTGTCGTCATCGCCCGAGCACCATCATTCTAGCTTCATCCTCCTTAGCGCCTTTGTTGCTTTCGCCAGTTCATGGGAAAGAAGAAGACCGCAAGCAAATCTCAGGCGACCTTTGTGGACGAGAAGTCATCCCTGTCTTTGATTGAAAACCAGGAGTTCGTGGCCATGAGGGCAGCTCAGAAGGTTTGGCCGGCTCCAACAACCAGCGAAGACCAGCTGCGCGAGCTCGTTAGTGATGGCTTGATCCAAAGCAAAGTCATCGCTGAATGGAGAGTTCCAGGCGAGCATCGGGTTCCGGCCCCGGGTCCTGGTGAGATTGTCCTTTTTGTTTCTTTTGTCCGCGCTGGACTTTGTCTTCCTGCTTCCGTCTTCCTTCATCAGTTTCTTGGGTATTTCGGGGTTAGTCTGAACCATCTAACCCCCAATGCCGTTCTCCATCTTTCTGTTTTTGTTCACCTTTGCGAAGTCTTCCTTGGGATCCCTCCTTCTCTATCTCTTTTTCGCTTTTTCTTTCGCCTGAAACCTCAACCCCGCCGCGAGGAAACCAGTGCCCTCGGCGGTTGCGGGATTCAGTTTCGCCAGGGTCTCAAAATCAAGTTTTTTGATTATGACCTGGTCGATTCTGTCAAGGATTGGCATGCCGAGTGGTTTTACGCTGCCAATTTGATCCCTTCTCTTGTTGTTCACTCCGGATCCGGTCCTGTGGCGAATGACCGGTGGGACAAGAAGCTTGAGTCTCCTGCTGAGATTCAAGCAATCTAGCCACTCCTTGATAGGATTAGCACGCTGAAACAGCAGGGATTGACCGGCTTTGGTATTGTCTCAAGTTTTCTTCGTCGCCGGGTTCAGCCCTTGAAAGAGCGGGAACATCTCGGCTTTGAGTATTCTGGGGCCGAGGATCCTTCATGCATGGTCCCAGCTCTTGAGCTGACCGGTGAGGAGGTACTCGAGCGTCTCCAGAAGATGCTGAAAGGAGTGAGCGTCATTCCTCCTGCCGTCTCTGAGTACTCGGCCAACAACCCACCCCCAGCTGTGAGTTGTCTATCTTTTTTTTATTTGAGTTCTTTATGTACTCTTGCTGCGTCCGTTCTTGCTTAGCTTTTCCTTGTCTTGGTGTTTTGTCTTTTTTCCAGGAGCTTGGGCGGAACTTTGTTGATCCGATCCCCCTTGATGTTCTCCCTGCTGTGGCGGAGACTGGGGATCGTCTAGCCGGTACTTCTGCAATTAGTAAGTCTCAAACTTTTACAGCCCTTCCTGGGGTTTCTTTCAGATTTGTTGATGTATATGAAGAGTATGTTCCTCGTCTAGTCCCTCGCGGTCCTCGCAGTGTCCTGAAGAGGGGGCGAATGGACGGGTCTTCATCTGGCTTGCCTGTCTCCAAGAAGCCTCGCAAACCAAGTACTCCCTCAGGTACTCCAGTTGTTGCTAGCATGCTCTTAGGTGAGCACATTTAGTACTCTTTGTTCTTTTATTTTCATGTTTCTCTCTTGAACCGAGTACTTTTCATCTCTTTTTCAGCAGGTGCTCTGGTTTCGCTGGCTGAGGAAGAAGAGGATGATGAAGTTCCCCTCATCATGCAGCGGTGAGTTGTTTTTCATATTCTTGTCGCATTGAATTTTTCCTCTTTGTTTTTAATATTAGTCTTGAACTTTTTTGAAGTAATCAGAGGTCGGGTGTGAGTTCTTCCGAGGCTCTTGCGCCGACTTCTTCCGAAGCTCCGGGGTCGAGTTCTTTGGTTGCCTCTGCCCCGAGCTGTACTGCTCCTCCGGTGCGGAGTTCTTCCATGGCTCCAGCTCCGGCTTCTTCCGCGGCTCCGTTGTCGGCTGTCCCGCTCCCGTCGCTGGGTGGCGGGGACGTTTTCGCCGTCGTGGTTCCCCCTGCGAGGCCTTCTCTTGGCTTCGTAAAGAAAAAAGTAGTCGGGTGAGTAGATTCTTGCTTTATCTTTTTGGCTTTTATCTTCCTTCCTCTGGTTCTTATTGCTGCTTCCTTTTATCACTTTTCAGTGTTTTGTCTTCTCTAATTTCTTCATCGACTTCTTCTCTGCCTCCCGCCGTGCCAACGAGTTCTGAGCCTCGAGACTCACAACATTCTGTTGATGAAGTCGCGGCGGGGGCTTCAGAGCTACCTGGCGGAGTCGCGGACTTGGTCGCTCCGGAGGTAACTGTGGCCGTCGCGCCGGGTTCTTCTAGGGGTTTGGCTCCGGCTTCCCTGGAGGTTGCTCTGGTCGCTCCTCCTTCGCCCCAGCCGGCTTCTCTTTCCCCTTCTTTTGCCTTCGTCGGCCCCTCCCTGTCCGATGACGTGGTGCAATAGTTTGATGCCACTCATCGGTTATCGGAGCTGACCGCAGCCTGGGGGAGCTTGTCGACCCTCGCGACTTCTTTTGGTGAAAAGCTCCAGGTAAGTTTTACTGCCACTTCTCTTTTGCATGCTTGTTTTTCTTCTATCCTTACGCCTTGTTTCTCTTTGCCTTTTTCTGCTCAGTCTTTTTCTCGCGATCATTCTGGCTTCTTTTTCTCATCTGAAAATGAGAGGAAGTTGTCTTCGGAGGTGGACGCTCTGAAAGCCGATCTTGACCTTCTCTGGGTTGAGTTGGAGACGGAGCGTCAATTGCACCAAAAGGAGGAGAAAGCCCTTCGCGCCCGGGTAGTGGAGACGGAGAAATAGAGAGATGCTGCAGTGGAGTCTGCGAAGAATGAATGCAAAGGTGCCGTGGGTTCTGCCTGTTTCTTCTTGTATTTTGACTTCTTTTTCCGCTGACTTGTTCTTTGGTGTTCTGTCTAGCTCTCCGAGTTGAGAAGCAAAAGCTCTCGGAGAGTATTGATGAAATGAAGGCCCTTGTCCGTTCTAGTCATAATAGAGCTGAGGAGGTAAATACTCATGCTGAGGAAGAACTCGCCCTTGCTAGGCTGATTAGGCGTGGAGCTGACAGAGATCTTGTGCAGGCCCAAAAAACCATTGAAGGCTTGTCCGGGAAGCTGGCGACGGCTACCGAGAATTGGAATGCCTTGTGGAAATCTTTTCGTTCGGTGGCTGATGTCCTTCGGACTCCAGCGGATGACGGGCAATCTTGGGCGCAGTTCATTCCCTGGATTCCGACTCGTTTCCAAGAGTTCGCGAAGAGGTGTGCCCAAGTATGTACCAAGAATGTGCTGGCTCAGGTCCGAGTCCTTGCTCCAGAAGCGCCTCTCTCTAAGATAGCAGAAGAAGCTGAAAGCCAAGAATATCTTGACGCCATTGAAAGGATGGAGCCCGAGGTTGAAGATCTAGCCAGTAGGGTCGTAGATAGTCTAAATATTGATATTTCTCTTTCTGATGACAACGCCTGACTCGGTTGAGCGTCCTCTTGTAATATTACACTTCTTTTTAAATGAAGATTCTTTATCCTTGTTGATGTATTCTTTGCATGGGTGCGGTTGAAGTTACTTAACTTGCTGAGTACCTTGTCTTGTTCCCGTCTCCGTAAGACAACTCTATGCGTTATTCTGACGAGGCTCCTCGATTTGTCGAGTACTTTTATTTTCTTCTTTCCTTTGTGATTCGTCGAGTGCTTTGTCCGTGCTATGACTTGTTAGATGTAGATCTTTGTGTTAACAACCTTTCGCCTGCGCTATGTAAAACGACTCGGTATAGAATGTTGCCTCGACAAACTTCGGTGTCCGAGTGCTTTCTTGAGTGGCGCTTGTGCTTTTGTGAGGAAAAAGTATTCCTATCTGGATGTAGCCCCTGAGCCTCTTGCTTTTCGGAACGAAGTGCTGGAGGATCTTTTGAAGTTAAATTTCGGTCGACTCAGCCAATTTGCTTTTTGTTAGCTTTTAGCTACCCTCATCAGCAAGTTATAGCATTTTTTCAGCTATTTTGCTCTTGGCCGGGATGCTTAGGCAAGTTTTCAGCCATTTTGCTTTTTTGTTTCGGGTGTTAGCTTTTAGCTACCCTCATCGGCGGGCTCAAGCGTTTTTTCAGCTATTTTGCTCTCGGCCGGGATGCTCAGGCATGTTTTTAGCCATTTTGCTTTTTTGTTTCGGGTGTTAGCTTTTAGCTACCCTCATCGGTGGGCTCAAGCATCTTTTTAGCTATTTTGCTCTCGGCCGGGATGCTCAGGCATGTTTTCAGCCATTTTGCTTTTTGTTTCGGGTGTTAGCTTTTAGCTACCCTCAGCAGCGGGCTCAAGCGTCTTTTCAGCTATTTTGCTCTTGGCCGGAATGCTCAGGCATGTTTTCAGCCATTTTGCTTTTTGTTTCGGGTGTTAGCTTTTAGCTACCCTCATCGGCGGGCTCAAGCGTCTTTTCAGCTATTTTGCTCTCGGTCGGAATGCTCAGGCATGTTTTCAGCCATTTTGCTTTTTGTTTCGGGTGTTAGCTTTTAGCTACCCTCATCGGCGAGCTCAAGCATCTTTTCAGCTATTTTGCTCTCGGCCGGGATGCTCAGGCATGTTTTCAGCCATTTTGCTTTTTGTTTCGGGTGTTAGCTTTTAGCTACCCTCATCGGCGAGCTCAAGCATCTTTTCAGCTATTTTGCTCTCGGCCGGGATGCTCAGGTATGTTTTCAGCCATTTTGCTTTTTTGTTTCGGGTGTTAGCTTTTAGCTACCCTCATCAGCGGGCTCAAGCGTCTTTTCAGCTATTTTGCTCTCGGCCGGAATGCTCAGGCATGTTTTCAGCCATTTTGCTTTTTGTTTCGGGTGTTAGCTTTTAGCTACCCTCATCGGCGAGCTCAAGCATCTTTTCAGCTATTTTGCTCTCGGTCGGGATGCTCAGGCATGTTTTCAGCCATTTTGCTTTTTTGTTTCGGGTGTTAGCTTTTAGCTACCCTCATCGGCGGGCTCAAGCGTCTTTTCAGCTATTTTGCTCTCGGCCGGAATGCTCAGGCATGTTTTCAGCCATTTTGCTTTTTGTTTCGGGTGTTAGCTTTTAGCTACCCTCATCGGCGGGCTCAAGCGTCTTTTCAGCTATTTTGCTCTCGGCCAGAATGCTCAGGCATGTTTTCAGCCATTTTGCTTTTTGTTTCGGGTGTTAGCTTTTAGCTACCCTCATCGGCGAGCTCAAGCATCTTTTCAGCTATTTTGCTCTCGGCCGGGATGCTTAGGCATGTTTTCAGCCATTTTGCTTTTTCGTGAAAATGACTCGTTGGAGTTCATGACAAGACATGCTGTGGATGAATATCATCTTTATTGATCATGAGTATAAACTAATACATATGTTGTTGAAGAGTATTGTCTTTCGTTGATTGTAGGTCCCTTGTGGCTTGCATATCTGTTTTTTCTTGAGTTGTTTTTACGCGTAGAATCTTCTTAGCTGGCTGATGTGCCATGTATTGCTGACTTATTTTTCATCTTTGGTCATCAACTTGTATGTGCCTGGTCCGATGACTTTTGTGACAATGAACGGGCCTTCCCATGGACTGAGTAGCTTATGTCGTCCATCAGTCTTTTGTATCCTTCTTAGTACTAAGTCTCCAACTTGTAGTGATCGCGGTTGGGTACTCTTGTTGTAGTGCCGTCTTAAGCCTTGTAGGTATCTGGCTGATTGGAGGGTAGCGTTTATTCTGACTTCTTCTGAGCTGTCGAGTTCTAATCTTCTTGTGTGTTCTGCTTCTCCTTCATCATATTGTTCTATTTTTGGGGAAGTCCAGATCAAGTCGGCGGGTAGTACGGCCTCTGACCCATAAACTAGGAAGAAGGGTGAGTGGCCTGTTGCTCTGCTTATTTGAGTTCGTAGCCCCCATACTACTTTTGGTAATTCTTCAATCCATTTGGACCCATAGTCCACTAGTTCTTCGTATAACCTTGGTTTTAATCCGGCTAGTATGAGTCCGTTAGCCCTTTCTACTTGTCCGTTGGCTTCTGGATGTGCAACGGACGCATAGTCTATACTGAAACCACAGTCTTGTGCCTAGCTCTTGAATTCTGTAGCTGTGAAGGGGGAGCCTAGATCTGTGATGATTCGATTGGGCATGCCGAAGCGGTGCATAATGTCTTGGATGAACTCAACTGCTTTGGTTGCGCTGTACTTCGCGAGTGGTTTGTATTCAATCCACTTGGTGAATTTGTCGATTGCTACGAAGATGTACTCGAAACCGCCTTTTGCTTTTTTCAGGGGTCCTACTTGATCTAGCCCCCAGCAGGAAAAAGGCCAAGCGGGTGGGATGCAGATAAGATTGTGAGCTGGTATATGGGCTTGTCTTGCAAACATTTGGCAACCTTTGCATTTTCTGACAAGCTCTTCGGCGTCTTTCAAAGCGGTTGGCCAGTAGAATCCGGTGCGAAATGCTTTGCCAACCAGTGTCCTTGAGGTGGCATGATTTTCACAGCAACCTGAGTGTATTTCATTTAGGATTTCTTTGCCTTCTTCAAATGAGACACATTTTAGTAATACTCCTGATGATGCTGCTCTTCTGTAGAGTTTATTCCCTACTAAAACGTAGTTTTTGCTTCTGCGAACAACTTGTGTGGCCTCTGCTTTATCTGCTGGCAGTTTATTTTCTTTGATATATTCAATGAAATCTTGGGTCCATGAAGTGTTGATTGTCAAGATCTGAACGCCTTTAGCCTGAATTTCATGTGTTGTTTCACCGGGTTGTTTGATAGAGGGAACTGATAGCTCTTCTATGAATACGCCGGGTGGAACCTTTGCTCTGTCTGATCCGAGCTTGGCAAGGACATCTGCTGCAATGTTAGAATCGCGTAGGACGTGTAAAATTTCTAATCCTTGGAAGTGTTTTTCAAGTTTCCGTATTTTAGCACAATAAGCACCCATGTTTTCTTTGGTGCAGTCCCAATCTTTGTTGACTTGGTTGATGACCACTGCTGAATCGCCGTATATGAGTAATCTTTTTATTCCGAGGGTAATCGCGACTCGTAGCCCGTGGATGAGGGCTTCGTACTCTGCTTCGTTATTTGTAGCTTGCCATAATATCTGAAGGACGTACTTGAGTTGTTTTCCTTCTGGAGAAATGAGGAGAACGCCTGCACCGGCCCTGCCTAGTTTGAGTGATCCGTCAAAGTACATTTTCTAGTGGTCGAGGATTGTATCTGATAAGGGCTGTTGAATCTCTGTCCATTCGGCCACGAAATCGGCGAGGGCTTGAGATTTTATTGCTTTCCATGGGGTGAAATTGATATCAAGAGCTCCAATTTCAACTGCCCATTTGGATATGCGCCCTGTGGCGTCTTTATTGTGTAGGATGTCTCCGAGTGGAAAATCTGTCACTACGGTAATCTTGTGGCTTTTGAAATAGTGGCGAAGCTTCCGTGAGGTAACGAGTAGAGCGTAGAGTAGTTTTTGTACGTGTGGGTACCGGATTTTGGATTCTGACAGTACTTCGCTGATGTAGTATACTGGACGTTGCACTTTATACACGCGCCCTTGTTCTTCTCTTTCTATGACTATTGCTGTACTGATTACGGTGGGAGTTGCCGCGATATATAGCATCATATCTTCATCTTTCTTTGGAGGTGTCAGGATAGGCGATGAAGTGAGGTATTCTTTAAGTTTTTTGAAAGCTTCGTCGGCTTCTATTGTCCACTCGAACTTGTCTGTCTTCTTTAGTAGTTTAAAGAAAGGTAACCCCTTTTCGCCGAGTCTTGATATGAAACGGTTGAGGGCCGCCATGCATCCTGTTAGTTTCTGCACATCTTTGACACTTCTAGGTGGGCCCATTTCTGTTATAGCTCGAATTTGCTTGGTGCTGGCTTCGATCCCGCGCTGACTAACCAAAAATCCGAGTAGTTGTCCTGAGGGAACTCCAAATACACATTTATTTGGGATCAATTTCCATCTCCATTTCTTTAGGTTTTCGAAGGTTTGCTTTAAATCTTCAATTAGAGTGTCTGGGTTCTTTGTTTTCACCACCACATCGTCCACGTATGCTTCCACATTTTCACCTATTTGATTCCCAAGGCAAGTCTGGATAGCTCTTTGGTATGTGGCGTCGGCGTTCTTTAGTCCAAACGACATGGTCTTGTAGCAGTAGGCACCAAACGGGGTGATGAAAGATGTCTTGCTCTGGTCTTCTTCTTTTAGTGCGATCTGGTGATATCCTGAATAGCAATCGAGAAAAGATAATAACGCAGATCCTGCTGTCGAGTCAACTATCTGGTCAATGCGTGGTAGCCCGAACGGATCTTTTGGGCAATTTTTGTTGAGATCTGTGTAATCGACGCACATACGCCACTCGTCCGTGTTTTTCTTCTGTACAAGGACTGGGTTGGCTAGCCAATCTGGATGAAGGATTTCCTTGATGAATCCGGCTGCCATCAGTTTTGTTATTTCCTTTTTAATTGCTGCCTTCTTGTCGGGTGAGAATCGTCGTAACCGTTGTTTTACAGGTTTGGAGCTTTCGTTAACATCAATTCTGTGCTCAGCCAACTCCCTTGGGACTCCTGGCATGTCGACTGGCTTCCAAGCGAAGATATCTTTGTTGTCCCGAAGAAAGTTGGCGAGCGCGAGTTCCTATTTTGCCGAGAGGTGAGCACTGATAGTTGCTGTCTTGGAGGTGTCGCCTGTGCCTAAGTCGATTTGCTTGACGTCGGCTTCTTTTGGTGGTGCGATGATACTGGGTTTTTTAGCCGGTATTTCTAATTCTTCTTGGCTTGTTTCTGCAGCGATTGCGGCTATTTCTTTTCTTCCATTGTTAGCTTGTGCTTTAGCTGCAATTTGGATTGCCTGAACGTCGCAGTCAAAAGCGCGCTTTAAATCACTTCGAAGAGAAAGGATACCGTGGGGTCCTAGCATCTTAAGCAGTAAGTACGGATAATGTGGTATTGCCATGAATTTGGCCAGTGCTGGACGTCCTAGGATTGCATGATATGATGAATCGAAGTCGGCGACTTCGAATTTGATAAACTCTGTTCGGTAGTTTGAAGGAGTTCCAAAGGTAACAGGTAAAGTAATTTGTCCGAGTGGCATGACTGCTTTGCCGGGTACTATTCCGTAAAAAGGTGTGCTTGTTGGTGTAATCATCCCGGCGAGTTGTAGTCCCATTTTCCTTAGAGTTTCTGAAAAGATGATGTTAAGCCCAGCTCCTCCATCGATTAGTACTTTGGTGACGGTCATACCAGCTATAGTCGGATCCAGAACCAATGGGTAATGGCCTGCGTTTCCCACGCTAGTCCATTGGTCTTCTCTGGTGAATTGGATAGGATACTGTGACCAATTGAGGTATCTTGGTGTAGCCGGTTCTGCTGTCATAATGGTCCACAGTGCTAGTTTTTCTTGATGTTTGCTTCTTCAATCCGGAGCCCCTGAGAAAATCACTGCTACCGTTCCCCTAGGTTTTTGGAATCCTTTGTCCTCGTGGTTGTCTTCTTCTCTTTTCTGATTGTCCTCTTTGGTGTCTTCCTTACTATCTTTTCTTGTGTATCAATCTTTGAAAGTATAGCAATTTCCGATGGTGTGCCTCCCACTAGGGTGCAATGGGCAACGTATGTTTTCAATGTCATCATATCTTCTGGGTTTGGTAAACTTCTTTGATTTGTCGGCCATTGCCACAATATTGTCTGGCCTACGTTTTCTTTCTTGATGTCTGCTATTTCGATGATTTTGCTTGTCCGAGTTGTCCTGGTTGTTTCTGTCCGAGAACCTTTCTCGTGTTTTTTCTTCTGCAGTAATCATCTTTTCTACTGTTCATCTGAATTCTTCATTGTTTCTCGGATTTTCTTTGCAGAAGTCTTGAAATTGCCACCTAGCCATGATTCCGTGAGAGAAAGCTTCAATTACTTCTCGTTCGGTTATGTCATGCACTTGAGCTCGTAGTTCGCCGAATCGTCGATAGTAATTTCTGAGACTTTCACCTCCTTTTTGCTTGAGTCCTTTTAATTCTGCATGGGTGATTGGATGTGTAATGATTCCTGCAAAATTCTCACAAAAAGCTCTTTGCAAATCCTCCCAATTTCTGATAGATCCTGGGTTCAGTTTGTTGAACCATTGGAGAGGCATGGCTTCCAGTGCCATGGGAAAGAACAGGGTTTTGATATCGTCGTCTCCTCCGGCTAGTTCAATTGATTGTGAATATATTTTGAGCCATTGCCTTGGTTCAGTTTTGCCATCATACTTGGAGTGGTTAGACGGTTTGAATTTGTGAGGTAATCGTACCAATGCAAGCCTGTTCGCGAAACAGGAGAATCTGTCGTGTGTCTTGGTTTCTTTGAATTTGGATTCGGCACCTTCTTCTGGCCAACTGTCGTTCTGACGGGAATAATCTTGTGAGATTGTCTGGGTAGGTACCCTACTCCTAGTCTTCCTTGGTTGTTCAAATCGGTGGCCTTGATTATGTTCCTTCCTACTTCCTTCGTCATGGCTTCCACCCGGCCCAAGTCTTTCGAAAGCGGATTTCCTTTGATTTTGATCTTCTTGCCTGTGGGTTGTTGATCTGGCGGGTAGTCTTGATCGAGCTCTCTCTTCATGCGTTTTCGGGATCGTCGATCGGAGCAAGTCCTGGAGCTGTTCATACTTCTCACTAGGATGTGAAGTTTTTCTGAGTTCTTCTAATGCTTCTCGAATCTTATCGTAAGGTGTATTCGCCGTGCGTCTCCCCTCGACTTCTCGTTGCGATTTTCTTTTGTCGTACTCAGCCAATTCTAACTCATATCTGATCCAAGCTTCCCTGCGCTGCCTAGCACGGTGTTGACGCCCTTGCTTCAACTTGTTTTTTCTTTCTCTAGCTTGTTTCTGACTATCTGTTTCTCCGTTGTAGCCTTGGGCAAAAGGTGATATGTTGGATTCTGATTCATCTGATGATCTGACATCGGGTGCTTTTGGGGGATTTAATGGTGACCGCGGTCGTCGAACCATGAGCACTTCTCGCGCATGAGTCGTTCTGTTATTGGCGTTAGTTTTCATGCTGTCGGAGTTGCTAATAACTTTAGTGGATGCCTCGGTGTCATAGATCGAGTCTCCTTCTTGGTAGGGTAGAATTGCTGTCGTCGTCGTGCCGACTAGTTGGGTACCGCTGTCCTCAGGAATAGAACCTGGCCAGTGGATGATGCAGTCTTGGGATGTTATTGTTAGCATGAGACCCTCCTGAGCTCCTGTTAGTGGTATCCCGCATCTTGGATTGAAAGATCTTTCGAACTGTCCCTGATAGGATTTTGCCATGTTGTCGAGCCCAAATGGAAAAGAACTCGACTTCTTGGAAGAACTCTGAGGGTAATCCGAGTTGTTTTGGGTTGTGCTCTGGAATCTTGCCAAAAAAGAACTCGGTTTCTTGAAAGCACTCGGATAAAACTTCGCCTTGATGTTTGAATTCGAATCGGATACGAGTGGCCGTGAAATCTGATTTGAATCGGATACTGTGAGCTGTGCGAATCTTCTGGTGAGCTGATCCATTGTAGTTGGTGAAATATGAAATTCTTTATGATGATCTGGATCTTTGAGGAGATGGCCCTGAAGCTTGCCGTTGTTGTCTGCCTCGCAGAACCATGAGCCGAAGATGAAGGTTGACCCCGTCGGGAAGATTATGTTGTCGAGGTCCATCGAGTTTTCGGATGCAAAGTCACCGAAAGCCCCTACCTGGCGCGCCAGCTGTCGATGTTTTACCACCGATAGCCTGCCACGGGGGTACCCGGGGCAATATGTTCGGGCTTCGGCGTATGTCGAACTCGATGGTTAACGCAAGACACAGTCGATTTATCCTGGTTCAGGCCCTCGATCGTAGATCGAGTAATAACCTTACGTCCAGTCGGCGTTAGCCTTTGCGTTGGATTGATTGTCAAGTGTTGTGTTGTACAATGGTCTGTCCCCTATCCCAGGAGTCCTGCCCTCCTTTATATAGTCAGGAGGCCAGAGTCCTAGTCCGTTTATAATGAGATTTCCTAGTAGGATTACTTAATAGCTATACTACTAAGATTACATGGGGAGAATCCTAGTTGGACTAGATATTCTCTCTCCCTTGTGGGGTATCCTGTGGGTCCCGCATCGACAGAGCTGACATTCCGCTAAGCGGTCTGTGACCCGATCGATGGATCCGATCAGATCATCATTGCTGATGGATCTCCTAACCCAGCGATAGGGCACTGGGATAGGAGATGTCATTGCAGGTGTTGGCGTGATTGGCGCAGGGTGATCCTGCACCGTCTCCACGATCTCCCTGTTGCCGTCGGGGCCAATGCCCCAGGTCATGGATCCGACCGTGAAGATCTGGCCTGGCTCGGGAAAGGCCATGGAGCTCGGGAAAGTGACCATCTGGTATGCCATGAATTCAGCACGGACACCCCCTACCTGGCGTGCCACTGTCGACGAAATACGTCCGGCAGTCTACCGAAGGGTATGCCCACGGTAGTAGATGAATCGATGCAGGTGCGCGTGAGGGAGCCGGATGGTGACACATAATGCAAGACAGCGATTAGACAGGTTCGGGCCATCAGCTTGATGTAATACCCTACGTCCTGTGTCTTTATGGATTGTATTGCGTATGATCAGATGAAAACGAGGGGGTCCCTACCTGCCTTATATAGCTATGGGGTAGGATTACAGATCGATTGTTTCTATCCTGATCGGTTTAACAAGATAGTAAGTTACAGATATTACAGGATTTGGCATATCCGAGCAGGTTTCCTAGATCATCGAAGATCTTCACGCAGTCTTGCGAGGCACGCCGACCTATGTCGTGCCTTACAATGCATCGTCTCGTAGGCTGAGCTTCCACTAGTAGCGTGGCCCATGCGTAGTCTTGTGGTTTGGGCCTTCCCTAGCGGATCGGCCCATGTATAGCCCTGCTGGTATCGGGGGTTATACCCCCACAACCGCCTAACAATTGCACATGTTGTCTCACTTGTCACCATCAAATTGAGATTCCTATTACCATTGTCATTATGTGTTATCTAATGTCAACTGCTTTTTAGGAAAATTTGTCTTGTCGACTCAGGGATTGATCCTAACCGACCAGGTTATCTTGCACCATGCAAGGAGGTGAAGTATCATTTTCTAGAGTATTTACGAGGCCAGAACCAAGTGGTAAAAAAGGAGGTATTCAGTTATGCACATTCATCTCTTCACGATGTTATCAAGCATTCTTGTTTTAGAGTTTTAAAGATGATATGGAGGATTTTATTGGACCTACCTAGTCACCCAATGCAGAGCAAAGCAAGATAATACTTGCATGCATGGACGTCCATAGTTTTATGAGAGAAAGTGCAATGAAAGATGCATACTTTGACATATGTGATCTTGATGAAAACTATGTGCCATTCTTGCAGCTGTCTACCTGTTGAAGAAATGGCGCAAATACCAAGTTGAGGATCAAAATATGAATGCCAATATATTTCCAACAGTTTGCTAGCTAGAAGAGTGATTGGGAGAGAATAGTAGTAAGGACAAGTAATTAAATTGGTATGCACCTTAAGGCCCTCATTGGAACACAGGGTTTCCTGCGTTTTTCCTAAAAAAAAAAATGAACTCAATCCTGCGTTTCCAAAGAGGCCTTAAGTATTTTCAGTTTATTCATGCACTTATGTGAGATTGATCGTTGGCTATAAATTTGTATGCAGCATTAATACTTTCATTTTTATGCGCATAAGCACCTTTATTTTATTCAACCAATAACACAGTAAAGGCAATAGGAGAGTTCTATTTTTATTATTGTATCAGTGGCACATAGCGGCAATAGGAGAGGATGCACAGGCCAACATCACAGCAGCGGCAACATCACAGCACAGGACCAATAGCAGTATAGCACTGTAGAGGCAACATTACAGCAGCAGCAGCAGCAGCATCATCACATGATACCAAAATAGTAGCTCTTGCATCCAAACAGCACATGACTAATTTAAGCCAGCTAACTATTAACCAACTAACAGTTAGCTCTAGCTATTAGGTGGCTGACACGTAGCCATAGCCGATAAGAATGACTTGTTATCCCCCGATAATGCCGAGGGATGCTAAAAAACTTGGCTCTAGAAAAGGACAATAAATAGCTGATGCTAAAAAGCTAAACTGTATTATCCCTCGACCAACATAAACACAGCATCACCAACAACAGCGACGATAATTGGCCTCACTGGAACAGAACAAATCAGTAAACTAACCTAAAGCACCAGCACGCTGAACAAGTTATATTATGAACAGAACAGCATGTTTTGGCACTGCTACTTCACTCGAGATCGAGCCATCTCGAATTCTGATATGGTCTACTGAGAAACCTACCCTCGAAGAAATCTAGGTGCTAATACACTACTGGTGTACATCCACAACAACTCCAGGTGCTGGCAGCAGAGTCTTCAGTCTTCTACTGTTCTGCTGCAGCCAAGAAATGGGCGTGTGATCCTGTCAGGACTGGGGTTACCGCTTCAAACTCATGATCCTGGACCTGCAGTCTCCATGACTACCGAGTCCACCATTTTTTATCTGAACAGTGGGGTCTTGATTGCACCGTTGTCATCAGCCTTGTGGCTGGCAAACATGTGCATATATATAGACATTCCTCGGATGACAGCATCTGCTCAGACTATTTGGCAGCATACCAGCTCTTTGCACACTTGGCGTCAACAGCCAGGTCGACTTTCAAAATGTTGGTTCCGTAGAAAGGTTTGGACATACACTCCACCACTATAGCCTTGGCCACCTCAGCAGATTCTGAAGGCCCTTCCAGTATCACTTCATCATGCACCTGACATGCAAACATTGCAACCAATGTTATCCCAATGATGTTATCGAATGGTTATCTGTCAGCTTCACTCGGTTTACATCAAAGGAAACACAAATAGTGGCTTGCCCATCTTTTAAGATGTAATAAAGTTGTCAGCCAGAATGCAATGTATTATATATATATATATATATATATATATATATATATATATATATATATATATATATATATATATATATATATATATATATATATATATATAAAAGAAGACGAACCTGCAACAAGAGCCTCCAACCAAGCTCCTTAAGACGGACATTCCTTTTGATTTCAAGCATGGCACACATAGCAACATCTGCTGCACTTCCCTGATGATCAGAGATACCAAGTTGAAGGTCAAGTTTTAGAAGCAATGAAGCATAACCATTGAGCCACAATCAGTAATAAGTACCTGCACTGGTGCATTTATAGCAGCACGCTCAATATGACCTCGTTGACCAGGACCAAACTGAGTCAAGTTAGGAAAATGGCGTGACCGCCCAAGCAAAGTGTAGACTTCGCATTGCTCACGTGCAAGCTTCTTCTGACTTTTTTGCCAAGCTAACACTTCTTTTCTATCTCCATACCAGAGCTTCAATGTATCCCTTGCCTCCTTAACAGAAACCTGGGCCACAACTCTGGAGCTTGTTATGACACTTTTTTGAAAAGATCTTTTGTACCGTATAGAGCACAAAACATGAAGGGAAAGACATCTTGGATACACTGCATAACAACTGAATTGACAATAACCAGTACCTAACATGCCAGAAATTTAAATA
The DNA here is from genome assembly GCF_019320115.1 of Miscanthus floridulus. NCBI lineage: Eukaryota > Viridiplantae > Streptophyta > Magnoliopsida > Poales > Poaceae > Miscanthus > Miscanthus floridulus. The sequence goes on along the minus strand of NC_089587.1, from coordinate 54,184,129 downwards.
GAGAGCTAATATGCCATGTATCTCACAAATTGGCAAAAAAGAATAGAAAGAAATTAAGGGAGCAAAGCATCCTCGTTCCTTAGCAGCAGCACTCAGATCAAGTTATGAAAATTGCTGTAGCACGCATCTATTGTTGTCTTGCTGGGACAATTGTAATAAAACTATAAAAGAATCACTAAAGTCAACTCCAAAAAGAAATGATCAATTCCTGCATACTTTGATCAGATTGCTAACCCAAAAATCCTAGTTTGAAATGCAGATTTAGGTTGGTACTTTGGTAGCAATAAGCTTCATACCTTCCAATCCCGGGATAGCCCAACAGCTGTCTTTCCATAAGCAATGGAAAAATTAAGCATTTTAGCTTTCCTCCTCTCAGCGCCAAAAGCATCCTAAAATGGAAAAACCAAATTTAATTCAACTCCGTATTTACCATTAGTATTTCTATTTCATATAATGTTTATGTGATTCTGTAAAAAACAATGCACATATATTTCCTTAATCACAAAATATAGTACTCCCTTCGACCCAAAATAACTGCACTTCTCGCTTTTCGAGGAGTCATCTTATTAAAAAAATGAGTAGATTTATAGAAACATTATCAACATTTGGTTCTTCTAATATGTTTATTCTGAAAATATATTTTACTATTAATCTGATGGTACTTATTACGCATCATAAATATTAGTATATTTTTGTATAAATTTGGTCAAATTTTAAAAAGTTTAACTCCTTGAAAAGCGAGATGTGCAGTTATTTTGGGAAGAACGGAGTATAATATGAACATCAGGGCATGAAGCATTTAGAGAACTAAAAGTACACGCAGGAAAATTCCTGCTCAATAGCAATTGATGAAAAAGATGGGTGCATCTTATTTAAAATACAAACTATGCCCTTGTGTATGGAATGTACAACAGTACAAGGGCACCAGCCATTGCAGCAATTTAGTACTGTTATTTAAGGTTCAATACTGACGATGTGAGAGTTCGAAATATTTAGTGCAATAAATGTTATTCAACAACACACGGATGCAATACAATCATGGCATTCTTAGCTCAAGCCTTCGAGGAATGCCTAGTGTTAGTCAGCCTGGGCACATTAAGGCCGAAAACCGAACCGAACTGTCGGTTTCTCAGTTCGGTTTCGGTTTTGGATTCTAGGAACTTCGGTGTTCGGTTGCGAAGTCGGTTTTTGACTTGAACGGAACCGAACAACCGCGAAACCGAACTCGTAGCAATCTCTGTCTCCACTTCCCCATTCTTCGATGGTCGATGCAGCCCACCAAGGCCCACCACGCACCGCTCTAGGCAGGCCTTGAGGCCTCTACCAGTCTCCCTCTCCCAGTCTCCCGTCCGACTCCCTCTGGACCTCTCCATCTCCCATCCGACTCCCCATCCGAAACCTATATCCAGGCGGCGGCGACGTGACTGTGAGGCTCGAGGCGTTCTGGCGGAGCGTGGAGCAGCGGCAGGCCAGGCGAGGCGCGGAGACGCGACTGTGAGGCGCGGCGGGCGAGGCGAGGCGCGGAGCGGAGGAATGCTCAGTGGCTGCATGTCGCGGCTGCTCCACGGCGCGACGGCGGTGGCGCGTCGCGGATGCAAGCAGGCGGCGGCGGGCTGACGGCGGTGCTGCACGAGTGGAAGGTGGCGCCGGCGGCGCATCTGCTGCTCCTGGTGAAGTTCCGCGCGTTGCGGATGGGAGTTCGGTTTTCTCGGTTAAAACCAAAAAACCCAAGTAAAAAACCGAAACCGAAATGGTCGGTTTTGCATTCTCTGATTAACCGATCGGCTTCTCAATCTTTAAAAAACGAACTTTTGAGGAACCGAATAGACCGAACCGAAGTGTCGGTTTAAACCGAATGCCCAGGATGAAGTGTTAGGGTGTGTGGATCCATAGTGGCAGACTGAAATTCAAAAAAAAAGTGCAATGGAATGGTCTATCCAATAAATATTCTGGAACAACACCACTCCACAAATGAAATAGCATTCAAAAGTTCACAAGTCCAAAAATCACAAGAATGATATACATGTATCTATGTATCATTTTAAAAAATTTAGTGGGAATTTGATTGAATGAACTACAAACTACTAGCACTAGGGGATTATAATTCCAACATAAGTACAATACATGTATATAAGCAGTTAAAACAAATAAAAAATAACTAAGAAACGCCAAAGCTGTAAATAAAACTAGTAGCACTTGAAGTACCTTCAATAGAGGCACCGGAGGTTTCTCTTGACCAGGTTGAGGGTGCCACTCAAGAAGAACTTTCTTCTCATGGACAGCATCACGGATATGCTGGTACATATTCATGGCTGTCCTAGAGTGGAAATCACCACCGGCCTTGAAAGCATCCAGCATGCTTTTACAATTAGTAAGGTGGGCTAAGATCCTAAGCTCCAGCTACATTAAAACATGCCTTTAATAAGAAATTAAGATGAAAGGTCATTCAAGGACAAAAAAGTTGACTATTGAGCACTAGTTCGCACACCTGACCATAATCTGCAACAATAAGAGAATTCCCTGGAGCTGCAACAAAAGCTTGGCGAATCTTATACCTATCCTTCTCAAGGGCAGGTTGATTCTGGAAGGGACACGTATTGAGTTTGAATAAATGATATTGACCAAAAGAATAGGGTGGTACTTTAGCTGCAAGCACTATTTAACAGATCTAAACTGTATTGCAACTAGAGTTACTTTTGGAGTTAAATATATTATCCAGTGCGACTGGTGAATGCTGAAGCCTCAGGCTATAATCAGCAGACATTAATCATAACCACATCCATCTTGTATGATGATTTTGTGAAGCAGCAGCATTTACATACTAGTAAACAAAAGATGTGATATCATTGATTATTTTATTGAAAAATAAATTTGTAACTACACATGTTTGTCTTTCCCTCCTCTTCTTGTACAGTGATATATCATGCACTTAATAACAAGCCAGAGATGACGATTTAAGAAGCTCCATAGACATCCCACATAAACACAAAAGAATGTGCATACCTGTAGATTTGGTGTTCTCGCTGACAAGCGCCCTGTCTCAGTATTGATATTTAATGAACAGTGAATGCGCCCCTCCGCACATGATATATGATCTCCCTACCATGGAGTAAGGGATTTATCAGATACACGGCACATGGAAATACTTCGTAGACAAATGCAGTTAGCTAAGCATAATCAGTATGCTGACAAAAGCCAGCAGAAACACCTAATAGCAATGTCCTCAGTCACTCACATTGCATGCTTGAATGTGAGCATGAAGTAGCTAGCCACCTTTAAGGCTTTAAAGCCCTCAAAGATATCTCAAGGGGCACACTACAAATGAATGATCATGGGGTGTGTTGTGTGTGTGGTGGTGTGTGTGTGTGGGGGGGGGGGGACTCAATCACAAGAACTGAATGTGCAACAGTTACTTTGCTAAGAACAAAATTTTAAAACTATATAATCCTAATCAACAAAAACTCAAACTTGATGGTGCAGATAGACACTAAATTTAGCAACCTCATGCTTCCTCTCAACAAAAGCAGAAAGAAAAAGAGAAAAAATATAGCCTAACCAAATCAGCACGTTTGTTGATGCATCCTCACAGCACACAACACAAGAATTTTTGCGCTGTGAGCATACATAAGGGCGTAGGGCGTACCCAGTGCAAAGAGCTCCCACTCTGTGCGGGGTCTGGGGAAGGGTGTCAGTGGCAAGCCTTACCCTCGCCTGTGCAATGCGAGGAGACCGCGACTCGAACCCAGGACCTTCCGGTCACAGGCGGTAAGACTCTACCGCTTGCACCAGGCCCGCCCTTCATCTGTGAGCATACATAACATCAGCAAAATCCAATTTGCATTGCAGCAAATGTCAGGCATGCTGTCTCAAGGTAGGAACGATAACAAGATCGGCTAGCTAACCTGCAACGGAAGAATGAAATTGGATATCAATGAATCAATAGAACATATTTCACATAAAGCTGCAATTGCATGGCATGCTTCTTTTCCATTCTTTCCTCCACCGAACGCTTCATATGCTGTTCCATAAGAGGAATCTCCATCTGGGTTTTCTGAACCATTTGTATCTTCATCATCCTCTTGGATATCATCCATTGTGTAAATATATTCTGTAGGTATTTTACCAGCCAAACTTCTCAATGCATCCCCACTGGCTGATGGCCAGCCACTCGGGGTGAACATATCAGTTTTCAGATCTTCAACAATACTGCAAAGTTCGATAGTACGATACTTTGACGTCTTCTTACCCTCTGTAGTAACATTTTCTTCATTTAGCACTTTAAAAGTTTTACTCTGTGGCCAAGTTTCACCAGATCTGTGTCTGTTACAAAGGTAACAAAGTTTAACTCTTTTAGGAATTGTACGGAAACAATTTGAAAGAAAGCTTGAGTTTCCAGTTTCCTTGGATATATGCACAATCAAATTACTAGAAGATACAAAAAAAACCAAGAACATTCAATTCACTTCTGCCTAGGATATTACATACACAAAACGCTAAGCAGGCACAAAAGGCAATGGAAAATTTAGTTTCCATTTCCCATTTTGGCTCTTGCATATAAAAGATAAAAGTAAATTCTTATCAAGTTAGGGCTTTGGGTCATGTGTCCCATTGTGCATGACGCCATGACTTGCAGTCAAACTAATGTCTTCTACACCAAACCACTACCATAATTACTGGCGCCCTTTCATAAAGATCCAAACATGAAGTGCACTGAGGAAGATACCACAGTGAAAAGGTATATGGAAACAGAGAAGGCTTTCAAACCTTAGTAAAGAAATCAGTGAAAGGCAATACCTATTTTCAATGCCACCAAAGAGAAGTTGGCGAATTTGAGTATCGCTATTCACATTCATGGACTTGGCATCAGGACAATATTTAGATGCCCATTTCCGAAACTTATCTGCAGCTAGTTGCCGTTCAGCAATAGCAGCCTTTTCTATCTCTGAAAGATAACCACGGTCAACAAGCATGCCCTCTGTTTCCATCTTCACAAGTAGGGCACCAAAGGGACGCCAATACTGTTCATAGAAATCGTACATGGTGCCCCTAGGACAACCATCCAAGACCCATCTCCTTGTTTCAAGCTTTCTTTTTAAGCTCTCATAAAGTCTCAATGTGCTCATTGAATCTAGAGAAGAATAACAAATCCATAACTCTCTGTCTTCCCTTTGTAACTCTTTGACTGGATCAATAGATACAACTTTCCCTTCAGATCCATCTTTTCTAACTTTTTTCCTGCCAAAGATGGTTTTCATTGATATCTTTCCAGATTTAGGTAAATCCTCTGGAACAGTATCCATGACTCTACGGTCATTTGTAAGTCCTTCAAGTGAATATCCACCATCAATTTTTCTTGATGAATCCCAAAGGCGTGCAAGATGCATTGTATCAGCATGAAACCCAGCAACTTTGATTCCATAATTCTCAATGACATGGTTATCAAAACTATAGTTATGCCAAACCTACATGATGAAGGGAACATGAATGTTGACTTCAGAAAATTCAAGAAAAACAAAGCTAAAAGTAGTTCACATGCGATTCATTTGGTATTAACCAGGTATGATTTTACCAATACAAAGATTGCAATTTTGTCATGTTGATTATTTCATGAAACTGACAAGGATAAAATAGTGAAGTACATCCAATTTGTTTCAAGTTTGTAAGAGTAAATAGAGCAGTAAGGAAAGAAGTGCAGAGTACAACTTCAACTAACATAGGAGAAAAATAGCCATGAAACTGATCGACATAGGAAAATTATTGCACCTTCTTGATGGATGGATTTTCAAAGAAAGGAACAAACTCCATCAGGACACCCCTTCCACCATCTAGAACATCAACCCAAATGCAAGTTTTGCCATTTCCAAAATCAGCTGCCTGTACATCAGAATTTGCTGAATAGATGCTAAAGCATATTACTTCTCCATGACCAACTGGTGTCTCTTCTTTGGCATCAATATTTGCTACCTGCAGAAACATTATACTCAAATAACTACAGTGGAGTTCACTTTTGAGCATTGCTTGCCATCGTAGAAGCAGACATTGAGCATATTAGCTCATGAAACTTGTGAAGCTGATACAGACTACAACCTTCAGCATTACTCATGATAGCTGACTTCAACTCATGCATTGCCTATGGCATGTTTTGATACATTAATGAGGAAAATATAACAAACACACGGGTCAGCAAACAGAGTCCCAGGATTTACAATCTATCACCATCAGAAGTTTCTTGTGACAACTATCGAATTGGAACGAACACTGAAGTAATTCATGACAGATGACAACTCAAACTAAAAAGATATCACTCAGCTAAACCTAATACTTACAAAAAAAAGGAACATTTTGTGTCTTTGTGAAACAAATGGTTTGCCTAGATGAATAAGGATGGACAACCTGACCACTCTATAGGAGCAAATAAATCAAGCAGGGTTCCTTTTTACCTCTGTGTCACATGCATGAATAAAGCTCTTGTACTTTGTAGTGAGCAGTTTAACAATGCTCCTAGCTGACTCGATATTGTCAATTACCAAAACTTTGTCGTAGATGCTAGCAAGTGCCTTCCGTGCTTTCAAAGATTCCTCACAGAAGGCTGCTTTAGTTGGCAAAGGTGAAACCACCTTTTTTACTACAAGTTTCTTCTCCTTTTTGACATCACCATCATGAACTTTATCATCAAGCTCCAAAATTACCTCTGTATTAGATTCATCAAGCAAAGGATCCTCCGCTGGTGAATATTCACGCCAAGGAATCTCCACCTTAGAGGCTCTAGGCATGCTCAAACACTTGGCACTATTATTAACAACACTTATTGGAGCTGGCACTGATTGCACAGGCTGATTTATCATACTATGCCCGACCAGTTCTTGACTATTACCATGTCTGTTTACAATTGAATTGGATGATACACGTTCTCTAAGATTATGCAAGTAAGTGTAGTTCAAACCCCTGCGATCTTCAGAGAGTTCATTTTGCACATTCCCAGCCCGTAAAGGAGTGCTTCCCTTATAGATGTTATTTGTGACATTGTTGGCAGTTTTGAGATAGAACAGCCTCCGGCTCTCTTGAACCCATTCTTGTGCAATATTTCGCACGTTTAAGTTCGGATAGAACCGAAGCTTGAAACCACTGCTTCCTCGAACTGCCATATCTGAGCTATGAGAATAGTCCTGCCTGCCAGTCAAAACGATTACCAAAGTTAGAAAGCAGCAAGCAACATGAAATTCTTAAGTCATTGAAAAATGTCTAAAGGGGAACATTTCAGAGAGAGTGAATAAATTGCAAGGTACAATGACAAGGTTAAGTGTACTACTATTAGGTGGCAGCGCACAGACAGGTCAGAACAGAACAATCATGGGACAATAGGATGTGACACCGTGTTCCCTTGCCTAACACAGCAACCGCCGCATCCTGTGATTAGTTCGTTGGCAGAGCCAAGACATGGGGTTATTTAGCTGGAAATGAAAGAACAGAGCTCCCGAGACAGTCTAAATCACAGCGGTAGACGCAAATCCACCTAATGACTCTGCGCCTAGAACAGCACAAGCATAAGCATCATTCCCGAACCGACACAGGCACACAGCTAAGCACCGCCTAGAGAACGCCCACTTCACATAGTCCGAAGACCGAAGGGGACATTTCAACGACCTCCAAAGGCCACGACGAACATCGAATGACTCTAACACGAAATAAGAGTGATTCGGCGCCACGGCGACTACCTCCTGCATCCGGAAATCGCCGGCGGCGGCGAGGCGCGGCGGACGCGGCGGTGCAGGAAGAAGGGCGACGACGACGACAGCCACGGGGGCGCCGAGCCGTGGCGCCGCAGCAGCGGCGCCGGCGTCACCTGCGCCACCACCATCGACGCCACGGACCGCCTCAGGTTGGTCCTCCCCGCAGCGCGGCCGCCGCCGCCGGTCAAGCAGAAACCGAGGCCGCAGCGGGGCGCAGGCGCGAGCGCGGTCGCGCGGCGCGGGCGGGCGGGCGAGCAGGTGGTGGGGACGCTCGTCCGCGGCGCGGCCTAGCGGGGGGAGGCCGGCGAGAGCATTAGGGAGTCGGCGAGATGCGGGGAGCCGCCTATTGTGGAGGCCTAGGGAGTGCAGGCGGTGGCGGGGGCGGAGGAGGGGAGGTGAGCGGGGTTTGGGGAAGAGGAGGAAAGGGGGAAACGAGGGTTTAAGCGGCTGCTGCCTGCTGACCAGCGAAGCGGCGAAATCCGTCTCCGCTATTGGACGGGGAATCCGCATCATCCAGTGTGGAGGCGTACTTTGGATGTAGCGCGAATGATCGGTCATCTGGAGACGTATTCACGTGTGGTCAGCATCTAGGGTCAGTCAGCCGGGAGCAAAAATCTTCTTCTACTCAGCTCTCACTCTATCTATACAACTTGATTATTACAAAATAAAGTGTTATGTGTAACTCTTTGGAAAATAAAGTCATCTTTGATAGGATTTTTGTTAGGATTTAAACAAAAGCTCAGCTAAACGCGCACATATAAAAACGGCTTCTGAAGTTAAAACCAAATTAAGAGCGACAAAGCTAAAGTCATTTTTGTCTTAAAAGCTGAAACCACTAAAAAGTGGCTTCTTTTGGCTTCATACACAGAAAGTAAAATGGTAGCAATAGCTTTGATAGACACAGGCTAAAATCAAGAGTAATATAACCTAGATGCATCACGCCTATAAAACTATGAAATAAGGTTGTCTCCAACAGGAGATCTATTATGAGACACAAACCTAAAATGATTCTCCAACATAATACGCATAGCTTTCAACAGAGTATCTATATAGAAGACCTATTTTAAGTGTCAGGAGAGGTATAACCCAAAATCTGAGTATCCTCTCTCCTGGAGAATCATTTGCAGAAAGGATTATTTTTTAGGTCTTGTTGGTAGAGAAGACCAAAAATAGGTATTGAACCATTTACCTATAGCGCTACCCAAACGTGAAATGAGTCTTGTATTTTGGGTAACAGTTGTTGAAGACAGTCTAATATAATAGTTTTGGGTAGCCTCAGATGCCTCCTCTCGCCAAATGATGGATTTGACACCATATATGTTCTTTAATCTAATTTAGCATCATAGAAGGACCAGAATGTTAATACTGAAGGCCTTAGGGTACGTGCAACATAAATTGTGTCTTGTGCCCAACTATAATTCTACTATTCTCATCGTCATTCTAAATTGTATGTCATTAGAGTTTTTATCTAAGAAAACTATTCTAATTCTGATGAAGTTCGTAGAATAATATACTGATATTATATAAATAAACGCCCGTGAGATGTATGGAGCTAATTGGGTCCAAAGAACACGCATGTATAGTCGGTGCTTATCTAGGCATTTCATCTTATCATCTTATAGGGTACCTATATGCCGGCCTTGCAGGTTCGAAATGGACGAGGTGTACATGAATTTAACAATGTATTCTACTCCAAATATATATAAACCATATTATTCGCAGCTTAAGATTGTCTCCAATGAGGAGACCCAGACCCATTTTTGCGTCCCGCACAGTTCTTTGCATTTCCAAAAACATCGTCCAACAGTAGACCCATACACCCGACGCATTTTGCCTGCTCGCCTAAACGCTAGGCAAAAAAGTGTCACCTCTCTCCTCACTACGCAAATCGCCGAGCTCGCCTGCGCCGAGCTCGCCCACGTAGAGGCGGAGCTCGCCCGAGCCGGGGCGGGGGCGGAGCTCGCCCGCGCCCGCCGCCGATGTTGGAGGAGGAGCGCGCGGCGAGGCGGGGAGCGGGGCGCGGCTGTCGGGGAGCGGGGATCCGGGGTCCTCCGCGCCGGGGCGGAGCTCGCCCGCGCTCGTCGCCGGTGTTGGAGGAGCGTGCATGGAGGCGAGGAGCGACCAGACGAGGTACATGGACGCCGCGGTGAGGGCCCCACAGCCGAGGCCGAAGAGGAGGCCGGAGACGACGACGAGGATGTCCTTGGCGCGGTCCTGGACGGACGAGGCGGCAACCTCCGGCGGATTTGGGGGCTTTTGCGTTTGCGGTCTGTTGGAGATGCTCACTTTTGGGTGGTGACTTTTTCCCCTGTGCCGGACCCAAACCGAGATATAGGTGTTGTATTTGGGTCTCATGGTTGGAGTCAGTCTAACAGCAACCGGATCCGTGGCGCAATGGTAGCGCGTCTGACTCCAAGTCCGGATTCTTTTTTTTATTTAGTCTGGAATCTTTTTTTCTACTTTTTTTAGGGTTCTATACCATTCATTTGCTACTTACGTTTGAACCTTTTTTTTTTCTTTTTTTCCCCAGCTTCTACGATTCTACAATTCCCATGCAGGTCCGGAATTTTTTTTGAAGGGCTTTACAATTCCTTCGCCACTTACGTTTGATCCCTTTGTTTTCTTTTTTTTTCAGGTTCTACGATGCCTTTCTTCGTCTCTTACGTTTTCAGTTTTTTTCCCTTTTTTTCCTATGTCACTTTGGTCTTTTCTTTATTATAAGATTCTACAGTTCCTTCCTCACTTACGTTTTCAAATCTTTCTTTTCCAGGTTCTATATACAATTCCTTCGTCACTTACGTTTTCAAAAAATAAAACCTTTTTTCATGCTCTACAATTCCTTTGTCACTTTGGTCCATTTTCCCTTTTTTCAGGTTCTATAAGGCCGTCCACAGCGTGCAAGTGGTGCTCAGAGAAAAGCAGACGCCACGGTGGAAACGAGGCATCGCCCTAGCACAGTTGCAGTGTGGAAAGAAAAAGGCATCGCAGCCATCCGTGACTCTTCAAATAAAATAATTAGTACATCACTCTTTCTCCCTAAACAAGGTACAATGCACTGACCAATGGTTGTAGAGACCGGACCAACAAATTAGTTTTTTTTTTGTGCGGGCAGCGCAGCTTGTACATGCATCGCTCCTTGGCATCACTCGAATTTGGCACCACCGGTTGCAGTGGAAGGAGCAGTGCTCAAATCCTCTCTCTCCTTTCTTAGCTTCACTCCGGGAAAAACACTGCAGAAGGCCTAATTCCTTCCCTACTTTTTTTAGATAAATAGATGATTTCTGGCTTTGGACCTCTTCAACAAAAAGGTATCAGTCCAACAAAAATACAATTTAAGTAGGAAAAAGTGTTCAACTTTGACCAATAAAAAATCTTAAATGATATCCATGAGAAGAAAAAAAACCCTCTATTGCTCTGATTTCTAGAAATTGGCATGCCAAAATTAACCAATCCTTATATTTATTAGTGCATTGTAACGTAGCCTAGAAACAAAGTCAGTGTGTCCCTAAACAGTACCTGCAAATTTTTTGTTTGGCCATTGTTGAACACAAAATCATATCTATTAAGCCAATTTGCCCAGCAAATTGCTGCAGCTCCTATTAATAACAAAGATATAAGATTCTAACTCAATTACTTAGACCAAGAATTAAACATATGATTTATATTATATGAAGGTTTGATGCTTAATAAAAGTGTACAACCCGCCACAAGGTTTTGGCATAATGCCACTCTGAAGAAAAGGTGTTTAGATAGTTTCTAACTTACTGCAAGTCTACAAAAGCAACGCAATTTACTACCCTTCTAATTTCTTCTAGCTAAATTATCCTCGATAAGAATAACCCTGTTTCAAAGTACTGCATAAATATTTTTATTTTGAGAGGTAATTTGAAATGCCAAATTCTTTATGTGACCTTAACTCCATTATTAACGAGATAAATATACGTAGATTTGACCTTGAAAACGCCATCTTTGTCAAAACTCAACACAAAGAAGTTCAAACCCTCATTTAGATTAATAAAAGCCACACTAACAACAATATTGTACCAAGTCAGCATATTGCGCACTAAAGATATCTTGAAGGAGACATTAAGAGGACTAGAACTAAGCACTCTCATTACTGTTGCATATTTTCGACGAATAATATTAAACAACGAAGGGTATTGGAATTTCAAGGTCCCTAACCAATTGCCTTCCCCAAAACCTAATCTGGTGTCCACTCCTCAAATTGAAACGTCAGGAATTGGTCCTTCACACCCATGAGACTCGGACAAAAAATGTGAGTCTTCGACTTTCTTGCTAACTGTAAAGTATTATTTCTGAGATATTTGTTTCGGAGTAAAATTTGCTGAGAAGGCATTTGTTTTATATGTAAAAGTTCTAAGTTACCATCCCCCTTTGTTCTTTTAGATGATAATATATAGAATGTCCCATTTTACTAAAGGATAATTCTTTTTGTGTTGATGGTTTTACCAGAAAAATCTTAATCTGTAGTAACCTATTTTCTTAAGAGCTCATGAGAAATCTCATAGAAAAAGAGCATGAACAAATTAGAACCTACCTACCTCCGGCAGACAGGATTTTTCCTTTCCAACTACCTTAACTTCTTCTCTACTTACGTTTTCAAATCTCTCTCTTCTTCTTTCCAAGTTCAGAGTCTACATCGATCGTGACTTTGATCCATCGATTGTGATCACGTTTCAAATTAACCTTTCCCCATCCACCAGCTCCAGAATCTCCACCTCCCCCCAACGCAAGAATTGATTCCAAAAGCCTTCGTCCTGCTGCCTAATTAATGCAGTCCCGTCGCGCTCACACTTATCTTCCTCCTTAAATTTCCACACCAAAATTCTCGGGGCGCAGAAAAACAAGCCAAAGATCAGAAGAGAGCGCGGAAGTCATGGCCATGGATCCAAGCGCCGCAGCGCAGGCGGAGGACGCGGCGCGCCGGATCGAGGAGGCGGAGGCCTTCTTCCGCGCCGCGCCGCCGCTCCGCGACCGCGACCGCCTCGCCGCCAGCCTCGCCGATTTCGTCGCCCGCCACGCCGCCGGCAAGTGATCCCGATCCCGCGCTTCTCTCCCTCCCTGCCCTCATCTCTGTTCGGCTCCGGGTTGGGTGGCTGAAAGGGTAATCAGATTTCTGACGCGCTGCTCCTGTCACCCCCGATTGCGTGCTGCAGGGAGCCGCGGAGTGGTGTGCATCACCTCCGGCGGCACTACGGTGCCCCTGGAGCAGCGGTGCGTGCGCTTCATCGACAATTTTAGCTCCGGCCAGCGCGGTGCCGCCTCCACCGAGTACGCAGACCAATCACGCACTCATCTGCTTTTTACTGCTCTGCTTGCTCATGCTGTTATGGAGCTGGTCCGTTCATCTTTTGGTTCAATGGAGATCGGTTCAATGCAGGTATTTTCTCAAGGCCGGCTACCCTGTCATCTTCATCCATCGCCGGTGAGTCCTCCGAACCAGACAATTTTTGTTGAGTATAGTTGGGGTGGAACTGAACTAGCTGCATGCTCAAAATTTTAACTGAAATTGCCGGTATAGTTCTGTTTGGTGTAGCTAGGCTCGGCTTGTGAAGCCCTCAGAGCCAAATGTCACAGGATGTTCGGTGTAGTTAGGTGCAAGTTGTTTTTGTTCAGTTCTGAATGCCCAAATAAGACAAGTTGTGAGTGACACCTACCTCTTTGCAGTGGGAGCAAGCAGCCTTACTGTAGGTTTCTTCCAGAGGATTCCTTTCTCGATCTTTTTGAGCTCGGTGAAGACTCGGAGATCCAAGGTTTGGACTGTAATCCTGAATTATGCATGTCATGCAAACTGACCCAAAATCTGTCTGGTCTGGCGGCTCCTTGTATGGTTTTATGTTATCCTGCCTTCTTAGGTTATCTCCTCGCCTTGAATGTTCAATCTTCACACCTCATTCCTTTACAGTAATTACAAGTAATGTTCAAATCACTATATGCATTCTTCTTTTGAAACACCTGTTTGTATCCTTGTTATGCATCTCAGTTCCACAGTCTCATTCCTCGGTGGTCAAGGCAGCAATTAGCAATTACCAGAAGGTATATATATGTGCCTCTTGTATGTCGTCTTTCTCTTGTGAAGCATTAGCTGCAACCAGATTGATATGGTACCATGGATGTCTTGTATTCACTATCACAGGCAATCGATGAAGGCCTTCTTCTCAAACTCCCTTTCACAACGATTTTTGAGTACCTTCAGGTATTGCACCCTTGTTTCCTACCGGCATATATTGTTGCCCATAGTGTCAGTGTCACATGTCTAACATTACTGTCCATATTACATTTTTTACCCTGCTGTTTAGGACACAGAATATTATGTATATGTTATTTGATATTGTTTAAAATTTAAGCGTAGTTTGGCAGCATAACCTTTTGGCAGGTTACTTTGATGGCAAGACCAGGCCAGCCATTAGCAATTATCACAAACTGACAAACATTCTCATATGTCATTCATTTACTATTATACATATAATATTTTAGATACTAAAAGGTTCATTGTGGTGCATGATAGCTTAACCTGGTGAAAGATGTTAGAGCTATACATAAAGTAGAATCTGATATGCCTATTTTTTCCTGTTGCTGACAGTTACTACAAATAGTAGCTACTTCTATGAATTGCTTGGGGCACCGTGGAATGTTTTATCTTGCTGCTGCAGTTTCTGACTTCTATGTTCCATGGGAAAGTATGGTAGGTTCTATCTTCAGTTAATTGTCTTCATATGTTTGTCATATTTGACCAAACCAAGCAACTGCATACTTAAGCAGTTATTATTGCATACCGGATCATCATTTTGTCAGTATAGTCATTGCGCATTGTAGTTAGTAGTCCATGATTGTTTTATTTGGCTTCCTCATCAGTAGAAGGAATATCAGTCACTTGATTCATGGAAACAAGCTTTTTTATGTAGAGGAAGCTATTTGAAAGCAGCTGTTGAAATTCAGAAATGGTGATATTTCTTAGTGATGTAGTTTTTTTTATAACTATTAGTTATGTAGTTAATGCTATGCACCGTTGACCTTCAAAAAAAAAAAGGAGTTCATGTATGCTGTGATGTTACTTGATCCTTCTAAAATAGATCGTGTCCCTCCTATGTGCCTCATGTTAAGCTTGTGTCTAACAAGGAAAACATGAAATCCAGCAATGATAAGGGTAATATGTTTTCTTCTGGTAACAGAATTCCTACAGATTCCTTCTTTTTCCCAGACACTTCTGAAAGCCACATCCTGCACACTAGTAGCTACAAGCATAGGGCACGCTATATATGGTGGTGGTGCTGTGTGTGTATTGTTTTTAGTGGTTATGGAGAGCCGCCTGATTAACTTCAATTAAACACCCATAATGTTCTGCTACCGTTCCGCATTCCTCCCTGACAAATGTTTTTGCAGGCTAAACATAAAATTCAGTCAGCAGGTGGCCCTTTGAACATGCAACTCAATCAAGCCCCTAAGATGCTTTTCATCCTCCGGAAAAAATGGGCTCCTTCTGCATTTTGTGTATCCTTCAAGGTTAGCTCTATAACTTATCCCCTCTCTTTTCTCTAATTCTTAAGTAAATATGTGTTGCCTTTCCTGTCTAAATCTGAGTTAGCAATCATTCATAATGCCTGGACACTGCAGCTCGAAACAGATCCTAATATTCTCCTACAGAAGGCAGAAATGGCTTTGAAAAAGTACGGTATGAATGTCGTGGTGGCAAATGAACTCGCAAACTACAAAGATGTTGTAGTGATGGTCACAAGCAGCGGGAGGACGACCGTGAGCAGGAGCAGCAAGGAGGAAGACCTGGAAGTGCAGCTAACAGACCTTCTGGTGAAGATGCACTCGGAGCACATTGCACAGCCCAATTCGTAGGACCGTTGGGCGAGCGAGATGGTTAAATCAGACATGGTGGCGGCAAGTATGGGCGATTCTACTACTCTCGTAGCAAATTGAGATATACAGAGTTCACCTGGTTCGTCACCAGATGCTCATCAATGTGCTGCAGCAGATTAATACCAAAATTATAACCCACACCAATACCTGTAAGTTTTTGGACATAACCTAGCTAAAGCAGCATGTGGCGAAGCCACCAGCCTAGCTATCGAGCTTTTTAATAAACTTTCTGCTATCAAGTTTTTTTTAACAAACTTGCCGCTATCAAGCCAAACTTTTATGGTAGAATAGCCGATTTGATCATTCATTTTTTTTTTGTCGAAGACTCAAATCCATTCCGTAACTATCAAACTAGCCAGTTATCTTTATATCGGCTCAGTTCTGTTCCTGGACCTATGTGGCGTGCGTTGTCAAAGATGAGTGCTGTAAAGCGAGTCAATAGACATAATTGGACTCTTTTGCCCCTGTTCCTTCCTTGCAATCAATGTATCAAGACAAATCAATGTATCTTAAAGAGATATGCATGGTTCAATGGTCAAGGCCAATGCACAGATACGTAAACAACACCATCAGGTTTTTATTGATAGACACAAGACCCTTACAAGCAGTTTTGGCTTTGAATTTTGTGTCGGTCTATCACTTGAGTTGATATGAATGCTCAACTTGGTCTTGGTAGCACGCGAAGAACCTTACATGCATTTTTGGCGAGGAAAGTAGGTAGCATGCCAACACCCCTTCTATCAACCAAAATGCAGTTGACAACCATGCTCAAATCAAATGGTTATTTTTTTGGGACAGACACCGAACGAGCTTCTTCTTGGGAAAATATAAGGCACAAATCACTTCTCGGTGTAATCGCAAAATGAGGTGCCATGTAAGCAAATTCGATGGCATGTCACTAAAGTTACCAAGGTAGAGAAGAAATAAGTTTCATCTAGATGAGCGCATATCGTTTCCCAAGACTTAGTATTGGTTGGGGTAGTCCTCATTGACAATTGGTGCAGGTAGCTATGGATTTTTTTTTCTCAGGCACATGGTGGTATACTCTACGGATTGACAACCACTAGAGTATTTGTGATCTATTTTGTTTTATTGGTTGTATGCTTCTTATGTTAGACAGAGACCGGAAGTGTCCTCGAGTCTATGTATGAACTCGATGTATTGTCTTTGGAGTAAAAAGTCTTCCATTATATTATAAAGAAAAAAAGTTAAATACATGAGTATTCGTTTCCCAAGAAACAGAGATTAATCCATATTTCTTCGATGAGTAGACTTGACCACAATGCGCTGTTGACTTATCAACAAGTTGGTGGATCACCGTATATTAATGGGAAGGAATTAGGAAACAGATACCTTATGGCGAGTTGTTCATGGCAGTATGCAGTGTACGCAGTAATGCAGTGGAAGTTTCTGGGTGACTTTGAACAAGTCAAGCTTCTACGTACAAGAGCTAAGAGTAAACGCACTTTATATTGCGTAGATCTAGAGGAAATTAACAAAATAAGTTACCCAACTACTGACAGCAAGATACATGTTCTTAATCTGAAAACAGGCTATATATATACGTGAAGCGGATTCAGACTCCTCGGCTCCTCCCACGACACCGGCCGTAGTAGCGCGCACTCGTTATTCCACATAGTCCACAGATGAGCACAAATGGCTACTGCTGCTCGCGTCAGTGTTACCACGGGAGTGATGAAGCCCCTCTTACCCAAGCTTTCCGAGCTCCCGCAAGACGACAATGTTGGTAAGACTACTACTGCAAATCAAGTCTATCATCATGCCATTACACGCTAGTTTCCAAGAGTGAAGCTTTTTGTGTCAGTTTCTCGAAGTCCTAACATGATGGAGATTCTAAGAGACATTGCTCAAGGAGTGGGAATCACTGATACAGCAGAAGATGATGAGAAGCAACTCGTTAATAAAAGGTAACCCCAGTCATCCACTCCCTCCATATCTGAATAAATCAATTCTTAGAGTTACAACGCTCATTAGTAAATATAAAAATTAACATAAAATGAGTTAGGAAGTAATTTTTAGGGAAAGGAGTATGATAATAATGCATGCATGTGTTGCGATGCCATTTCTTCTTCTTGTTGTTTCTCTAAGAACGAGGGGTTCTATATTTCACTACTATCAAAAGGATTTGTAGAGACACATCTTTTTTTGGGGCGGCTCAATCTAAAACCGTCCTAAAAATGGTTCCCAAAACGAGCCATTTCTAAAAAATACATTTATAGGGACGGTTGGTATTTTCAGCCGCCTCTATCAATGACCCCATTTGTGGAATGGCTCTAAATACAACTGTCCCTACAAATAGATTTCTAGAAGCGACTAGATCTAAAACCGCATCTAAGAATGGGAGCTTACCAGTAAAATTACATATTAAAATTCGAATTTTTTAAACGACCTCGGATGAAGAAAACGACCAAAACAAAAATTGTAGATCTCGAGAAGTTATATAACTCTGTAGTTGACAACCTTTTCATTTGAAATAATCTATCGAAGGAAAATTACGTTTGAATTTCTCACATTTGAAATTCAAATTTTTCAAGTGACTTCAGATGGATAAACGACCAAAATAAAAGTTGCAGATATCAAGAAGTTATACAACTTTATAGTTAACAACTTTTTCATTTGAAATCATCTATCCAAGGAAATCTACATTTGAATTTCTCACATTTGAAATTCAAAATTTTCAAACGACCTCCGTGGAGAAGCGACCAAAATGAAATTTGTAAATCTCAAAATGTTATACAACTTTATAGTTGACAACCCTTTCATTTGAAATCATCTATCAAAGAGAAATTACGTTTGAATTTCTCACATTTGAAATTTAATTTCTTCAAATGACATCGGGTGGAGAAATTACCAAAATCAAAGTTGTACACCTCGAAAAGTTATAAAACTTTATAGTTAACAACTTTTTCATTTGAATTCGTTTATGATTCCAAATACTTATTGAAAATCGGATCATGATAAAATGAGGAGGACAAATATATCCAAACAGACACTGAGTGTCTTAGGGTGGTGTAGTTAGAGGAGGAACGTGTGAGGCGGAGTTTGGGTTCGAACCCCCCATGTCTGCGCAACACGTGTTCGTTGCGCGACTTGCGATTTCGGACGGCATGTGTGGCTGTCCAGTGAGGTCTTTCCAGATTTATTTTTTTTTTCTTTTTTTAGTCTTAGATTTATAATTTCTAAAAGAACAATTTTTAGGAATGGGTTATTTTTCTGCCACCCCTACAAATTGATTTTAGAGTCGGCTAGCCCCTGCAAACTCCCTCGGTGGTAGTGTTTTTTTAATACATCATGCATGCAAGCATGCACACCTCCTAATACGGGCTATTTCTTCTCCCTCCTAAATTCAACGGCTTAGATTAATCAGAGTTAGAGCAACTCCTCCAAAGGTCTATTTATATAATTCCTAATAGATAGCAATTGAGATTTTGGTGAAAAATATATTTTTTGACCCCTACTAAATTCAAGGGCTTAGATTAATCAGAGTTAGAGCAACTCCTCCAAGAGTCTCTTTATATCGTTCCTAATAGATAGAAATCGAGGTTTTGGTGAAAAATATATTTTTTGATTGAAGTAAAGACTATGGAGCAAAGTACCCCGGTATATTCATCTCTAGCTTGAAATTTGCTCCCACGAGGAGTCAAACTTATTACGACATGACAAAACTAGAACCATCTAGCCAACTCAGCTAGAGGCCCGTTCGCTAGATCTCTAAATATTACGATCCTTTATTCTAGATTTTCTCGCTAGCCAAAGATGGAGGGCACAAGATATAGAAAAGTTGTTGAAGGGTGAAATGCTATCGAGAGCAATTTTATTCTCTTCAAATTGATGATTTAGAGAGTGAGTTAAAGAAATACTCCTGGAGATGCCCTTAGGGCTAGAGAAAAAGGCTATTTGAGCCGCTTGGTGGCTCGTTTCAAAATTGCTTGGATTGAACTAATCCATGTGCTATGCTATATTGTCTATACATCAATAGAAAAGTATATATCTCAGCGTCTACCCATCAGCACGATCAAGCTACTATTATACTTAGTGAGCAAACAAAACCTCAACAACAATCATTAGCTTAGGAGGCAGATCATCACTGCTGCCACTGCTATCACCAGCATCAGTGTTGACCATTACATCTTTTACTCTGGTCTATTAGTACTAGCTAAGCCTGTAGCGAGCATCACCAATTAGGTAACTAATCTAGAGATATTACATCAAGCTACTACACCTAAACAACTTTTGGTACTATGTCCAAAGAGAACAAAATAACCTGTCTACACATGTTGGTCATTGCATCTTTATTAAGCCCCCTCTGGGGCAATTAACGTATCCATTGAGGTGTTTAGTTTCCTAAGTTCATCACCAAGCACCCATGAGACTATAACCTTGGATACAAGTAAACATTAGTAACCAAAACCACATATATGGCCTTTAAACTAGCTAGCGCAACTGAGCTTACATTACCATATATATGGAATTCTTAAAAGTGGGTTGGTAAGAGCCTTTAGCGCCTTACACTAATGATCAATATTGAGTGCAACTTGACCTTGGATTTCTAACATTCTAAATCTAAACTCATTTTCCAGAAAAAGTCCAAATAATTCAGTCTTCAGTTTTTTGCGGTACTCCTAGCCCATGTTTTTCTTGAAATACTCTGAGCTCAGTTAGATGCTTAAACTATAAAAAAATAAAAGATTTTTAATTTAAGTGGACATATTTATTGTTTATATTTAAATATTTTGTAGTGGTAATTTTTATATTTCAGACCTCTTCTAACCCAACCAACAAACTCAACCTAAGAAGGCATAGGGCTTAAAATTTAAGCCACGTCTTTGCTCAGCCAACAAAAAGATGATTTTGAGAAAAAAAAACATCTTCTTGAAACAATAAATGGTATAATAGTATGGCAAGGTTTAAATATTTGCTAGCAATTGGTTTTTGCAAATAAATTAAAAGAGTGGTGAAACATTCTTAAATTCTATAATTATTTTCAATTTGGGGAAATATCCCTCTATTATTGCATTAATTTAATTGAAAAAAATATATACTTTACATCCCTCAATTTTGCAAGCAATATATTTAACCTCCTTACAAGGATGATCTAAGAACCTATGGAGATTCTATCAGTAAATGGTTGAAATTTGATAATTACATGAACAAGAAGGCTCTTTATTGGCCTCTTATTAGCATTTATTTAGCTAGCCACACTATAAACTTTGAAGCTCTCAGCACTAACTTCGTCTTTGTTATAATTTTAGATACTTCGTTGCAATTCATGATTTATGGGACACAAAAGCATGGGAAACTATCATGCTGGCATTATTGAATAATGACTATGAGAACAGAATAATCACAACAACACGTAGTGTCGCAGTTGTGTCATGCTGTTCTTTTGAAGGTGGGTATGTTTACCACATGGAGGATCTTGATTCCACAGACTCAAAAAAGCTGATTTTCAGAAGAGTATTTTGTTCGGAGGGTTCACACTATCCCCATTTGGAATATGTTCCCGATGAGATATTAGGAAAATATGGAGGTCTACCGGTGGCAACCATCATTGTATCTAATGTTTTAGCTGATCAACACACAAAAGCTGAATGGGAGAGGGTACTACATGCCCTTGGTTCTGGACTTCCCATGCTAACTTTCTTGATGCCTTTAGCGACTCTTCATGTGTTGATCCTAGAAGCCTGGTACTTGAAAGATCACCACCTTGAAAATATTGAAAAGTTATTTTATCTTAAGTACTTGCATCTCAGATCATACTCAATAACTAATCTCCCAAGAAAAATTGGAGAGCTGCAGTACTTAGAAACACTGGACATACGTGGAACTGCTATCATAGAATTGCCATCAACTATGGCAAAGCTTCAGAGACTAGCCCATCTATACGTCGACTGGAACATTACATTTCCAGATGGGATGATTGGGAAGATGCATAGCTTAGAAGAGCTAATGACATACGGAGTCAAATCCTGGGAACAAGGGAAGGCACTGCAAGATTTCAGTAAGCTAACCAAGCTGAGGAGATTAACACTTAAATGGAGTTTCGATTGGCCAGAGGGCTTAGAAGGAATAAGTCAGGCTGAAAGCTTTTATAGTTGTGTGGGAACTTTATTAGCTTCATGCAGCCTTCACAGTCTGTATATTGTGGATGCCTCTTATGTGCATTACCCATTGTCATTGGATATGTGGCGTCCTACTGCTCCTTGGATCCTCCAAATCCTCCAGCTCAAACAATGCATGGTCTATGCAGTGCCCAATTGGATGGCCTCTCTTGGAAATCTCAGGGTGCTGGAACTGAATGCCTTCTTCATGAGATCAGAAGATGTTGAGATTCTTGGAGCAATATCCAGTTTACTGTTTCTCAAACTAGTCACTATTGGAGGAGCCAATGGAAAGATCATTGTCCATGGAAGCAACAGATTCAGAAGTTTGAAATATTTCTCTCTGTTCATTACTGGTGCTTGTGGGACCTCCCTGGAGTTTGAAGAAGGATCAATGCCAAAGGTTGAGCACCTCAAGCTTGAGTTTCCTGTGCACAACATGTCATGCATTAGTAGTGCTTTCAATTTGGGTATCCAGCACCTTTCTGCCCTCAGTAAGGTTGAAATCAAAATTGTTGGCGACTGTGACAATGACACTAACTACGTTCCAGTGGAAGTTCTGGATCATGGCATCGTCAATTGCATTGCATATGCCATTAAAAATGCTGTCGAGACACTTCCCAAGCACCCTACTATCAGATTTGAAACAGAGTACAATGATGGCTGTGAACATTTCAAATCTGTAAGTACTCTCTCATTGCCAGCATTGATTATTTCAATATAACAGATCTTTCTTCCATACTTGGCTCCTGAATTGAATATATTTCCTTACATGTGACACTCTCTTGTTTGTTGTTTTGTTTTCACTTCTGTTCTAGGTTTTGAGGTGGATCAATCAAAAGTATGGGGTACTGACTGAGTGGTTCAAAGTGTGGGAAATTGAAGCAGAGATGACAGAGCAAGCAAGCAGCTGGAGAGATTTTATCTTTTGATGATTTGAAGGACATAACAAGAGATGTGCTGGTACGTTATTCAATCCCATCCAAACAATATGCTGCCCTGTGTAACTCCAGTTTCTCCACCATTCTCGTCCTCATTTTCATTTATTTAGTTGCTATTGCAAACAGGATGAGAGTAAGTGGGGAATAATGGCAGGAGCTAAGTCATATCCCGAAGACAGCAACAAGCCAAAAATAGAGATCTTTGCGAAACATGGGAGACTATCTTTAAATAGGCTTATTGCTTAGATTGCTGCGTCTTTTTTTTACATCTTGTGAGCTTGCGAGCTTATTTTTATAAGCAAGAGACTTGATTTGTAATAAATTTTGATTGAGTGCATAACTTATGCAGAGATTGATATAAAACTTTCTTTTTCTAAAAAAAACTACATAATGCCATATGTCAAAGTGGCATGTTTTTTCTTTGTAATGACTACCGGAGGGCCAAACAAGCCGGTATAGGATTCGAGATTGTAACTACGGATTCGAGATTGTAACTAATGCCTTTTTTTTTGGATGAGTTACATGTATGGCTCTCTTTGTTTACCCTAAGCTATGATCATCAAATTCATTAGCGTGCAAGCGATCAGAACATGTATGCTTCATAGGAACTATCAAAAGCAGGCTGCTGGCTCGCGCGCTCGCCCGCGAATCCCCGGTGGAGGTGAGAGAGGCTGTTCGAGGACTTCGTCCGGTCCGCCCTCTCCGCGTCGCGCTCGCAGCGCCGGCCGCCCGTCGACGGCGGGTCGAGCGCCGGCGCCGCCACCCCCGCCAACTCCGATACCATGAAGGAATGTATCCTCGAATATATAGGCAATGATGACCTGGGGTTTATAGGTCAATACCCAATGAGGTGGATCCTTGCCTAATACCAAATCAACTACCATATAAGCTAAAAATGACAAAATGCATATTATGAAAGAAAGTTTTAGAACGACTAACAAGTAATGAGACCACAAATTCGCAATGGTTTGCATAATCACAATACTAAATTTCTTAGAGCATCTCTAACAAATTATGTATACTCTATGTTCCTAAATATGCATATAGACGATCTCCTATTGCTGATAATGTGACTTTTTTTTGTCACCTCCATCAAACTACCCAAAACACATCCCCTATATTTCTTTTTCTACTCTATTTTCCTCTTGCGCATATACACTAATTTTAACTACAATTTCATGTCACAATAATTCAACTCTTTTTCATAAATAGACTGCAATTTTCTTACAGGCTACATCATTGCTATACAGGGTAGGATTTACTCATAGGTAATCTGAACACAACTTTTTGACTCACAGGCAATTCAACAAGCACCTAGAGAGCACTAGGATACATCACATCACCAGCGACCCACACAGACCCAGAAGAATGGGGCATGGCCTGAACGCCGGACCTGCTGAGCGTGTGACGACATGCTCCTCCGGGTCCGCCGGCGAGGCTGCTGCTGCCTGCTGGCGTCTTCGCCTCTTCGGGGCTCGCCGGCTCGGCGCCTTGGCCGCCCGGGCGCAGCCGCGCAGGAACGCCCGCCGCCGCTTGCTCCTGCTGGCCGCTGGCGAAGAGACTAGGGAGTAGGGACAGTGGGACGGCGGGACGGGGAGGCAGGGAGCACCGCTTGGAGCGCCGCCGCCAAGCCTGAGTGCGGAGCGCGTTTCGCCCTCTGCCTCTGGTGTGCGCGGTCCTTAGATGGCCAAAATGGGCCATTTTTCAGGCGACCAGACGGCCCAGCAGGCAGCAGGGCACCTTCTTCAACCTCCCGGCTCCCATCATCGCCGCATCGGACCTGCGCGGCTACGCTCGCACTTCAACAGATGTCGTCGACGGCCGGAGAACAGGGGTACTAGTGGTGCTCGCCCTATAGGTCGGTCTGCCTCTATGTCACAATACACCAGTGTAGCGCGGCGTAGAGGGGGCGTGGAGCTCCTGGACGAGCTGACACAGCCAAGCGGCCTCGGCTAGAATATTAGCCACCGCGATACTCAGCTTCAGCACGGGACCTTATAACGGTGTTCTGACCATTGGAGGATCAGGAGACGAGATTATCACCGAGAAACACAGCATAACCTGAGGTGGATTTGTGCGGATCCAGACAACCAGCCCAGTCAGCATCAATGTGGACCACGAGATCAGTGGACGCAAAAGGCCCAAGTGAAGAATGCCTCGAACGTAGTGTCCACTTGAGGAACGCAAGATGTCATGCATGTGTAGACAAAATTGCTGAACAACATATGAGATGTCGGGCCGAGTGAATGCAAGTACCTCTTCGCAGGCGACGAGCACCAACCAATTCGCCGGACCGCTTGCGCACTGTAAGTTTTGGCTCCTCTGCGGCTCTGCCGTCTAATTTCACTCTTCTCCTGATCTTCACCAATTTTGGGACATAGTCAAAATTGACTGTCCAGGCTATAGCAATTCTTGCTGTGCTATTCGATCTATGGCAAATTTTGGGACTGTGATGCGGTGTTGTCCAGTTCTTAACTGACTGCCATGGTTGGGCGTCGGTTGACCCTCGCTCCGTCGATCAGGCGGGCGCTTCAACCCAAATCGCCGCCCTCTAAGTTTTATCCCGAGGATAACGAGGAGGGGGGGCGATGTTACAGAACAAAAATGCAAGGCTGCAAGGGAATCTCTGTGTCAAGATGTTAATATCGTAGTAGCCTTGACGGAGAAACCAAAACCTGTTCATGGAGTCGAGCTAGGCAGGTCAAAATTTTGGGCAAACTCTGGCTATAGCCTGTTCGCTTGCTCGTAAACGATCGTAAATTTTCAGCCGGGAATAGTGTTTTTCTCTCACACCAAACCAGCCAGCAGTAAATAATCCACGATACGATACGGCCTCCCGAACAGGCCGTGGACTCGTCAGTTGACTAAGTAATCACGGTGGAAGAACCAGAGCTATCAACTGCCGATTTCATCAAAGAAGCAGCAGCGGCTGGATTTTCGATTAAAGACCTGAACCAAGCAGAAATAGAACTACGTGAATCCGAGATTTGTAACACCTCCCCAAACTCTTCTGCAGTGGGTAATAGCTATCTTGCAAAGAAGATCGTGGATACGATGGTTCAACGCAAGGTGCGCTCTAGAATTTCGCCGTGGAGAGGGCCGTTGCCAAAGCCTAGAGTTTCACCACAACGAACGTTTGGGGACGCTCTGGCTAAGGCCTATTATTCGGCGCCAAATCGACAAATCTGATCAAAATCAGCTCCCGAAACTTTCTCTTGGGATTGCAAAAAACCAGTCAACGGTGTGCGCAACAATTTGAGTTCTTCTGCACTATCAGGGGCCGGTTTTTTGGATCCCATCAATGCTGATACACGTGAACCACTCGACTATGATTTTGCATTGCATGCGGTGTCTTCTGAGACACTAGACGTGGCAAACATGGAGTCAAAGCCGAGTAGGTCACCGATCTCGTCGCCAGTGATGGCCAAGGCAGTCCGTTGTAGGGGCATGCAGATCCAAAACCACCAGAAGTAGCTCCGGACTCCTTGAGCAAATTTTCAAAAACCTTTCACAGACCGGTTGCGTGGGGAGATATGGCAAATGGTTTCGGCCCTCCAAAGGACTAATAGCACTTTTCTCACGTACGGGAACAAATCGTCGTTACCGTAACTCAAAACCGCAGCAGCTAGACGCCTCGTCACCTAGCTACACGCCGCGCGTACGCCGACGTGTTTCGTGCAGGGCGTCCTTTGGCAATGGCTGGCAAGGAGGGAGCAGCGACAAGCGCACATGGAAAATTTGCCCCGGCAACACTGTTCCAGGTGCAAGCGGCACTTCTCGCGGTCTAGGCCAAGGTTTCAACCTGGGATTCAACTCGGGATTTAACCCTGGATTAAGGATGAAAACGGAACAGAAATATCCCGAACCGAACCGCATCGTTTTCTATATTTAATCCGATCGAATCCGTATTTTCTTGTCCGACTTTATCGTTTTCGCTTTCGTATTTCAGATGTTTCGTATTTCAAATGTAAAAGTAGAAAACGGTTTAGACATTTTTCGACCGTTTTCTACTTTTCTACTTTTAATTTGAAATATTCCGAATTCAAAATTCGGTTTAAACCGAATTTGGCCTACTGCACAGGTCATACAGCCCAATTACAGGCTACTCACCACGCAGTTGCGTTCTTTCTACTGGTGGCCAGCTGCCCTCTCTTATAGATGGCGCCCAGCCTCATCTCCCTTCACCTCACGAGGTGGTGCTAAATAGCAGGAAGCCAGCAGCATCTACACGAATGCCCACCTGGGCCATAGCCCATCAAGCTCATCAGTTTAACCCCCACCTGCGAAGTCAATCATTTGATAGTTTTTACCTCAGCCGAATAAATCTTTATTACTCAAAAAAAAAATCTGAATAAATCTTTAAAATAAAATACTACATCTATTCCAAAAAATTAATAAAATTATCCCAACTCAGTTCGAGTTCATGTTTCTATAACATCTAATTTTAGTTCAGATTCTAAAATGGTATGCTAGTTGCTACATCTAATTTTAATTCCTATTATCCTGCTAGCTACTAATTGCTTGTTCTAGACTTGTATTTATGTGTCGGCTATTGTGTTAAATACCTAAGACCAAGGATCATGCACTTGTTAATTATTATATGCACTTGAACTTGATCATGTATGTACTTAGTCATGCACTTGGTTCTACGGGTCGGTATTCCGTATTGAGTTTCTGTATATCGACCATGTTCGACATAAATCTGCTTGAATTGGTTCGTTTTCGGAATTCTCGATATTTCGTTCGTTTTCGTGTCCGGCTTTACCGTTTTCGCTTTCGTTTTCGTATTTCAAATGTAAAAGTAGAAAACAATTTAGGAGTTTTTCGACCGTTTCCGACCGTTTTCATCCTTACCCTGGATATGGCGTCCGAGGAAGAGATTACTATAGCAGTGGCTATGGTGGCGGCCGTGGCAACCGCGGTAATCGCGGTGGTTTCGGTGGTCGTCGAGGCCGCAGAGGTCGAGACTATGGCGGGGGTCGCTTCCACCATGGTACTGACTACTACGGTCGTGGGCCTCGTGGCCATGGTGGTTTTCACGCTGAGGGACACTATGGCGAACTCAACACCAACCTTCATGAAGGCCACGCTTGACAGGGAACTCAAGCGCATGGAGGCCAGTCCCATGTTGATGGACGAGCGCCCAGCAGGGACTCAGGTCGCTGGTGGCACAGACAAGCAAAAGGAGTCTGTCCATGATCCGACAGTAGCAGGTATTTCTGGTTTGGAGGTAAATAATGTTGTGTTGGGTGTGGGTGATGGGGCAGAGAACAATAATATGCAAATAGATGGTGAAAATCCCAGTCAAGGAGCAACAAAAAAAGGAAATACATATTGCTTCAGGTGCTTAACCAAAGGCCATGTTATGACTGAATGCTCTGCTGTTATTTGCTGTGATGTGTGTGATAATGATTCTCATGTCACTAAAGCTTGCCCATTAACTAAGGGAGCGAAACCTACAGCAATACCATGTGGTTATGCAGTCGATGGTCTGGGGTTTTATTATATACCGTTCACGGGGAAACAGAAGGAAAAAACCGAATCAAATGATGCTATGGTTAAGGTGATTTCAGGTTCTTTAACTGTGGCACAAGTCACAGTGGAACTGGAACGCCTTATACCAGGTTCGAAGTGGGTAATAGAGGACCTCGGTAATAATTCCTTTGCCACTACCTTCCCATCAAAGGTTGAATTACAAAGGATGGTTCTATGGGGTCCAGTTGAGGTAAAATTTGCTAAGGCAAAAATGGAAATTTCAAAAAAGAAAGAAGCTGAGGTTTACAAATATGAAATACCGAAAGCTTGGATTCAATTTCGGGGACTACCCAAAGAGCTAAGGGACTTCTCCATCATTTGGGCCATTGGCTCCATCTTTGGTGTAACCTGTGAGGTAGATATGAAATTCACTAAAAATTTTGGAAGGCCCAGAACGAAAGTTGCTCTTTTAAACTCGGACCTCATTCCAGAGTATGTTGACGTGGTGATTTGCGATTTTGTCTATGAGCTGCAGTTCCGTGTTGAAAAGGAGGGAGATGAATCTCCTCCACCTTTGATTGACATGGATACTCAACAAGATGAAGAGCCAAATGAAGACAAGGGAAAAGAAGGAAACAATAAAGAAGGACAAGTGAATAATGAAGGAGAAAACACAAACTTAGACCTGAAGAAAACTGACATCGGGAATAATTCAGGCAACGCTGTTGATCCAACTGATGCATTGGGTAATTTAGCTAGCGTCGAATTTACTCAAAACACTTGTGCTGCTGCGACTGGTAGACCCACAGTGGTTCTACAGCCGACTGGGCATGGTGAAAATACAAAAGCTTGGGTGACCACAACTTTCTACAGGGACACATCAGTGCTACATGTTAGTCCTGTGAACAAGTCACCTGGGGAACCTGCAGTACGAAAAGTGTCGAGTCCTCACCCACCCCTCACACCTATGCCTAATAATAATGACAAACCAAAGCTCACTGTTAAGAACTCACAGCTACCTGTTACTGAGGCATTAACATATATCGCCGGTGCGAGCCAGTAAAAGGAATGCCGCAACGGTTGATCAGATTCATGGAAAAGGCCACAAAACTGAAGGCCCGCAAGAATTTGGACGACACAACAAATAAAGGTAATTCCTCACAGAACCTCAGCTTTAATAAGCTTGTTGATTCTGATATTATAGCTAGGACTAGTAGCCTGGGCGTTGTCTTAGGAAAAACTGAAGATGCAGTCCTAAGTACTGTAAATAGCTTAAGGGAAATAGAGATCACTCGGATGAATGAGTCGGTTAATTAGTTTAAAGGAGGGAAAGATAAATAATTTGGATGAGGTCACTACAGAGTGTTCGATTGATGAGGGAATTAATTTAGAGGCATTAAATTTTCTATGTTCAGAGATAACAGATTGTCTATGTGATGGGGGCTGTGATCCAACAGACTACAGACCCCCTGTATCACATAAGGTGAAGCCTCGATCAACAAGTAGGAAGAAAAAGAAAAAGGGAACAAAATCTGTATAGATGAAAGGGATTTTTTTGGAATTGTAACGATTTTGCTGATGTTAAGAAATATAGGTTTTTGGCAAAGCTAACAAAAGAGAAAAGCCTAGATTTCATTGCCTTATCGGAAACCGGAAGAGCCAATATCCCACAAACCACTCTCAAGAATATTTGTGCTGGTCGGGATTTTATTTGCACTACTACACTAAACTTAACCGAGGCGGACGTTTTTCATTATCCGAGGCGGGGCGGTTGCCTTGACCGCCTCGGTTAATCGATTAACCGAAGCGGGCTGCTTCCAACGCCCGCCTCGGTTAATCGATAAAAAGACCAAAAAAATCTAGAGCCAGTTCCCGAGCCCGCCGGCGAGCCCGTTCCTAAGCCCACTGGCCAGATCTTGCGACACAGGATGCCGCCGTCGCCTCCAAGCCGGTCTCCTCCTCGCCGGATCCGTTGTCCCCCTGGCCCCCTGCTCCAGATCCGCTCGCTGCTGGCCTCCACGCCGGCCTCCTCCTTGCCTCCACGCCGGATCTGGGCGCGGTCCTCCGAGCAGGGGTGGCCTGCTCACCAGATCCGGGTGCTGCTCGCCGGAGAAGAGGGAGTGGGAGGGGCGCTGCTCGCCGGCTCCAGATCTGCAAAGAGAGAGGGAAGAGTGAGGAGACGAAGAGAGGAAGAAAGATTGAGATGGGAGCAGACCTACCTCCACGCGCCGCCCAGACCCGCGCCACCGCGCGCTTCGCGACCGCGCCACCACGGCCCCGCACCGCCCACCGCCACCGGAGAGAGGGAGGGAGATGGAGAGGAGAGGGAGTGGGAGGAGCCGCCCTGCGAAGCCGGCTGTGGGGGAGAGGCGGGAGGAGCTACTATGGGAGAGGGAGAGGGAGAGTCGAGTGAGGGAGAGGGAGGGCACGGTGTGTTTTCGAGTGGGAGGGGCGCGACTGGGAGTTGGGGGGCGCGGCTGCGGAGTGCCAAAAACCCTAACTCCGGTATATATACAATCAGCGCGATATTGGGCCAAGATGGGCTACCTGCTGGGCCATTATTTACGGAGGCGGGCCTTGTAGCATAACCGCCTCCGAAAATGGATTTACGGAGACGGTTGTTATAAGACGACCACCTTCGATAATAAACTATTTTTGGAGGCGGTTGTCTTAAGATGACCGCCTCGGTAAATCGATTTGGTGAGGGGGTTGATTATGACCGCCTTGGTTAATAAAAAGTGACCGCATCAGTTAATCCTAGGCATTAACCGAGGCGGTTGCATTGCCTGCCTGCCTCCGAGCCCCTTTTTCAAACACCTCGCAAAACTTTTTCTGTAGTAGTGTTGGCATTGTAAGTCTCCACAAGGTCGGTCTGGTGGCATGCTTCTAGGCATTGATTTAGTAACTTTTGACATTGGTGAAATTGAGGAGGGTGAGTTTTTTATTAGATTTAAGTTGCGAAACAAGGAAGATGACTTCAAATTTAATTTGGTGTCAATATATGGGCCGACACAGAATGAACATAAAGAAAATTTCTTGTGTGAGGTTATGCGTATGTGTTCAAAGGAAACCTTACCTATTATTTTAGGTGGTGACTTTAACATTATTCGCGGACCAGACGAGAAGAA
The DNA here is from genome assembly GCF_019320115.1 of Miscanthus floridulus. Lineage (NCBI taxonomy): Eukaryota > Viridiplantae > Streptophyta > Magnoliopsida > Poales > Poaceae > Miscanthus > Miscanthus floridulus. The sequence continues at coordinate 54,152,843 of NC_089587.1, read as the reverse complement.
TAATGACAGATGGCCTTTCTTATTTAACACAATCATTGATGCATTAAACTTGAGAGAAATAGAAATGTCGGGTAGGAAGAACACATGGGCTAATCATTTACAATGCCAGACCTTTGAAAAATTGGACAGGGTCTTGGCATGTACTGATTTTGAGTCCAAATTCCCGCATACTTCCACGCTTTGACCAGAGAGATATCGGACCATACTCCACTTTTTCTAAACACAGGGGGCTCATCCAAAATTTATCAGCCACAATTCAAGTTTGAGTTGGGCTGGTTGCTACGGGATGGTTTCTGTGATATGGTACGTGACATATGGCAAAGTGTGGATACAGATGGCACTCCCCTTGAAAGGTGGCAAGCAAAGATAAGAAAGCTGCGCCAGTATCCAAGAGTGTGGGCAAAAAACATCAGTGGTGCATATAAGGAGAAAAAAAATACTTTTAAACAAGCTTGATGAGTTAGACAAGAAGGCCGTAAATACATTACTAGAAGATAATGAAGTTAATTTGAAACATGTCCTGAATGAAAGGTTGGCCGAATTACTTAGAGAAGGGGAACCGAAATGGTATCAAAGAGTGAATTGTTAAACAACTTTTGGAAGGAGATGCTAATACAAAATACTACCATCTAGTGGCAAATGGGAGACATCGTAAAACTCGTATATTTTCCAGTTGGAAGATGGAAATAGAGTAATATGTGGAGATGCTGACCTTAAAAAGCATATCACCACATATTATAAGAATTTGTTTGGTCCGTCTGAAAGTTCCCCCGTCACTCTAGAACAATAAAAAATTGATGATATTCCACAAGTGCCTCAACAGGAAAATGAGTTATTAATTGAACAATTTTCGGAATCTAAAGTGAGGGCAGCAATTTTCCAAATGGAGCACAACAAAGCACCGGGGCCGGATGGGTTCCCACCAGAGTTTTATCTGGAATACTATAAAAGAAGACTTGATGTGTCTTTGTTTCAGGAATGCCTTTACACTGCCTTAACTTTGGAACTATAATTCTTTTACCAAAGAAGAATGATGCAAAATTAATCCAACAATACAGACCTATATGTCTGTTGAATGTCTCATTTAAAATTTTCACAAAAGTCGCCAGAAACAGGATTACTACCATTGCCCCAAAAAATCATTCGACCAACACAAACAACGTTTATACCAGGAAGAAATATCATGGAAGGAGCGGTTATACTTCATGAGACAATTCATGAGTTACACACAAAAAAGCAAGATGGGATTATTTTTAAGATTGATTTCGAAAAGGCATACGACAAAGTCAAATGGAGTTTTGTTCAGCAAACGCTAAGGATGAAGGGATTCTCACAGAAATGGTGTAATTGGGTTGAACATTTCACGCAAGGTAGAAATGTAAATATAAAAGTTAATGACCAGTTAGGAAATTACTTCCAAACAAGAAAAGGATTAAGGCAAGGTGACCCACTGTCCCCTATACTATTTAACATAGTGGCGGACATGTTGGCTCTACTCATTGCCAGAGCTAAACAAGCAGGACACGTGGAAGGGGTTATTCCACATCTAGTATAGGATGTTCTATCAATCTGTAACACCCCAGAAGAAAACAACAGCATAAATTTCCTTCTAGAGTATTACCACACTACAATCTAACAAGAACACATCATCAGAGAACGCGGAAGCAACAATCATCATCTAAGTTGAACATTAAATTAAATCTTCTACGGTGACACAAACAAAGGCATCATCCAAACAACTAGCAAGCCTACGGTGTTTATTACAATGCACAAAAAACTCCAATAACCAACTAATTTGTGGTAACAAAACTGTTTGTTTGAATTATATGCCAACAAATGTGCACTCGTGCTGCTACTTCCATCCCACCAAGCATCCTTGAAGCTCATGTACCTGAGATGGGGGAAACAAGCATATGAGGTTTATGGAAAACCTCAGCAAGCAAACTGCTTTAACCAAGCTATTTAAATCACTGTTTGATTAAACATCAAAATTTTTAAATGACATAATAATGGATAAATCAACACAATAGAAACTTCAATATAATAGATACAACAATTGCTCCATATAAATATAAATATACTTCAAAATGTAACTGCAAATGATGCAATGCAACACAAATGATGCAATGCAATGCATGACTTCACTTCTACCCACACGTCACAAGGAGAGGTGTAACACCCCTGTACAGTCTTTTGTTAAAACACTGCATGAGCATCATACTTATGTGTAAAGGTGTGTAATATAGGGTGTAAAGCAATATACGTAACTTGAAACGCTCATCGAAAACGCGAAACGAATGTTATATTTCATGTCGCGTTATATCGCTTAGAGTTCTAAACGAATTTTTACTGAACGAAAATGTTATAGAACGTATAGACGAAACTTTAGTAAAGTTTGTAGTACAAACTTTGTAGGTGATAGTGAAATATTTGCGGTCGAGAACGGGAGTCACTAGCTAGCATGGTTGGTAGCTTGGAAATCGAAGTTGACGCAAATCCGAGCGAGACTTAACCAAATTTCTTAAGTTAGAAAATGGTGTGGCGAGGCTAAGTTTGGGAATTTTTGTAGACGAATTGGATTAAGAAGTAGTGTAATTTCATGGTTGATTTTAGTAGCTTGATATACCATCTCGAGCGTAAAATAGTTGGTTTAGCAACTGGATCATCGAGTTTGAGTTTTGGAACGCTTTAAAAGTCGTGCAAATGACGTTTCCAGTGAGTTCATCGTGTGGGCGTGGTCACCTCTGCCCTGTGCCGCCGTCGGCGTGCCGGCCACGCACACGCGTGCCTGGCCATGCCCGACGGGCCACGGTGGCCAGCTGCTCGGGGCGTGCGGCTGCTCCTCCCACTGCCACGGCGTGCGCTCCTATCAGCATCGCTACTGGTGTGCTTGGGCCACCCACGTCGCGTCATTGCCGGCCCTGCTCCGCCGGTCGCCGTCATGTCCGCCTGGCCTCTCTGCCACCGCCGCTGTCGCCGCGGGCCCGGTACCCTGGTTGGTCCACTATCGTCGTCGCCGGCACACGCACGTGCCTCTACATCGCGTTGTCACCTCACTTGCGAATCGTCTACATCACGTGCCTCTACATCGCGTGCCTCTACATCGCCAGAATGCGCGAGTGCCTCTACATCGAGCTGCGTCGTTTTGTGGCATGGTCACCGTCGTCTTGCGAATCAAGGCACTGCGATCGCACATTGTAGTGTCAGTCTATACACGCACGTGGAACCTTCACCTGTCGCGCTGCTGTCCTCTCCCATTTAGTGACTGCGCCACGACACGCTTTCCGTCACGTCGCCTTGAATGGTGTCACGTTGGCCGGCTGAGCCACGCCAAGGCCAACCTGCAGAGCTGGCCCCATCCTTGTAATTGCGCACATCTAGAGGTTGAGTTGGAGTCCAGCTTCGCGCCAAGATTGCCACTGTTGCTGTCGTACAACGTCTGTCTTCAATTTGAGTTTTTCACCGCCGTCGACCCCCTTAAGTTCGAACGGCGTCGTCCAACCAATTGGCATTGCATAGTCCACCTCCTTCCAATTAACCATGCACCCAACTAGCCCTGGTAGTTAGCTCATGATTAGAGTTGACCCAATGAGCTTTCATCCTAAAGTGAGGTAATGCGTGGCATTCTCCTCGCGGTGGTCTGCCATGGCCATCGAGGTGGGTGCTCGGCCAGGGCGTCGCTCATTGCTCTGTTGTCTCAATTGAGCAGTGCTTCTACGTATCCTTGACTTGGTTGCCTCGCTCGTGTTGTAGTCTCATAGGCGGAGCAGCATGTTGTCGGGGACGCCATCGCCGCGCTTGTCGTGAACCGGAGCACTCCCACGCACGTGGTCAACTAGTCGAGCCTCACGACCGCATCCAGTCTACCCTACACGTTTCTCGTGAGGCCCTCTTGCTCCTAGGGTAGGTGGTTGAACCGGTTGGGGTCTAGGGTGGCCGGACACGTTTGCGGTCGCCGGCAAACTGGTTTGGATGCCGTTCCCGTGGCCAGCATGGTGGGGTGTAGTGCGGTTCAAATAGGAATTCTACCTTGTTGCCCATAGTCTATAGATGGATACAGGGTAGCTGTAGAGGTGTTGGGCTAGGTAAATTCACCGGCGCTGGTGTTGCCGCAGCCAGACCCTACCACAACGCATGGCCCCATCTATGTGCTGCACCGTTTTTAGTGTTTGTTGCCTCGATCAATTGTGCTTCGCTCGTAGAGTGCTAGGGAAGTGAGGGTTGAGGCCGAGGAGGTCCGTGCTCACCGGCGTTTGGCTGGAGATGCCACGGCCTTTGTTAGTTCCGGCCAAGGACTTTGTAAAACGGGAATTCAAGTAAGAGCAGGGTGCTAGCCGCAAGTCCGAGACTCAGCTAAATAGTGTTCGAGTGAGCTTTGTGAATAGAAAAGAGAACGGGGGCTCTTTAGCAAAAGAGCCAGCTCACGCGCGGGTATCTGTCGTGGGCCGCATAGAGTGGGCCATGTCCACGCGCCGCACGCATGGGCCACCGGTGGCTCGCATTTGCGTGCGCTGCGGGAGCATGGGCCGAGCCACGAGTAGTGGGCCACGCGGTGAAGTTTAGTTTCCTTTTTTTCTAGTAAATTAACAAATGTTTATTCAATTTAGTTTTGAGCTGATCTTGGTAAAATTATAGTAAATTCTATAGATGTCCAAAAATAGTGAAACAAAATTTGTTATGTTCACAAAAATGTTATCTATCTATTGGTGTAGTTAGTTTATAGTTAGCTATAGTAATGATAGACTCATAAATTTAAATTAGAAAGCTTAATATTAGTTGACTTAATATTTGTAGGACTTTGTTTGGCAAACCAGTGATAGCTTTAGCCATGAGATTTTTACAGTAGGCTCATTAGATTATTATGTGCTTACTGTAATTTTTGTAGCCCTAGAATAGGTTGATACATAGAATAGCTGGTACTCCTTGTTTTATCATATATAGAGTAAATAGGTATTAAGAGTAAAAATACCTTTAGTTGCTAAGATAATATATGCCATGCTTCATATTTGTTATTGGTAATAGTAGGTAACTTAGCACCTTAGTCGGTAGAACTAACTTAGTAGCTTGATAGATGTACTTTTATTTTAAGAGTTGTTGTTGTCATATTACTAAGTGTTGCATCATCATTTCATAAATGTAGATCATGAGTTGGTAGAGTTCGTGCCTGCGGACGAAGAGGACTACAAGAAGGTCATTGAGGAGTACAAGGAGGAGATCCTCGTGTAGGAGGGAGCCCCAGAGCTGTTCGATGCTGACTTTGTTGACCCATCGCTTGCCCAAGGCAAGCCCCGGTGCATAACCCCTATTTTTGAATGATTAGTGAATATATATATGAAGCGCATTTACGTTATAGACATTTTATAGAAACTACATGCATAAATATATCTACCTATGAGTCCTACTAGTATAGGTCAAGTAGCTGCTATGCTCAGGATTTTAGTAGCGTGGGTAACCTGCTATTACTCACAATAGGTGATAATTATGATCACTCATGATAAAATGGTGGAAAGGAAAAATGGTAACCGGGCAGGGATATGGTTTGGGTATTGGTGGGTGTAAGAGGTTGTGTCCTGCGACCAACATGGCATAGATTGGTTACACTTTTTCCCTGTCTGTGTCGGTTAAGGACCGACCATTGCATTGGACGCTAGGCAAGTCACAGACTTATTATCTCGAGCACATACTTGGGTATGGGCGCAGGAAAGACTTGTTGTTCTCTTATCATGGGATTCGGCTCTTTCTGGACCGACTGATTGGAGGTAGGAATGGTGGAGGTCCTTGCACCGCATTAAGTCTGGGACTTAGGTGTGGGGGCTTGGAGTCCAAGTTTGGATGAGGACCTAGACCCCAGGACAGGAGGGTGATGGGTTGGTCCTACTTGTGCCTGGGGTATAAGCCGGACGTGTGTTTTCGGGGTACCCAACTAGGGGCATTGATTCACGAATCGCCGAGCAATCTAGTATGGCTTGTCTAAACTCTAGCAACATAGTAAGAACTGAAAGATAAAAGGTGATGAAATGGAACTGATTGCTCAACTCTTGCTTAAAAGTAGAACAGGTGCTTATATAGAATGGCTAGATAATAAATTAATCATGGCTGCTAATAATAACATAAATAAGGACTCACTATTAGTATTGCTTTTTGCAAAAAGGAAACCAACAAACCATAAAGCTTATTATATTCCTTGGAGTCGGGAAATTATTCCCACTAGTCAGATAAGTCTTGCGAGTACATTGTGTACTCAGAGTTTATTTACCCCTATTGCAGGTAATGCTTGAGGAGTACCTGTTGTGTGAAGGATTCTTCTGGTGGGCACAGACGAATCCTTGTTCATTATGGATAGATGTTTATTTTTATTCCGCTATTTAATATTCCGCACTCTGACTTTGGAAATGTAATAATGTAATTTTTAAGAACTCTAGATATATGAAATGGATTAAGTATTGTAACTCGTTCTCATTATTGGATCCTTGGGGAAAATGTGGATCTTTCGGGCTCTCCCTTGGGGTGTGCCCGACGGAACCGCTCGCTATACCTTGCTTTTGGGGTGCTTAGTGTCTGATGAAAGACGAGCGCCTCCGTAAGTACGTTATTTTGAGCAGTTCTACCACAGCTGGTACTAGAGCCAATAATGGGTTTATGAGTTCATCACTATTTTCCAAAACTTAAAATTTGACCAACAAAAGTTTTGCGAAAAGTAGGATGCGCTAAAATTATGTAAATAAGTATAAGCCCTAGCAATATGGTCTATATAGGATAGTGGCACTGGTTTTATCTAATCAGTTTTCTGCAGGTACACTGACTTACATTGCGTAAGAAATCGCTTAGCATATGGAAAGTGAGTGTGCGATGTGCCGAAATTTTGCGAATGCCGCTATAGTCTGGCTTGAGTGAGCGTACAGGCCGATACATGCATCATGATAATAGCATCTTGCTTAAACTAAAGTCCCCCCCTACATGTATAATTTGGATTAGTAAATTGATAGGATAACAAAAAGAATGCTTTAATAAATGTCTTGTCATTTCTCTAATCCATTATTTCTGATCAAGAGGGTTGTTCTAAATGGATGGTTCCTATCTGTTATAGATGAACCTGAGGTCCAGTCATGGGAGCACCAGTGCCGGGGTGGGACATGGTCTTGGCGAAGGCCAAGGTGAAAGTGGCCGGGCCAATGAGCACGGCAATGGGGAGGGCCATGAGGCTCCACTTCTGGCACCTCCTCCTCCGCCACCACCACCTCCGATGACTCATGCGGAGATGATGGTTGAGCTATTGGCTGCTCATCATGAGTCAGCTCGTGCCATGGAGCTGCTGGCACAGGCTGTCGGTGGCTTTGCCCGTGGAGGCCATGGGGCAATGGTGGGAACGGGGGTGGTGGTCGCGGTCCTGAGGGACCCTGCTCTTATTAGGACTTCCTCAAAATGCACCCACCCACGTTCACACCATCGGTTGAGCCCCTGGATGCGGAGCATTAGCTTCGTATTCTAGAGCAAAAGTTTCTGTTGCTCACTGTAATGAATGAGCAGAAGGTGAGCTTTACAACACAACAGTTGTTGGGGTCCATGAGTGCATGTTGGGATATCTTCAATGCCATGTAGTAGCCAGATCACCGGGTGACCTAGCAGGAGTTCACCACAACATTCAGATAATTTTATATTCCTGCTGGTGTTCTCAACAGGAAGCTGACTGAGTTCCTAGACCTACGGCAAGGGAGTATGTCCGTGATGGACTACGTCAATAAGTTCAACCACTTGTCCTAGTATGTTGGAACTCTTGTGGATACAGACAAGAAGAAGAGGGACCGCTTCTATCGCGGCCTCTCTTGTAGCTTACAAAAGGAGCTTTATACTGGGAACTACCAGACCTTTGGGGCGATGATGAATGCTGCCATCACCATGGAGGGCTTGTGGCAGGATTCCTATGCAGAATGGAAGCGCAAGCGGGTGGCTATGGGGTCTTCTAGTCATCCCCATACTCAGAAAGTATAGGTTGTCAGGTGGGTGCCCTATCAATCTTCAGGCGAACATTAATTTCGATAGCCTCAGCAGGTTGTTTAGGTTCCTTTCACGTAGTACTGTGCACCTACTCAGTAGGTGCAACATCAGCAGCCCCAAGGACAGCAGGTCCCACCTCGTCTAGGGCAGGGAAACAAGCTGGGTGCTTGCTTCAAATGTGGCAAGGATGGCCACTATGCCCGAGAGTGTTCGCAAAACTAGCCGGCTCAGTCTACTCAGCCATCGGCTAACTCTAGGCTAGTCAAGCGAATAGTGATCAAGAAGAAAGTGCCAGTCAGCCGATCTAGATAGGTGAATTTCGCGGAGGCTGAACAGATATTGCAAAATGAACCGATGATGGCTGGTATGTTCACCATCGATTTCCATCTAGCTTATGTGTTATTTGATTTTGGCGCATCACACTCATTCATGAGCATGGATTTTACACACCGACACAATATACCCCTTATGGCTATAACGTTTGCCTATAGAATCAGTACTCCAGATGTGCAGATGTGCGTTAATACTCAGACAGACATAGTGAGCTTGGTATTAGCCACTTACACTTACCGTCTCCAGTTCATGATATTGCCTGGGCAAGGCATTGATGCTATTCTGGGAATGAACTAGTTATGTGTATATGGGGTAGTCTTGGATTTAAAGTAGAGAATTGTGGAGTTACGGCTTCCTTCTTCTGAGGATAGGATGTCTCTTCTTGTACCCTCAGATCCACCCTTACCTATTGTTGCTCATGATGAAGCCTCTCCTGATCTTACCTCTATTCCGATAGTATGTGAGTTCCTAGATGTTTTTCCTAAAGATCTACCAGGGTTGCCACCGGACAGAGATGTGGAGTTCTCCATTGAGCTAGAGCCTAGTACTGCTCCTATCTCCCGACGCCCGTACCGCATGGCTCTAAAGGAATTGGCTGAAATAAAGAAGCAGTTGGAAGAGTTGCTGGAAAAGGGCTTCATCCGTCCTAGCTCTTCACCATGGGGTTGTCCCACCATTTTTGTGGAGAAGGATGGCACTCTTTGGATGTGTGTGGATTACCGCCCTCTTAATGCGGTAACCATTAAGAACAAGTATCCTTTGCCCCGCATAGATACTTTGTTCGATCAACTAGCTGGTGCCAAGGTGTTCTCCAAGATTGACCTTCGTTCAGGCTATCATCAGATCAAGATTAGACCACAAGATATACCAAAGACAACTTTTTCTACTAGATATGGGTTGTATGAATACCTAGTCATGCCTTTTGGTATCACCAACGCTCCTGCATTCTTCATGTACCTGATGAATTCAGTCTTTATGCCAGAGCTGGACAAGTTTGTTGTGGTATTCATTGATGATATTCTGATATATTCCAAGAACAATGAAGAGCATGTCCAACACCTTCGGATAGTACTGGCTTGATTGAGGGAATACAAGTTGTATGCTAAATTTAGCAAGTGAGAATTCTGGTTAGATCGAGTGTAGTTTTGGGGCATGTTTTGACACCTGACGGTATCTCTGTTGACCCCAGCAAGGTGCAAGATGTGCTAAACTAGAAGTCTCCCAAATCAGTGCATTAGATTCATCAGTTCCTTGGTCTAGCTGGGTACTATCGGCGCTTTATTCCTGACTTCTCCAAGATAGCTCAACCAATGACCAAGTTGCTCCAAAAAGAAGCCAAGTTTGATTGGAGCCCAGCCCATGAAGAAGCCTTCCAAGCTTTGAAGACATTTCTGACCACTGCTCCTGTGTTGTCCCAACCATATATTGATAGATATTTTGATGTATATTGTGATGCCTCGAAGATGGGGTTGGGATGTGTGCTTATGCAGGATGGGCATGTGCTAGCTTATGCTTTGCGCCAACTAAAAAAGCACGAAGTGAATTACCCCACTCATGATTTAGAGTTGGCTGTTGTGGTCCACACTCTAAAAAATTGGAGGCATTATTTGTTGGGCAACAAAGTACACATCTTTATAGATCATAAGAGCCTCAAATATATTTTCACCTAGTCTGAGTTGAATATGAGGCAAAGGAGATGGTTGGAATTGATCAAGGATTATAACTTGGAGGTACATTACCACCCAAGAAAGGCTAATGTGGTAGCTGATGCCTTGAGCCAAAAGTCATATCAGGTTGAAGAAACACCTTTGTCTCTCAACCATGCTGAGGTGCTGGCTCACGTTGCCTTGGTCTCAGAATTACTTGAGCAGATTATTCTGGAGCAAAGGCAAGACACTTTAGAAATTCCTCCCATCATGAAATTGATCGCCGAAGGACGTGGCCCTCACTTTAGTATTGATGAGCAAGGAGTAGTGAGATACAAAGATACATTGGTGGTTCCATCAAATGAGGAGCTGAGAAGGAAGATTTTGAATGAAGCCCATCATTCAAAGCTGTCTATCCATCCTGGTAGTAACAAGATGTACCATGATTTGCGCCAATTGTACTGGTGGTCCAACATGAAGCAGGATATCACCCAGTACGTCGTGGAGTGCGACACTTGTCGGAGAGTTAAAGCAGATCATATGCGTACTCTGGGATATTTGCAGCCCTTGCCCATTCCTATTTGAAAATGGGAAGATATCTCCATAGACTTTGTGGTGGGTTTGCCCCGCACAGCCAAGGGCTATGATTCTATTTGGGTCATTGTGGATTGTCTCACAAAGTCTGCTCATTTTATCCCGGTGGACACTAAATATACAACCAAGAAGTATGCCCAGATATATTTTGACCTGATTGTGACCCTACATGGAGTTCCCCTTACTATCATCTCTGATAGAGGGTCAGTTTTTGTCTCTCATTTCTAGGAACAACTGTAGCAATGTCTTGGTACTTGTCTCCTCAGAAGCTCAGCATATTATCCACAAACTGATGGTCAAACTGAAAGGGTGAACCAGGTGCTCAAGGATATGTTGAGAGCTTGTGCTATTTTTTTCCTGAGAAGTGGGATGGATGTCTGAAGTTAGCTGAATTTTCTTACAATAATAGCTACCAATAGAGCATTCGCATGGCACCATTTGAAGCTCTATATGGAAAGAAATGTAGGACACCACTTAACTGGGTTGAAGTGAGAGACCATGGCTATTTTGGGATAGATTTCATAAAAGAGGCTAGAGAGCAAGTAAGCATTATTCAAAGTCACTTGAAAGCAGCTCAGAGCCAATAGAAAGCCTATACGGACAAGCGAAGAAGGCCCTTGAAGTTTGCAGTTGGGGATTATGTGTACCTCAAGGCGTCTCCTATGAGAGGGTGCATCGGTTTGGTATCCATGGCAAGCTAGCTCCCCGATACGTGGGTCCTAACAAAATTTTGAAGCAGTGTGGCCCAGTTGCTTACCGTCTCTAGCTTCCTAATATTTTATCGATGGTACATGATGTGTTTCACGTCTCACAGTTGAAGAAATGTTTGCAGGTCCCTGATGAAGCTGTAGGAATTGAAGGACTTCCACTCCAGCTTGATTTGACTTATATTGAGCACCCTGTCAAAATCCTAGACGAAAAGGAAAGGGTGACGAGGAACAATGTGGTGAAGTTCTACAAGGTGCAGTGGCAGAACCACTCAGAGGATGAAGCCATGTGGGAACAAGAGAGCTACATATTGAAGCATTACCCCCACCTTCTCTCTGGTTATTATAGGTAGTTGTTACGTTGAAATGTACTTCATATCTCCTTCCCACACTAGGCACATGAAATCTCGAGTCAAGATTTTGTTTAGGGGGGTAGATTTGTAACACCCTTGGTGTTACACTGTACAGTCTTTTGTTAAAACACTACATGAGCATCATACTTATGTGTAAAGGTGTGTAATATAGGGTGTAAAGCAATATACATAACTTGAAACGTTGATCGGAAACGCAAAACGAATGTTATATTTCATGTCGTGTTATATCGCTTAGAGTTCTAAACGAATTTTTACTAAACGAAAATGCTATAGAACGTATAGATGAAACTTTAGTAATGTTTGTAGTACAAACTTTGTAGATGATGGTGAAATACTTGTAGTCGAGAACGGGAGTCACTAGCTAGAATGGTTGGTAGCCTGGAAATCGAAGTTGACGCAAATCCGAGCGATACTTAACCAAATTTCTTAAGTTAGAAAATGGTGTGACGAGGCTAAGTTTGGGAATTTTTGTAGGCAAATTGGATTAAGAAGTAGTGTAATTTCATGGTTGATTTTAGTAGCTTGATACACCATCTTGAGCGTAAAATAGTTGGTTTAGCAACTGGATCATCGAGTTTGAGTTTTGGAACGCTTTAAAAGTTGTGCACATGATGTTTCCAGTGAGTTCATCGTGTGGGCGCAGTGACCTCTGCCATGTGTCGCCGTTGGTGCACCGGCTGCACATGCGTGTGCTTGGCCATGCCTGATGGGCCACGGTGGCCAGAGCGTGCGGCTGCTCCTCCCACTGCCACGGCGTGCGCTCCTGTCAGCGTCGCTACTGGTGTGCTTGGGCCACCCGCATCACATTGTTGCTGGCCCTGCTCCGCCGGTCACTGTTGTGTCCGTCTGGCCGCTCTGCCACCGCCACTGTCGTCGTGGGCCTGGTACCCTGGTCGGTCCACTACCGTCGTCGCCGGCATGTGCGTGTGCCTCTACATCGCGTTGTCACCTCACTTGCGAATCGTCTACATCACGTGCCTCTACATCGCCGACACGCGCGCGTGCCTCTACATCATGCTACGCCATCGCGTGGCATGGCCATCGTCGTCTTGCGAATTAAGGCGCTGCGGTCGCACGTTGTAATGTCGGTCTCCTACGTGCACATGGAGCCTTCACCCATCGCGTTGTCGCCCTCTCCCATTTAGTGACTGCGCCACGCCACGCTTTCCATCACATCGCCTTGAATGGCATCGTGCTGGCTGGTCGAGCCGCGTTAAGGCCAACCCATAGAGCTGGCCATATCCTTGTAATTGCGCATGTCTAGATGTCGAGTTGGAGTCCAGCTTTGCGCCAAGCTTGCCACTGCTGCTGCCATACGGTGTCTGTCTTCAATTTGAGTTTTTGCCTGCCGTAGACCCCCTTAGGTTCGAACGGCATCATCCAACCAATGGGCATTGCATAGTCCACCTCCTTCCAATTAACTGTGCACCCAACTAGCCCTAGTAGTTAGCTCACGATTGGAGTCGACCCGATGAGCTTTCGTCCTCCAGTGAGGTAATGTGGGGCATTCTCCTCGTGGTGGTCCACCATGGCCGTTGAGGCGGGTGCTCGGCTAGGGCATCGCGCATTGCTCCGTTGTCTCAATTGAGTAGTGCTTCTATGTATCTTTCACTTGGTTGCCTCACCCATGTTATAGTCTCGTAGGTGGAGCAGCAGGTCACCGGGGACGCCGTTGCCGCGCTTGCCGTGAACCGGAGCACTCCCGCACACATGGTCAACCACCTTGCCGAGCCTCACGACCGCGTCCAGTCTGCCCTACATGTTTCTGGTGAGGCCCTCTTGCTCCTAGGGTAGGTGGTTGAACCGGTTGGGGTCTAGGGCGATCGAGACATGTTCATGGCTGCTGGCAAACTAGTTTGGATGCTGTTCCCGTGGCTAGCACAGCAGGGTGTAGTAGCGGCTCAAATAGGACTTCTACCTTGTTGCCCTTAGTCTGTAGATGGATATAGGGTAGCGGTAGAGGCGTTGGGCTAGGTAAATTCATCAGTGCCGGTGTTGCCACAGCCAGACCCCACCACGACGCATGGCCCCATCTACGTGTTGCACTGCTTTTAGTGTTTGTTACCTCGATCGATTATGCTTCGCCCGTAGAGTGCTAGGGAGGTGAGGGTTGAGGCCGAGGAGGTCTATGCTTGCCGACGTTTGGCCAGAGATGCCATGACCTTTGTTAACTCCAGCCATGGACTTTGTAAAATGGGAATTCAAGTAAGAGCAGGGTGCTAGCCGCAAGTCCGAGACTCAGCTAAATAGTGTTCGAGTGAGCTTCACGAATAGAAAAGAGAACGGGGGCTCTTTAGCAAAAGAGCTAGCTCGCGTGTAGGTCTCCGTCGTGGGCCGCGTAGAGTGAGCTACATCCGCGCACCGTGTGCGTGGGCCACCGGTGGCTCGCGTTTGCGCGCGCTGTGGGAGCATGGGCCGAGCCATGAGTAGTGGGCCGCATGGTGAAGTTTAGTTTCCTTTTTTCTAGTAAATTAACAAATGTTTATTCAATTTAGTTTTGAGCTGATCTTGGTAAAATTATAGTAAATTCTATAGATGACCAAAAATAGTGAAACAAAATTTGTTAGGTTCACAAAAATGCTATCTATCTGTTGGTGTAGTTAGTTTATAGTTAGCTATGGTAATGATAGACTCATAAATTCAAATTAGAAAGCTTAATATTAGTTGGCTTAATATTTGTAGGAATTTGTGTGGCAAACTGGTGATAGCTTTAGCCATGAGATTTTTACAGTAGCTCATTAGATTATTATGTGTTTACTGCAATTTTTGTAGCCCTAGAGTAGGTTGATACATAGAATAGCTGGTACTCCTTGTTTTATCATATATAGAGTAAATAGGTATTAAGAGTAAGAATACCTTTAGTTGCTAAGATAATATATGGCATGCTTCATATTTGTTAGTGGTAACAGTAGGTAACTTAGCACCTTAGTCAGTAGAACTAGCTTAGTAGCTTGATAGATGTGATTTTATTTTAAGAGTTGCTGTTGACGTATTACTAAGTGTTGCATCATCATTTCATGCATGTAGATCACGAGTTGGTAGATTTCATGCCTACAGACAAATAGGACTACGAGGATGTCATTGAGGAGTATGAGGAGGAGATCCTCATGTAGGAGGGAGCCCTGGAGCCGTTCGGTGCTGACTTTATTGACCCACCGCCTACCCAAGGCAAGCCCTGGTGCATAACCCCTATTTTTGAATGATTAGTGAATATATATATATATATATATATATAAAGTGCATTTATGTTATAGGCATTTTATGGAAACTACATGCATAAATATATCTACCTATGAGTCCTTCTAGTATAGGCTGAGTAGCTGCTATGCTTAGGATTTCGGTAGCGTGGGTAACCTGCCGTTACTCACAATAGGTGATAATTATGATCACTCATGATAAAATGGTGGAAAGGAAAAATAATGACCGGGCAGGGATATGATTTGGGTATTAGTGGGTGTAAGAGGTTGTGTCATGCGGCCAATAGGGCATAGCTTGGTTACACTTTTTCCCTATCTGTGTCGGTTAAGGACCGGCCATTGCATTGGATGTTGGGCAAGTCACAGACTTATTATCCCGAGCACATACTTGGGTATGGGCACAGGGAAGACTTGTTGCTCTCTTTTCATGGGATTCGGCTCTTTCTGGACCGACTGATTGGAGGCAGGGATGGTGGAGGTCTTTGCACCGCACTGAGTCCGGGACTCAGGTGCGGGGGCTTGAAGTCCAAGTTTGGACGAGGACCTAGACCCCAAGATAGGAGGGTGATAGGTTGGTCCTGCTTGTGCCTGGGTACAAGTAGGGCATATGTTTTTGGGGTACCCAGCTGGGGGCATTGATTTGTGAATCATCGGGCAATCCAGTACGGCTTGTCTAAACTCTAGCACCGTAGTAAGAACTGAAAGATGAAAGGTGATGAAATGGGACTGATTGCTCAACTCTTGCTTGAAAGTAGAACAGGTGCTTACATAGAATGGCTAGATAATAAATTAATCATAGCTACTAATAATAACATAAATAAGGACTCACTATTAGTATTGCTTTCTGCAAAAAGGAAACCAGCAAACCATAAAGCTTATCATATTCCTTGGAGTCAGGAAATTATTCCCACTAGTCAGATAAGTCTTGCGAGTACATTGTGTACTCAGGGTTCATTTACCCCTATTGCAGGTAATGCTTGAGGAGTACCCATTGTGTGAAGGATTCTTCTGTTGGGCATAGACAAATCCTTGTTCATTATCGATAGATGTTTATTTTTATTCCATTGTTTAATATTCCGCACTCTGACTTTGGAAATGTAATAATGTAATTTTTAAGAACTTTGGACATATGAAATGGATTAAGTATTATAACTCATTCTCATTATTGGATCCTTGGAGAAAATGTGGATCTTTTGGGCTCTCCCTTAGGGTGTGCCCGACAGAACCGCTCGATGTAGCTTGTTTTTGGGGTGCTTAGTGTCTGATGGAAGATGAATGCCTCCGTAAGTACATTATTTCGGGCGGTTCTGCCACAAGAGGGAGTGAAGGATGCAACCACAATGCTCATCCCCGTGCGTTGCTGTACCGGTACTTTCCACACCAATTTGGCTATGGTTTCTTTAAATGCATATCAATGGAAAGAGTGCAAATGCAATTGTTGCAATGTATGCACTTCACATACTTCATATATACCTCATAAATAATAATTTGGAGAGTAATACCACAAGCTATGAAAAATTGCATACTTTAAAGTAAACAAATAACTTCGATTTCAGATTATCTAGCTAGTGTGAGAAACTAAAATTTAGTTGAGGCAACTCAAACAACAAAACTAAAGCATGTGGACCACGGCGCCACGTTTACTTGCCTTTACAGATGATCAAACAAAAGAGCTAGGCACTCTTCGAACGCAAACCATCTAGGGCAACTACAGCGAGAACGAAAACAAACCCCCGACGATCCACACCTTCCTTCCTTTCTCTTCTCCTCCTCACGGCAATCTACGCCGGTACGACCGTCTTGCCTTTTCGATCAAAAATCCAAGGAAGGATGACACCACGAATGACAATGGAGGCAGACGACAAAGGTGATAGACGGTGGTGGCAAGCCCTAACCCTTCTCTTCCTTCTACTTCCCTCTTCTCTTTATTTCTCTCTTGCGTGAGAAGAGAGATCGACGGCATAGGAGGTGCGGCCAGTGAAACTGGAAAGGCACACAGCCTGGCCATGCATAGGACTCCAAGGCCCTATTCGCTTGAACTTATCAGCACTACTTTTTAGGTATGAAAGCATTTTTCTCTCACAACAAATCAGCATCAACCGAAAAATCAGCCCGCCGAAAGGTCCACGTTACTGTAGCACATGCTCTTTTTCTCGGATTTGTGACTAATGTAACCCCGTGATGTGAACTCCGATTAATATGTATGAGTAGTCAAACAGAAAGTATTCGGCGAGCATTACGCACTGGCAGTCTCCATACGTCCATCCAAGCAATAGATAAAAACAATTTTTTAGTCTCCATAAATCCGGTCCATCTTGGCTTAGAAAAACACTTGATCCATATTAAATTCTTATTTACCATGCAATTTTGGGTATGACATTCTCCCCTCCTTTAGGGAATTTGTCCCTGAATTCATCCAAGCGGATCTACTAACAAACAAGAATGGAAGCACATGCTTAAAAAAGCACCACTCACCAGATTCGATGAGCTTTGGATACTCATTGCGCATATGTACCTCCAACTCCCATGTGGCTTCTTGTTTCTGATCCATCCATAAGGCCTTGACATATTTGGTAGTCCAGTTTCACATCACACGTTCCAAGGACTCTAATATTTGTATCGGGCGATATTCAACTGTCAAGTCTTGTTTCTATTGTCACCGACTCAGCTTCCATCATCTACTCTAGATCCTTCAATTATTTTCTCAACATAGAGACATGAAACACCGGGTGTATTCTAGCCATAGACTCCAGCAACTGCAACCAATATGCCAATCAGTCAACATGAGCAATAATTGCATATGGTCCAATGTACCTCGGGTTTAGCTTCCCTTTTGTACCAAAACGAACAATGTTTTTGGTTAATGAAACCTTTAGGAACACCTCACCTCCCACTACAAACTCCAAAGCCATCCGTCTAACATCTGCATAGCTCTCCTGCTGACTCTGAGCAGTTAGTAAGTTTTGTTGAATATCACGTACTTTATCATGAGTTTGTCATACCTAACCCGGACCAACTAAGGAGCGCTCACCAACCACATTCCAACAAAGAGGAGAAATACATCTTCGCCCATACAACGCTTCGTATGGAGCCATCCGAATACTAGCCTAATATCTGTTGTTGTAAGCAAACTCCACTAAAGGTAAGTGATCTTCCCAACTTCCCTTCCATGAAAGCACATAGGCACACAATATATCCTCCAAGGTCTGAATAGTACGCTCATACTGACCAACTATCTATGGATGGAAAGCAATACTCATATCAAGTTTCGTGCCCAAAGCACTATCTAAACTTTGCCAAAAATTCGACACAAACTTAGAGTCACAATCTGACACAATAGACTTGGCACACCTCACAATATCCTTGATATACAACAGAACCAAATCTCAGCTAAATTTGTCGTCTTCATTGGAATGAAGTGAATCACTTTGGTAAGCTTATCAATGACAACCCAAAAAGCACCTTTGCCTCTAGGCGAGCGAGGCAATCCAACTACAAAGTCCATTGTAATATTCTTTGATTTCCACTTAGGGACTTCCAATGGCTTTAGCTAGCCTCTGATGCTTAGCCTTCACCTTCTGACAAATGCACACGAAGCCACGTACTAAGCAATATCAACTTCGACCTAGTTCCACAAAACAACTCTTTTTCAATTTGATACATCTTAGTCTCACTTGGATATGTCATGAATGGAGTATCTATGAGCATCCCTTAAATATCCATCTTCACCTCAGCTTTCTATGGCACCTGAAGACAACCTCTAAAATAAATAGTGCCAATGAGCTCCATACTAAACTCTGAAAGCTCTAGTTTGGTTTTGGTGAATTGATGAAACCCTTAGTGCTAACCTAGTTCATCAAGTGATCATGAGATAGGTAGCACACTTCAAGTAGAGAAGCAAATGAAGATCATAACATGACAATGGTGATAGCATGGAGATGATCAAGGGCTTAAACTTGAAAAGAAGAAAGAGAAAAACAAAAAGCTCAAGGCAAAGGTATAACTTGTAGGAGCTATTTTGTTTTGGTGATCAAGACACTTAGAGAGTGTGATCACATTTAGGTTTGATAGCCGTACTATTAAGAGGGGTGAAACTCGTATCGGAATGCGGTTATCAAAGTGCCACTAGATGCTCTAACTCATTGCATATGCATTTAGGATCTAGTGGAGTGCTAACACCCTTGATAATATTTGTGAAAATATGCTAACACATGTGCACAAGGTGTTTGCAGGGTTGAGATGGGTTTGGGTCGGATGCAAAATTCTTGGTGATTGGCACATTTGGAAAAATGAAATGTCTATTTTCTATTGCGCCGGATGCAAAATTCTTGGTGATTGGCACATTTGAGCAAGGGTGAAGAAGTTAGAGTTGAAATGGAGTTGGTTGAAATAATGCTGGCGTCGGTCTACTGACCGGACGCTGGGTCACTCAGCGACCGAACGCTGAAAGGCTGCGTCCGGTCGAGCTGTCAGACGGCACAGTAGGCTAGGGTTGAGCATCGGACGTTGGCTGCGTCCGGTCAAGGTGGACCGGACGCGTCCGGTCGAAAAAACATGCCTCGGGGAGCTTACTGGAAACGACCGGACGCTGGGGCTTCAGCGTCCGGTCAGTTTTGATCGGAGCGTCCGATCAGCTTCGTAGCCGTTGGAATCTGACGAACAGCGTTTGAAGGCGATGACACATGGCGTCCATCGGGCGACCGGACACTGAGGGCCAGCGTCCGGTCAGTATGACCGGAGCGTCCGGTCAGAGCGCGTTTTGCCCAGTGAAGGGGTATAACGGCTCTATTTGATGGGGGCTCTATTTATAGCCCCATGGCCGTCTGTGGCTCACATCTTTGGCCATTTTCATTGACATAGCAACCTTGTGAGCTAAGCCAAAGCCCTCCCACTCATCTACATCATTGATTCATCATCATAGTGAGATTGGGAGTGATCCAAGTGCATTGCTTGAGTGATTGCATCTAGAGGCACTTAGTGATCGTGTTTCGCTGCGAGTTTCGCTTGTTACTCTTGGTGGTTGCCGCCACCTAGACGGCTTGGAGCAGCGAGGATCGTCGAGTAGAGGTGGTGATTGTCTCCGGCTCCGATCGTGGTGATTGTGAGGGGTTCTTGACCTTTCCCCGGTGGAGCGCCAAAAGGTACTCTAGTGGATTGCTCATGGCTTGTGTGATCCTCATCTTGTGTTGGTTGTGCGGCACCCTATTTAGGGTTTGGCGTGTGAAGCCAATTAGCGCGTGAACCTCCAAGTGAGTGAATCGCCACAACGAGGACTAGCTTGCCGGCAAGCAAGTGAACCTCGGTAAAAATCATTGTGTTCATCATTGATTCCGAGGTGATTGGTCATCATTGTTATTCATCTTCGTGATTGATTGGTTCATTCATCTACATGGCGGTATAACCCTCTTGATCACTCTCTTTACTTTACCGCAAACTAGTTGACAAGCTCTTTAGTGTAGCTAGTTGTGAGAGCTTGCATGCTTGGTTGGTGTGGCTCTTTAGTTAGCCTTTGAGAGCACACTAACATAGGGTAGTGTCATTGCTCTTATGTGAATTGACACTATCTAAACTAGAATTGTGGTAGGTGGCTTGCATTTTGAGTAGGCTAGCGCAACACTTGCTTCGCCTCATAATTGTCTAACCATTTGGTTAAGTGTTGTCGTAGAAATTTTTATTA